>NC_092382.1:69532670-69837881 GCF_030028105.1 Mobula birostris
ATTCAACTATATTGCCGTTGAGCACACATTATATGCAGCGCCTTCGCAGGATAACTAAATAATCATCAGACCATGCTCCCTTCTCACTGATGCGATGTACCGGAGCCTTGGGTCCTCACAACTGGGTTCAGAAATAATTATTACCTCTCAACCACCATGCTCCTGATAGGGTGCATTACTTCAATTATTCCAGTGGTAAACTGATTCCACAACCTATAATTTCTTTCAAGGGTTACATAACTCTTGTTCTCAGCATTAATTTTTACTGATCAACTTGTTGACATTTTTTCTGATTTTGCATTTGCGTACTTAGTTGCTTTTTGCTATTTGTTATTTTTCCGCGCTTGTTTCTGAGTAGTTCTTTAAAGTTTCTGTTGCGTTTCTATACATGTACAGTGAATGCCGTAAGAAAACGAATCTCAAGGCAGTATATGACGATATATGGATATTTGGTAACAAATTTCCTTTGAACTTTAATATTTAGTATCTGCAAACACCAAAACTTTCTCAAGAGTATTGGACGAGCAACTAATTGATTCACAGAAAATGTCTGACCGGGAGTGGAGATCATGTTTTTAACAATTCTGCATATTCCTGCTTAAAATATTTGAGAAGACGATCAGGATCCCATACAGTTTCTAAAGTATCTATTGTGAACTCAGCAATTACGAAATACGAATAATCAATTCTTGATATCTGCAGCATAGATGCAAAATGTAAGCGTCAAAATCCATACCTGAATTGTTGTGTTCAGTAGGAGTCACTCCGGAACCTGTGTACAAATTGCAAAGAAGTTTCAGAAAACGCATCTCTATTGGTGTTTATATTGGATATTTCTCATTCTGAAATTAACAAATCATTTGAAGAGAAATTGGAAATGTCAGACAAAGCACAGAGCATACCAGAACAAAGAACGATGACATCTTCTTTGTGATCACAGTCGTGTTGACCAAATGATGAGGAACGACAGCTGGACAGAAAAGGTTCACTTCCCGTGCATTTTACTTCATCAAGCCAGACAGGACCGGCTGCCTGGGTCATTTTAACATCTCCTGGAGCCCAGAGAGCAAGGCCACACCTTAGTTGTCTGCAGACGACATTGGCATCAGCCAGATCCCAAGAATCGTCACACACCGTGCCCCAGCTGTCATTAAACCAGACCTCAAGCTTTCCGGAGCAGTTGTGATTGCTGCTAACAAGACGCAATGGAACATCTAGGTATGAAACAATAAAATTGAGATTTATTTAATAATTAGTCTCGGAATCTGAAGTTCGTCAGAGAGAAAATAGAACTAATTATAGAACGCAAGGGCAGGCACCTCGGCCCACCATTTCTTTATCCAACACTGCCAAATTATACCACCTCTCTTCTGCCTCACATAATCGATATCACTCAAATATTTACACTTGCCTACTCCAGCTGAAAGCCTTTTAATCACGATAACTGTAAATATTTCTATTATCACTCCTCAAAACCTGCTCCAAGCAATATCATTCTCAATTTACGAATAAAGGTTTTCCTCAACCACTTCATTTAAGCCGTCATCTGTCACCTTAAATACGTCCATTAATATTTGATTTTTTTTTTTACAATGGTTCAGACTCTCTACCTGGCCTGTCTCACCTAATGATACGTATCTATTAGGACTCATTTTAGGTGCAGAATGAGCCCCAAGTGTTTCCATTCCTTCTTACCCAGGCAGACTCTGAGTAAATCTCTTTTATAAACCCCACATACTTCTTGAAATGCGACGAATGGAAATATAAATGATATGAAATCATTGCTTTTCATATCCACAAATAGTTTATGAAGTCCATTCATTGTTGAACGAACAGGCAACATATCTTATTCTTATCATTAGTGTCCGATTAATGAAGGCATTACGTCACAGACCTTGCTCTTCAACTCATACTTCATCATGAAATGCTGAAAGACATGATGAAGGACAAAACCAATTTCACTGTCAGCCAGTTTGTTTTTTGTCTTCAGTTCATACCGGCGAAACAAAAAACACTCGAATACAGCTCATGCACATCCTTCAACTCCAGCCATAAATTGTGGGCGTTATATATACGTCGTCCTATGTTCTCTCTAGTTAACCACTTGTGTTATTTTGGTTAAGTAATACAGAATGCCTTGCTCTCTCATTTTCTCATATTTCCAACGAAATAGATATCTTTTATCTATTGATCGTAGCCTTTATTCATCTTTCTATATTGCCCAATAACCCGACCGTCTTTATGTATCCTGCGGTTTAGATATATTTACTTCATTTGTTTTATCCAAATCAACAATGTCTCTCGCCTTTGACTATCTCCATACTTTCCCTCGTTCACTTCCCTCCTTCCAAGGTAATACCGATTCCCAAGTCCGTCCAGCTGGTCAGAAGACAATTCCTGCATATCATTTATAATCTTGCCTGATAACAAATGTTCCCGAGGAATTCCAATTAACTCTCTCTATCTTCTGTCTGGACATGGAATTCGTCACAATTCACTCCCCTTTGGCAGTGCTCAACAGAGTCGTAGGAAACCAGGATTCTGGTCAATGCACACCCAATTTCGTAGAGGGCAAGAGGAACGAAATTTATTTTTCTGATAGCGGCATTAATACAAGGTTTTCTGATTTCAGCAAAGAAGTTTTCGAATTCGTCACCTTTTAAAGGGAATGAGGAGAATGCGTTTTCTTGCAAGCAGCCTCTTTCAGTGATTCCTTCCGTCATATTGGTTTCTGTTGACAAAATAAATATTTTGACGAATTTATACATAAATATGTAAAACGTAAATAGATATAAGACTGTCTTATTTACCTTCGCAAGCAACTCCTGCATCCTCAGTATGGTCACACTGGTGTTTTCCCCACGGTTGCGACTGACACTGCCAAAGGGTCGATTCGTGTGAAGTACATTCAATCTCATCCAACCATATAGGTCCACGTCCCTTTCCAAATTGATATGAGCCAGGATAAATATTATTCATTGGTCCACATTTCATTTGTTTGCAAATCACTTCTGCAGACTTGCCATAAAGGTTCGTGGAACAGACTGTTCCCCAGGTCCTGTTGTACCACACTTCAATTCGTCCTTTGCATCGACTACCTCCGTCCTGCAGGCGCAACTTTTTGTGCTCTGATAAGGATGTATTTGAAGACAAAAGTTGTCGCAAAATTAGCATACAATGGGAAACGCGTTTTTTTCTACTTCTGCAACAGAAATTAGCCGTCTGTGTGTGTGTGTGCGTGTGTGTGTGTGTGTGTGTGTGTGTGTAGAACAAAGATAAAAAAATAAAATGAGCACATTCAGTAGGAAGTTATTGATTAGCAAAATTAAACGAACCCAGGAAGCACGGAGTGATATATTGTGCTGAATTACTGAAAGGAGGGTACGGGTTAGTGACGGAAAATTGAGGAATAGAAGATCGAGCGTCTGATACTGGAATCTTATCGGATTCACCAACAATTGAGAATGGTAAATATTTGAATTCATTTAAGGAAGAAGTATGAAGAGCAGGGAGAATCTGTACATCCTCTGTCCTTAACGAAAAGTATGAATTGAGACATTGGAAATATGTTGACCGACAGAAACCGTCACTTGCTCTTCAGGGCAAAAAAAACGTGGTTAAATGTTTTGACTGTCCCTCAGTACCTCATTCTTAAGACCGCACCTACTAAATCCAGACTAGTAACAGACTGTGATGAAATAAAGGCGGCGGCGAAATTACTATATTATTTTCATTTATTCTATCCCCCGATTCGATAAGAGTGTTTGAAACTGATTTTAGGATTTATTTGTGCGTGTGTATATATATATATATATATATATATATATATATATAATATATATTCCAGGCATTATCTTCGGAGATTCTGATGTAATCACCTACACTATTTAATCGCATGCAAATCACCTGTGTTTTGAATTCGGAAAAGCTGACCTCACATTAGCTTCTAGCTTTTTGCCACTTCATTTAGCCACAGCTACTCTGATTGTGTTATCTGTCTTTTATTCCTTTCTGCGACAATACAACTCAATAGAATATTCGTCTTCTCTGGACACACTACAGCCTTCTAGTCTCGGTATCAAATTTCTACCGTTGGCTCTTTTAGTTGATTTTGTTTACAGATATTATTTTACTCCTGACTTTTTTCCCAATTAATTCAGTAAGTGAGAAGGAGAGGTAAAGAAACATGGGGAAAAAGAAACAATGGGAATTGAAAAACAATGCTATGTTTTTGAATCTTTTTTTTTGGGGATTTTATTATACGGAATTTCCATCGATCCGATTTGATAAATTGTATTATTCTGTCTCTCCTGATTTGGACTGCTATGTTATTTCTAGTCACTAGATGGCCCTGCTTACTCGCATGTTCACAGCAACTTACTACTGCTTTGCTAAGTAATTGAATTTCATCATGAGATCGGGTATTTAAGAATCGCTTGCATATTTTAGTCTGAAACGCTTTGCTACGGGTCGAAGGAATTTGAATCAATATTTGAATCTATCTTTTGTAAGAACGCCTAGCAGTATTTTTTTTTTCACAGCTCCTCGAGTAGTGTAACGAGTTGGTGAACAGTCAGTCAACCATCAAACTACACCGATACATAGACTGGAGATTATTTATTTGCCTCGCTTGAGTAAAGAAAACGGGGAAGCACTTGAGCGACGGCAGAAGAATTATTAGGCAGAATCAATACTGAAATCAGGATGATTAATGTTATGACATTAGTAATGGGAAATATAAACATTCCAGATACATAGGGAATAAGTTTATTATTTCTGCGTACGTGTGCTCCACGCATTATCAACATTGAGACAGTTCATTCTGGCCCAATCGTCTCCTGTCCAGTTTTACATTATTTATTACATCTCCGTAGTCATGGCGTGCTGCACAGACAAAGAAAAGTAAATTTAAAGAAAATTGAAATGTTCTTTACCAGAGCATGTCAATGTCACAGCTTCTTTTTGACTGCAGTCATGTTCGGCCCATGGTGCTGATGGACATTCCCAGAGAAATGTTTCATTACCCGAGCATCTCACTTCATCTAACCAAACTGGGGGAGGGCGTCTTCCGCAGTAACCGTGAGTTTTATACTCCAAAGCATATCCACAACCCAGTTGTCTGCAGACCACGTTGGCGTCGACCAGATCCCAGGAGTCGTCACAAACCATGCCCCAAGATCCACGGTAATAAACCTCTAGCTGACCAGCACATGGATCTTCACTTCCGGAGAGTCGTAACTGCAAGTGGCCTATCGAACAGTAATATGGAAAGTAAATCAATACATTGGAAAGTAGAAACATCACCGGCTTGTCGTTTCTAAAGATGATTCTGGGATTATTATTATTGCTCTTAAAAAGAGCTGTGCCACGTTGTAACAATTATTCCAGAACTTGAAAATGTTTGAAATCCAAGTATAAAATGTAAAAGTTTGGATGAATACAACATATGAAGAAACGCAGAGTTGCTTCTATCATTAAGGACGGAACTCAGAGGCTGGTAGTTGGACGTTTTCCCACATCTGCTGCTATTCCATTTTCCTGCCTTTCGCACAAACGAGGAAACTAGTTAGCCTGATCTCAGTGTTTGGAAATATATCGGGATCTATTATTAATGAGAAGGCAGAAGACAAACACATGTCTGACAAATGTACTTGCCTGGCAAATCTGTTGGAATTATTTGAAGAAATAATAAGTAGGATCGACAGAGGAGAAGTGGTTGATTTTGCGGTACTTGGATCTTCAAACGGCCATCGTCAACCTGCCGCACATGTGGCTGCTTAACGAGTTAGAGCCCGTGGTATTAAAGGAAATATTCTAGGATGGACAGAGCAGTCGCTGATTGGCTGCAGGCAAAGATCGGGAATAAAGGGAACCTTTTCCCATTGGCCGCCGGTGACACGTGGTGTTTTTAGTGGTCTGTGATTGGACCAATTCCTTTCACGTTATGTGTCAATGATTTGGATGATTGAGTTGATGACTTTGTTCAGAGGTTTGCAGACAATATGAAGGTAGCTGGAGGGACAGTCAGATTTGTGGAGGTGATACGATACAGAAATACAAATATAGATTAGGAGAGTGGACAAAAATGACAGATGCAATACAGTTCTGGGTAGTGTATGGTCATGCACTTTGGTAGAAAAAAAAGAAAGGTTTGACTGTTTCCTAACTGGAGAGAAAATACAAAAAGAAAAGAAGCGCAGAAGGGCTTGGGAGCCCCTGTGCAGGATTCTCCAGACGACAGTTTACTGGTGTGAGCCGGTGGATAACAAGACAAGTGTAATGGATGTAATTTTGGGACTATGTGAAGCACCTCACAAGTAATCAGTGAAATTTTTGGCCCCTTATCTTAGATTGGATCTGCTGAACAAGGAGGGCGTCAAAGGAGGTTCACTAGAATGTCTTTTCATAAGAAGACCGTTTGACGGCTCTGGGTTGTGTTCACCAAAATTCAGAATAAATACCATGTCGAATCTTCGAAACTAGATTAGATTAGATTAGTTTCAATTTTATTGTCATTGTGCCGAGTACAGATACAAAGCCAATGAAATGCATTCAGCATTTCACCTGAAATGCAAAGAATAGCGTTATTTACAAAATAACTGCGGGAACGGAGGCTCCTGTAGCGCCTACCGGTTGGGAGGAGAGCGATAAGTCCATGGTCGGGGTGAGATGCATCCTTGATAATGTTTTTCGCCCTGCCCAAGCAGCGTTCATTGTAGATGTTCTCAACAGTGAGCAATTGCATGCCGATAATCCGCTGGGCAGTTTTGACCACACGCTAGAACGCTTTGCGGTCCGATACACAAATCTTCCAAGAAACTCTGGACTCCGCTGTGCTTTCGCTATAATTGCAGTTCTGTGTTGAGTCTAGGACAGGTCGTCAGGTAATTGAAATTGCTGACCTTCTCCTCATCTGATGCGCCGTTGAGGCCTGACCCATGGACCGGTGGTTTCCTCCACCTGAACTCAATACCTCCTCTTTGTCATGCTGACTTTGAGAAAGTGGTTGGTGCTGTGACACCGCTCCTCAGGATGTTTAATATCCCTTCAAAATGCTATTGTGTCATCAAATTTGTCAGTGGTGTCGTCAGCAAATCTGAGTATGGCAGAGGTGCTGTACTTTGTCATACAGTGTAACGCGAAGGAAACACGGAGCTGCGCTCGCAACCATTTGGAGAACCTGTGCTGATGGAGATTTTGGAGTAGATGTTTTTGCCATTGGGAACAAATTGACCGGGTCTGCAGTCCAGGATACAATTGTATAAGTAGTTATTGAGGTACAGACTTCGAGTTTTTGATCAGTTTTAAGGGGATGGTGGCATTTTATGCTGATCTGCAGTGAAGAAACAACCCTGCAATGTGTGTATCTTTGCTGTCCAGATGATCCTGGATAGTATGAAGAGCCAGTGAGATGACCTCTTTAGTGGACCTATTGCTCCGGTAGGAAAATTTGGGCCGGACAAGTCTCCTCTGAGGCAGAAGTTGATATGTCCCATTAGCAAATTCTTAAAACACTTCCTCATTGTTGCTGCCATTGTAACTGACAGATAGTTATTCAGGCAGATCATCAGGTTCTCCTAGGAAACCAGTATGTGAAGTATTCTTGAAGTTGGTGGCCACATCAGACTGCAGAAGCAAGATGCGAAAGAGCACGATAGGCAGTTGATCAGCTCAGTTCTGAACTGGTTGGCCAGCCATCCCTTCTGGGCCGTATGCTTTTGGTGAGTTTACCCTCATGAACGCTAATTGCATGTCAGCCTCACAGTCTTGAATCATAGAATTATCGGGGGCTCCGGGAATACTTGATGGCTCGTCCATGTTTTGACAGTCAAAGCGGGCATAAAGTGGATTGAACCCATCTGGAAGCGAAGCTTTTTCCACTACGTCGCTTGATTTTACACTGTGCAAACCCGTCCAAAATGGTCGAGTTTGCTTCATGGATTTCAGCAAGGCATTTAAAAAAGTACACGATGAAAGGTTTAATGGGAAAATAAGCAGACAGGGGATCCAAGGGGACATTGCTTTGTGGATTCAGTGACCAGCGGGGTGCCTCAGGGATCTGTTGGACCCCTACTCTTCGTGAATCTTATAAATGCTGTGAATGAGGAAGTGGAGGGATGGGTTAGTAATATTGCTGATGACACAAAGGTTGGGAGTGTTGTGGATAGTGTGGGGGGTTGTCAGAGGTTACAGCGGTACATTGATAGGATGTAAAACTGGGCTGAGAAGTGGCAGATAGAGTTCAACTTAGATAGATTAAAGATGGTTCATTTTGTTAGGTAGTTCGAATACAATAGCAGAATAAAGTATTAATGGTAAGACTATCGGCAGGGCCGAGTATCAGAGGGATCTTGGGGTCCGAGTCCATTAGACAATCAGGGTGCTGGGCAGTTTGACTCTGTGGTTAAGTAAGATTACGGTGCATTGGCCTTCATAAATCGTAAGACTGAGTTTGGGAGCCGACAGGTAATGTCGTGGCTATATAGGAACCTGGTCAGACCCCTCTTGAAGTACTGTGCTCAGTTCTGGTCGCCTCACTACAGGAAACATGTGAAAAGCATAGAAAGGGTGCAGAGGAGACTTACAAGGATGTTGCCTGGGCTAGTTACAGAGGAGATGACATGGGTAAATTGTGTGTTTTTTTTTTTTTTTTAACCCAGAGAGTGGTGAGTGTTTGGAATCGGCTGCCGGCGACGGTGGTGGAGACGAAAATGATAGGGCCTTTTAAGAGACTCCTGGACAGGTGCATGGAGCTCAGGAAAATAGAGGGCTATAGGTAACTCAAGGTAATTTCTAGGGTAAGGACATTTTCGGCACTGCTTTGTGGGTCGAAGCAGCTGTTATTATGCTGTAGCTTTTCTATGTTTCTATGTTTCTATGGTTCATGCTTAGTGTGGAAATCCCCTTCTCCTTTTACATTTCTTCCTGCATAAAGTACCACGGCCACCTGTAACTTTCTTGTTCACCGGTCTTGTATGCCTCTTATTGCGAATCTCATGTTTCATCTAATTTTTCGTTTTGCGAAAGATTCTGAGTGATTCTGTACGTCCACACTCGTCTATAATTAATTATATGAAGTATGTGAGAACCTCGGTGTTTTCATTCAGATGCATAGATATGTTCTTCAACTCTGCTCAGTCCTCCGAAGAGAAGCATCCGATACCCGTCGTTTTTGCCTTCCCCGACGTCCCCTTTGCTGTCCAAATATATAGAGATTGTCTGCTCGTCTGCAGGTACGAGAAGGGCGACCAAGAAATCAGATTTACCGAAATCCGGTCTGGTCATGCAACGACAGTTTTCCTCAGTTATACATCCGAATATATAAATTACACGAACGACAAATTAAGAATTGCGCAGATGGATCGGAGGAATGTTCTGGCGGCGATGACAGCAGATGAGAAAAGGCTGAAATTTCAGGGCAGGACAGCCAGGATAGATATGTCGCACAAAGGAAGAAATACTCAATTGGCAGGAGTAGGCAACTGTGTCTGGCAAAAAGAAGTTATGGACTGCATAAAAGCCAAGGAAATGGTATATGAAGTAGAAAAATTGAGTCGGAAATTGGATGATTGGGAACTCTTAAATTCCAACAAAACGCACCCAAAAAAGCTTGAAATATGAGCGCAGACTAGCCAATAATATGAAAAAATGGATACCGTGTTTTTTTTTTCAGTTGTATGAAGAGGGAAAGGGAGCTGAACCCTCGTATTAGACCACGGGAAAATGACACTGATGAGGTGGGAATTTGAGATAAAAATTGGCAGATGAGCTTAATATGTACTTTGTATCTGGGGTGCACTGTGAAGGCAGCAGCTGTGAGCTAGTAACCTGTGAATATCAGTTCGCAGGAGAGAGTGTTATTTCAAAGAAAAAATGCTTGGCAAACTCAAACGTCTGAAGTCACCTGGACCAAATGGACTAAATCCCGGAATTCGGAGACTGGTTGCAGAAGAGATAACAGATCCTTTGGTCCTGTCCTTTCAAGATTCACTTCATCTTATATATATATATATATCAATAATTTAGACGATGGAATTAAATGCAGCATCTCCAAGTTTGTGGATGACACGAAGCTGGGCGGCAGTGTTAGCTGTGAGGAGGATGCTAAGAGGATGCAGGGTGACTTGGATAGGTTAGGTGAGTGGGCAAATTCATGGCAGATGCAATTTAATGTGGATAAATGTGAGGTTATCCACTTTGGTGGCAAGAACAGGAAAACAGATTATTATCTGAATGGTGGCCGATTAGGAAAAGGGGAGGTGCAATGAGACCTGGGTGTATTGTACACCAGTCATTGAAAGTGGGCATGCAGGTACAACAGGCGGTGAAAAAGGCGAATGGTACACTGGCATTTATAGCGAGAGGATTCGAGTACAGGAACAGGGAGGTACTACTGGAGTTGTACAAGGCCTTGGTGAGACCACACCTGGAGTATTGTGTGCAGTTTTGGTCCCCTAATCTGAGGAAAGACAATCTTGCCATAGAGGGAGTACAAAGAAGGTTCACCAGATTGATTCCTGGGATGGCAGGACTTTCATATGATGAAAGACTGGATGAACTAGGTTTATACTCGTTGGAATTTAGAAGACTGAGGGGGGATCTTATTGAAACGTATAAAATTCTAAGGGATTGGACAGGCTAGATGCAGGAAGATTGTTCCCGATATTGAGGAAGTCCAGAACGAGTGGTCACAGTTTGAGGATAAAGGGGAAACCTTTTAGGACGGAGATGAGGAAAAACTTCTTCACACAGAGAGTGGTGAATCTCTTGAATTCTCTAAAACAGGAAACAGTTGAGGCCAGTTCATTGGCTATATTTAAGAGCGAGTTAGATATGGCCCCTGTCACTAAAGGGATCGGAGGTATGAAGAGAAAGCATTTCTGAGTTGGATGATCAGCCATGATCATACTGAATGGCGGTGCCGACTAGAAGGGCCGAATGGCCTACTCCTGCACCTATTTTCTCTCTAAAGTATCTACCTTGGTATGGTCCTGGAGGACGGGAAGTATCACTCTGAGAAGGGAGTAAGGCAAAGGAAAGAGAATTATAGTCCAGTTTACCGATCGTCAGTGGTTTGGAACGTGTTGGATTCTATTATAAATGATGTTGTTCCCAGAAAATCTACAGAATATAACAGACAATTAATCTTGAATTAATATCACAAAATCGATCTCTCTCCAACACTCCTGGTGACTAGACTTACTGATGCAGAGAAAAAAAAATTACATGAAAAATGGTATTAGTGCACGGACGAAAACATCACCAAACTACTTCATTAAGAGATGTAGCGAAAAATATTAGAAGTAAAATATAATTATTTCCGTCATATTTGAACATTTATTTGAGTCCTTATCCCTAATGGTTCCGATCAGAAATAATGCCAGGCGTCAGTTCCATCGCCTCGTTTTACACTTCTTCGCAAATTTCCTCTCTCAAATTCCCCCTCCAGAATCCCTTTCTTGTGCAACTAAATGCTCAATTTCCTCTTTTTAAAGCACAGAACGAAGAAAACAGTTGTGCCTGCAATGTAACCTTCTCTATAAACTGCCTATAAATGCCCTAACACATAGCACTCTATTTTTCTAAACTTAATGTACCTATCTAAGAGTCTCTTAAAAGACCCTATTTTATCCATCACCGGCAGTGCATTTCATGCACCCATCACTCTCTGTAAAAAACTACCCCTTCCACCCCCTCTGTATCTACTTCCAAAGAACCTTAAAACAATACCCGGTTGTAGTACCATTTAACTCCGAACAAATGACCCAAAATATATTTCCTTTAATCTTTGTATACACCTCTATCAGGTCACCTCTCATCCCCCGTCACTCCAAGAAGAAAAAGCCGGGTTCACGCAACCTATTCTCACAGGGCACAGTCTCCAATCCAGGCAAAACCCTCGTAAATCTCCTCTGCACTCTGTCGATAGTTTCCGCATTTTCTCTGCAGTGTGGTGACCAGAACTTAACAGAGCAGACCAAGCGGGGTCTGGCCAAGCTGTAACAGTACCCCGCGGCTCTTGATTGTGCCATCGCTTTAACTTAAGTCATCATATTTTCAGACCTGAATGGAAGTCTGATTTTGAAAATGATAAACTAGGAGACTAGCAATAATACGGAGGGAATAAGCAAGGGGCGGGGGGGAGGGGGTAGCACAGAGAGAGAGAGAGAGAGAGAGAGAGAGAGAGAGAGAGAGAGAGAGAGAGAGAGAGAGAGAAGAGAGAGAGAGAGAGAGAGAGAGAGAGAAGGCAGGTAGAACTCCCAGTATTTAATTGTAATCAATAGCAAAATTGTCGAACTGCCAGGACGATCCCTTTCAGTATATATCCTAAATTATGAATGAATCGTTGAAAGCCTATGCAGTAAATTTGTAGTTCCAGCGAAGTAGAATAAATGCTGAATTTCTATGCGAATTTTGCACATTTTGCCCAGGTAAATGCGTTTTTATTCATCGTGTTCAGTTTCCTATGCACCTTCCCAACTTGTACTAGCTAGTAGGTAAATTGATTACAATAAATTCGCTTGTACGTTTTAGGAGTGGAGCTGCCGTAGGAGCTGTGGGTGGGTATATAAATTGGAAACCCTGCAAGGGGAAATATGATTGTCAACGCCGATTTGATGAGACAAATGGAGATATAAATACCTGCAAGTCTCAGTATTTCTAAATTTAGCTCTCTATATAATTAATAGTCACACTATATTACAAATTACAATTTCCACTTTTCATGCTATTCACCTGAACACAGAACGCTAACGCCGATGAAGTCAGAGGAAGACCGATTGAATATGGAAGCACTGCAGTTTTGGAGATGAGATTCGCTTCCTTCACACTGAAGGTCGGTCACCCACACGGGCCCTTCTTTCCCTCTGTACCCCGAGGCGATGTAGGAGGATGTGGCCACACCGCAACGCAGTTGCTTACAGACGACGTTGGCTTCATTGATAGTCCAAAAGTTATCCTGTATTCTGCTCCATCTGCCATTATCATAAACCTCCACCTGGCCGTCGCAGCGGCTTCCCCCTTCGGTCAGCCGCAGAGACCACATTTCATCTACAATGTGGGTGAGATTGTGTAAAACAGTTAATAATTACTCAATGTATCCCAGATACTTTCAGCTATTAGCGGCAAATATTAGTTTATACACTGATTTCCTACAAGGCATCATCCCAAAAGCCATTTAACCTCTTCTCCATCCGCAGGATAAAAAAAGACGCACACGTAGCGGTCCCAGGCATTATTCTTACTCGCCGAACATAAAGAGAGTCATTTAAAGTTTTATTATAATTCATTGTTCTTTTTCAACTGTTTATAATATGACTTAACTCACCTGCAAATATTACATCTTTATTTTTGCAGATTTTAAAATGGTACAAAAATTACTATCTGGAAACACCAATTGACATAATTCTCTGCACTTTCCAATAATTTCTCCTCAAATTTTAGTTTTATTCACTGTGTACTCAAGGTCTGTGTATCCAAAATAAAACAGTCCAAATTGCAAAAGCAGACTGTTGCCACAAAAATTTAGATTCGTGACATAGTTTTGCCAGAAAACATTGGATACATTCGATTGTTTCCTTTTCCTTTTTTTGTCTCTGTTATGGATATCTCTACGACCAAAGAAGGGTTTCATTCAGACTAATGTTTCAACAACTCACCGGTGCAGATCAGGCTGGCGTCATTTCCATGCGAACAGCTGATCCGACTCCACGCTGAGACTTGGCAATCAGCTAGTCGGGACTCATTGCCCAAACAAAGGTAGTTATCTTTCCACACCGGCCCGTTTCCTGTGCCAAAGTATGCATCTCTGGGAGTTTCCTTTACTGCACCACACTGCAGCTGTTCACAGACCACGGCAGCATCTTCCAAGCTGAAGTACTCATCACAAAGTGTTCCCCACTGGTCCCCGTGCTGAATTTCCACCCGGCCAGAACATCTGCTGTCCCCATCAACGAGTCGTGCTGCAGAATTCCCTGTTGTATTAATAATTGAATTCAGTTAATTAATCTCAACGTAAACTAATTCAAAGATCTTTCACAGGATCGGATCGCTATCCAGAGCATCTGCTCGGCATAGCTTCGCGAAAGTAAGGTATGGCACAATGCAGACCGGTATTTTTTTTTAACTGATTGACACACAATGATTTTTTACAATGCATTTTTTAAATTGTTGTGAATAATCTGCATACACCACGACAGGAATCTCGCGTTTTTGTAGGTTTATAACAGAATCAATGCCATTGTTTCAAACATTGGGCCGTGCAGGTGAAAAAGTGTTTCCTTGCCTGATTTCTCTTCAGTATTCCTGATTTTGTTGATTGTTCACGGTTTCATGCCCATCACTCTAAATGTTATATTTTGTCGAAGTTGAAACTACCATTATTCAGCACCATATTCCACCCATGCTGTTCTTGCCCACTCAGTGGACCATATGTATATACATCATATTTATTTATTTATCTATCTATCTATCCATCTATCTATCTATCTATCTATTTATCTATCTATCTATTTACATGTGATATTTGAGGATACTTCGTGCAATCAGATATTGTGCACTCAGACGGGGCATTTTCGATTTTCTCTTTCGTTATTGGCGATTAAGTTGATGTTAGTCTTTGCTTGTGATGTATATTTTCTTTGCAATTTTCCATTGTCTATTTTCATGTTTGTTTCTTTCACTGACGACTCATTTCTGAGGTTAATAAGCAACTTTCAAGTTGTCATTTACGTTAGGCCCCCCAAAAATGTCCGCTGATGATTATAAATTACGGGGAATTCACAAGGCATCTGTCTTTGAACTAGCAGCTATATAGTTGATATTTTATTTATTCTTCTGCTGAGGTTTTTATCATGTTTACAATTGTTATGCAATGGAACGAAGATCAACAAGTATGTGAAGAAGTGGCTTAGCGTACCGAGCAGCCTCACCAATTCTGCAATCCATAGTAGCCAGACAAAGCTTACCATCCTAGTGTAATCCCTTGTTGAAGAGGTCAAGGTATCCAAGGTAAGATATTCATGATGCTTCGAGACTCAAAAGACCCTGTCATCAACAACACCCAGCCGGTTGTGAGATCAGGCAGGAAGTTGTCAGCCCATGCAGCAATTGATGAGGCAGAGTCTAGATTGAAGCACAAGGAGGTGGTTGGGGCTACCCAGCTAGGCCGCCAGGGACTTGGCTGGACAGCCCACAAGTGGTGGTTGTCTTCTACAGGTGAGGAGCGCCGTGAGCTTGTAACACAAGAAATACGAGAGGTAGAAGAGGAGAAGAGGTTAGCTAAAACAGTTGGCCTGGCCAAACAGGGGGCTTGGACCTGATGAGAAAGTGTTGAACAACGACATCTATCTTGGAAAGTTCTGTGGCAGATGGAACCGCTCCGCGTTTCTTTTCTATGTAGAGCAGAGTACGATCTGCTCCCAACACCTGCCAACCTCAGCACCTGGTTTGAAGATAAGACAGACAATTGACTTGCTTGAGGGAGAGAAGGGAACACTTCAACATATTTTGATTGCATGCAGAGTTAATCCTTCCTGCGCCATGTACACTTCGAGACTTAACAACGTTCTCAAAGTTGCAGCAGAAGCGGTTGAGCAGAGAGTACTGCAGCACAACTTATCTTATGCCCCATGCTGCACAGAACACCGCATATCATTTGTGAAAGAAGGCTCCAAGTCCAGGGTGTACAGCGCAAGCCCACGATCAAGCATACTTTATTCAGCCAATGGCTGGTCTGTCAATGCCGACCTGGATGGGAAAGGCAGCTTCCAGGGGCAAATAGCTTTCACCACATTGCGCCCAGGTATAATCTCATGGTCTCACACCAGTGGAGAAGTGGTTATTGGTGAACTCACAGTCCACTGTGAAAACAACATCGATGAAGCCCATGAGCACAAGTTAACCAAGTATGCAGAATTAATGTCAGAGTGCAGCGACAGACGGGGGAATGTCTCATGCTGTCCATTCGAAGTAGGTTGCCGTGGCTTTATTGCGTTCACTTTACAGAAGTGGCTGCGTGACCTCGGCTTTACGAGAAGAGAGATCAAGGCAACCAGCAGGGCTGTAGCTGAGGCAGCAGAGACAGGATCAGCATGGGTGTGGAGCAAAGGTCCAGAGGGGCAGATAGTCGGACAGCGTATTTATTCCAGTCGGTCTTTATTCTTTGGAACGTAGAAATTTGAGGGGGAACTTGAGAGAGGTATTTAAAATTATGAGGGAGATAGATAGAGCTGACGTGGATAAGCTTTTTCCATTGAGAGTGGGGGAGATTCAAACAAGAGGACATGAGTTGAGAGTTAAAGGGCAAAAGTTTAGGGGTAACATGAGGGGGAACTTCTTTACTTAGAGAGTGGTAGCTGTGTGGAACGAGCTTCCAGCAGAAGTGGTTGAGGCAGATTCGATGATGTCGTTTAAAGTTAAATTGGACAGCTATATGGACAGGAAAGGAATGGAGGGTTATGGGCTGAGTGCGGGTCGGTGGAACTAGGTGAGAGTAAGAGTTCGGCACGGACTAGAATGGCCGAGATGGTCTGTTTCCGTGCTGTAATTGCTGTATGGTTATATGGTTATATGGTATACATCTTTTGCAAACCCTTCAGTAGTTGTATAGGCACCCGAAGAGTAGACTATCTGTTGGATGGAACAACTCTGATAGAGGCAGATGCCAAGTTTTTAAGCTCACCAGTGGGAGGTGGTGCTTTAGCACTGCTGGCCCACCACCTCGAGGGAGTCTTGATCATAAGCGGGCCGAAACTTCTGAAGACAGGTGTCATATCAACTGATGATCCGACTGGTGACAGCACAGGACAGTTAGCATGTTGGTCCAACTGTATATTCAATTCTTTAATTCTGTTCGTCTCCTTCACTGATGACTTATTTCTTAGGTTCCTAAGCAACTTTCAAGCTGTTATTCACCTTGGGGCCAACAAAGTGTTCAGTGGTGATTTTAAACTATGGGGAATTCACAAGCCATCTGTCGTTCAACTAACAGCTATATAGTTGTTATTTTAATTACTCTTCTGCTGGGGTTTTTGTCATTTTTACAGTCGTCATGGCTAAATTTGTAGCAGTAAAATCCGACGCTATTGCAACAAGTTATCTCTCTCTGATCATGTATATTCTATAGTGGTGCAAATGCATGCTTGGAAGTTGTGCTGCAAAAACAATGGTTTGTATTCATCTACAGTTCCGCACAAATTCATCTGTGTGGTTCCTTTCAGAAGAAAGGGGAAACGTTTCGGGAATATTCAATAATCCAGCAAAGTATCAGTACTAAAATACATAATATTTGATTGCTTTTTGTTAATAGAAATAGCCGTTATATAGCTACAAAGCCTGCTGCGCATTTTAACGTTTAATCAGCTTTATATCTGTATTTCGACACATGACAAAATTCAGTATCATTAAATTTCTTCGAATTATTAATTTTCACGTTAAGGTGTATGATATAATTTGAAAGGCGTGCTGAGAAATTTTGCGGCATGTACTTCGCACTCAATTTCTAAAGGAAAATTCCAGTTCGCATTTTTTATATATTTCCTATTGCAATAATGTATTGTTTAATTTATAATACCGCTGCATGCTACGCTTTTGTTGGTGATTTTTGTTTCAACTTATTGAAGCCTTCAAATATGTTAATTTCTTTCGTCAAAACCCAAATTGAAGTCAATCGTTATTTTATTCTTCAAGCAATTTCACCCTCTTAATCTGTCCGTCAATGTCAAATGAAAATGATATCGAACTGTCCTCTGCTGATGCAATTTGCAAATCGCTAATGGGAAAAATGTCGAAAAGAAATACCTGGATCCTAGGTACTCACCAGAGCAGATCACACTGACATCATTCTCATGGGTGCAACGATGAGCTCCTGAAGAAAATGGACAGTCCCACAGCCCCGACTCATTACCCTGACATTCAAAGGCATCAGTCCATATATGTTCTGTTCCTTCTCCAAAATAAGCTCCTCCCCGCACAGCAACAGCGACTCCGCATTGAAGCTGTCGGCACACCACGCTGGCATCATCCATATCCCAGTGCAGATCACACACCGTGTTCCAGGTTTCTCCAAGCTGCACTTCCAGTCTTCCAGAGCAGTCATCATTTCCAGACACCAATCTTGGAACTCGGTGGTCTGAGGAAGATATGAAGCACAGTTAGGAAAAAGAACATTTGAGCAATATGCAGCGAACTCCTCTTGCTTTCATTGTATATAAAGTCCCAATTGGTTCTCAAACAGATGACATTGTTTTCCACGTCCAAATTTCATAATGGGATATCGGAACTGAGTATCAAAATTACTTTCTCTCTTTGCTGGTTAATTAAGGCCAGATAATAAATTCTTAACACGTTTATTCCTATTATTTTTATATCCTCTTTTAACCAGAGGAAATTATATTATCTTTCTTATGGCATGATACCAAAGGCATGAAATATTATTATAATTCAGGGAAAAAAGTAAGAACATTATTGCTATTACTATTATTATCATCATCATCATCATCATTATCATCTTTAATTCCAGATACGGTGACGTTTGCATCGAAATTCCAAAAGCATCATTCATTTTTCTCAAAGAGAATGCAGGGAAAATGAATTAAAAGAAATACTTTTACTTCCCCATCTTCACGCTATGGTGGAGCCAAGTATTCACTGAAAAACGTGTATAGAAAAAAATGAAGTAATCATTATATATAGATGACAAATACTTCAAGCATGAAATAAATCTGATGAAATTAAGTTAAGATTTTCGACGAAGAGACTATGGCTAAAAAATAGCAGTCCACTTTCAATATTTCTTATTTAGAATTCTACAAAGGTGATAAATGCAAACACGGTAATTAAGTTAAGTCAAGACTGACTGCATTAGATTAGATTAGATTATTGCATTAGATTATGAGGACACACTGTCCTCGTTTATTGTCATTTGGAAATGCATGCATTAAGAATTGATACAATGTTCCTCCAGAGTGATATCACAAAAAAAAACAGACAAACCAAAGACTAACACTAACAAGACCACATAATTATAACATATAGTTACAGCAGTGCAAAAAAATAACATAATTTGATAAAGAGCAGACCATGGGAACGGTAAAAAAAAAGTCTCACATTTCCTATCGACTGCCGATAGTCCCCGATAGCAGGCGGAAAAAGGGAGAAACTCTCCCTGCCAGAAACCTACAGGCACCGACAACTGTTGGCGCGTTGGAAGCACCTGACCACAGCCGACTCTGCGTCCGTCCGAAAACTTCGAGACTCCGACTAGCCCTTCGACACCGAGCACCGAGCACCATCTCTGCCCAGAGCTTGGACCCCGTCCCGGCCGCCGAGCAATAAGCAAAGCCGATGACTCGGGGCCTTCCCCTCTGGAGATTCTGGATCACACAGTAGCAGCGGCAGCGAAGAAGAAATTTCGGAATTTTCTCCAGATATTCCTCCGCTCTCTCACGTCTGTCTCTATCAAATAAGGATTGTGCACGGCATCCTACTTGACAGATTACAGATATCATTCACCGGAGCGGCCGCGCAAGCTGTGTCGCGCCGCCATCTTCTCCTCCTTCTCCATTGTTCTGGATTTGACGGGAAGAAGAATCGCCTGTTTATCCGACTGCACTGTTATTCAAAGAAATAATGGTTGGCGAATTTTGTCAATTTGTTTACATTTATTCCATTTTCCTCAACCTATTCTATAAAAGCGCTATTCCAAAAGATTCTCGTACTTCGTCCATCTGTACATTTTTACCAGTCCCTCTGTCATCTTATACGTGGGTTCTATATATACAGTGGCCCTTACCTTGGAAAAAAATGCCGTGATTCTGCTGTCTACCGATGAAATCAGGTAGCGCTGAGGCTTCATATCCAACATATGATTTTCGTAACTTCTTCTATCTCTAAAGGGACCCTAGCACTAAATTAATTTTTATGCCTCCTGTCCTAAGTTTGTACACGGCTCTTTCCACAGACATCGCTCCCCCCGTAGTTCCCTTATCAAGTTATCCCTCCCCTCTAATCTTTCTCTGGGCATTTATCCCTGCAAGCAGCCAAAATTCAACACTTGTTCATTCACCTCCTTCCTCCCCTCCATTAAAGGCTGCAACGAGTCCTTCCAGGTAAGGTAACATTTCACCTACAAAATGCTATGGTCGTCTATTGTAACTATTGTTTCTCTGCTGCCTCCGCTACATCAGTGAGACCTCATCAATGTGCAGCTCATTTTTCTGTCTCACAAGCAGAACTTCCCGATAGGCCAACAATTTAATTCCAATTCCCATTGCAACATGACGGTCCATTTGTGCCACGATGTGGACACATTCGGGGTGAAGTAACAAAACCTTGTCTGCCGATCTTGTAGATTTTATGCCGAAGGTAAATATGGATTTCTCCTTTGAGTTAAAAAACGTCGCTTCCCCTCCCCTCGTCTTCAGTTCCCCATTCTAGCCTCTTATGGCTTCTCACCTACCTAGCGCGTCCCTTGCTATCCCTCCTCTTTCTTTACTTTACTTTATTTTCGCCAAACAACTGATACCAGAGCGTACAATCATCACAGCGATATGTGTTTCTGCCCTTCATGCTCCTGGAGTCCAAATCGATAGAAAATACAATAAAACAATAAATTATAGATAATAAATCGAAAAGGCAAAGTAAGGTAGTGCAGAAAACCCGAGAGGCAGGTCCGGATATTTGGCGGGTACGGCCCAGATCCGGGTCAGGATCCGTTCAGCAGTCTTATCACAGTTTGAAAGAAGCTGTTCCCAAATCTGACTGTACGAGTCTTCGAGCTCCTGAGCCTTCCCCCGGAGGGAAGAGGGACGAAAAGTGTGTTGGCTGGGTGAGTCGTGTCCTTGAGTATCCTGGCAGCACTGCTCCGACAGCGTGCGGTGTAAAGTGACTCCGAGGACAGAAGATTGGTTTGTGTGATGTGCTGCACCATGTTCACGATCTTATGCAGCTTCTTTCGGTCTTGGACAGGACAACTTGCATACCAGGTTGTGATGCACCCCAGAAGAATGCTTTCTACTGTGCATGTATAAAAATTAGTGAAGGTGTTTAGAGGACAGGCCAAATTTATTTAGCTTTTTTTCAGGAAGTAAAGACGTAAAGACGGTGGTGACCCTTCTTGGCAGTAGACTCTGCTTGTTTGGACTAAGTCAGGTCATTTGTGATATTGAGCCGAAAAACTTCCATTTCTCTGAAGTGACACTTCCCTTTCATGTCAGATTCCTTCTATGCATCTCTATAGTTTCCCCACCCACTTGCTCTCACCTATCAACTTCTAGCTGTGTTTCCTCACCACCTCCCATCTTTCCATTCAGGTGACTGCCCTTCCATGAAGGGCTCGCCGAATCGTTTACTCATTTGCATGGACGCACAGACCATGTGCTTAGTTCCTGCAGCGTTTCTGTTGGAGACTTTAGATTTCCGTTACCTTAATGGGTAATTTTAATGTCACAGAAATGAAAACAATATGTATCATGAAATTATTTTTTTCTTCGCAAACTCCGACGCAAACAGAGGAGTGCCCCAAAGTATGAGTAGCAGTTAAAACGTTTGAACTCCGAAACACATCCAGCTCCCCCTCCCACGCACAAGCTGCTGCAACGCAGCGATAACCCCGACCCACCAACAAAAAAACATCAGCAACCTCTGCCAACCAGTCAAGCGTGCAGCAAACTATCAATTAAGACCCAGACTTGCAGTATCCCAAAAACGACGTGCACCCGATAATGTGTCATATCACAGGCTCGCTCTCTCCCTAATAAGGGAACAAGAAGTGTCCCCGTTTCACAGTGTGAGGAGGACATAAAAAACAACTCGTTGACTTAGGATTGTAAAAGTGTGTTGCGTCGTTCTTCCCGAGCTGATTCGGTAGCAGAAAGGTGCTGATTTTCGGACAGACAATGCACGGCAGTTAACCAGCTGCCAAACTTCTTGTCTATGCAACGAGTCATTATTTTTATATACGCTAAAAGGTAACATCTCAGTCTGCTTTAGTGAAAAATAGTTTTATCTATTGTTCACAGATCTCCAGCTGTCCGTGCGATATCATTCCGACGCTTTTCTGCACCCTGTCAAGAATAATATTAGCATTCACGTATCACGTCGATTATAATTGCATAAAATTTTAAATGCGCATTGGCATGAAGATTGCGTACAGCCTTAGCTCAACAGAATCACGCTCGAATCCTTGGCCAATGATGCAAATATCCTCTACCAATTTTGATTGGCATGCCATTGCCGGGAAGCAAAGTACTCACCCCGGGCTCTCTATGCTCAGCAAAAGATCTCAAGATCAAGATAATAATCCTTTCTGTTCGGATCTCTTTTAATTTCGTAACATCTAACACCATGAATCTGCGTTAAATTCTTAAAGGCATTCCTTTCCGCACATTACCATTTGATCCAATTCCAGCCGTAACTGCAGGCAATATTCTTAACAAACCAATGCATCAGTAATTTGATGTCATCGACGGACCTATTAATCATTATATTTGGATTCAACACAATTCTTTAAGCGATACGACAGAAGCAAGGAAAATGATTTTCCTCGGTCGCAAAACTGAAAGAAAAAAAAAACAATACCTCATTATGACTCTCTGTGTCCTATCAATGATAAAGTTTAGTATTGAAATAGCTACCCCAACAGCAATACCACCTGAGTTAATTTTGTGGACCAAACTTCCATAAATTTCATGGAGGAAACATTTACCGCGTTGCCTCGTCAATTCTCTTGTTCAGCTTTACTAAAATCTCAGTTTCATAGAATAGTACAGCACATTACAGGCCCTTCAGCCCACAGGGTTGTGCCGACAATCAAACCCCGCCTCCCATATACACCCCGCCGCCCACCTTAAATTCCTCTATATACCTGTCCAGTAATCTCTCGAATTTCACTAGTGTATCTGCCTCCACCACTGACTCAGGCAGCGCATTCCACGCACCGACCACTCTCTGAGTAAACAACCTTTCTCTAATATCCCCCTTGAACTTTCCACCCCTTACCTAAAAGCCATGTCCTCTTGTATTGAGCAGTGGTGCCCTGGGGAAGAGGCGCTGGCTGTCCACTCTAGCTATTCCTCTTAATATCTTGTATACCTCTATCATGTCTCCTCTCATCCTCCTTCGCTCCAAAGAGTAAAGGCCTAGCCCATTTAATCTCTGATCATAATCCATACTCTCTAAACCAGGCAGCATCCTCGTAAATCTTCTCTGTACCCTTTCCAATGTTTCCACATCCTTCCTATAGTGAGGCGACCAGAACTGACAATAGACAATAGACAATAGACAACAGGTGCAGGAGTAGGCCATGCGGTCCTTCGACCCAGCACCGCCATTCACTGTGATCATGGCTGATCAACCACAATCAGTATCCAGTGCCTACCTTATCCCCATAACCTTTGAGCGCTATCTTTAAGAGCTCTATCCATCTCTTTCTTGAAAGAATCCAGAGACTTGGCCTCCACAGCCTTCTGCGACAGAGCATTCAGTATACCCACCACTCTCTGGGTGAAAAAGTTTTTTTTTTTTCTCAACTCCGTTCTAAATAGCCTACCCCTTCTTCTTAAACTGTGGCCTCTGGTTTTGGACTCACCCATCAGCGGGAACATGTTTCCTGCATCCAGCGTGTCCAGTCCCTTAATAATCTTATGTTTCAATAAGAACTCCTCTCAACCTTCTAAATTCCAGCGTATACAATCTCAGTCGCTCGAATCTTTCGACATATGACAGTCCCGCCATCCCGGGAATTAACCTTGTGAACCTACGCTGCACTCCCTCAATAACAAAAATGACCTTCCTCAAATTTGGAGAACAAAACTGCACACAGTACTCTAGCTGTGGTCTCACCAGGGCCCTGTACAGCTGCAGAAGGACCTCTTTGCTCTTATACTCAATTCCCCTTGTTATGAAGGCCAGCATGCCATTAGCTTTCTTCACTGCCTGCTGTACTTGCATGTTTTCTGTCAGTGACTGATGTACAAGAACACCTAGATCTCGTTGCGCTTCCCCTTTTCCTAACTTGACACCATTTAGATAATAATCTGCCTTCTGGTTCTTACCAGCAAAGTGGATAAGCTCACATTTATGTACATTAAACTGTATCTGCCAAGCATCTGCCCACTCACCCAACCTGTCCAAATCATCCTGCATTCTCATAACATACTCCTCACATTTCACACTGGCACCCAGCTTTGCATCATCGGCAAATTTGCTAATGTTACTTTTAATTCCCTCATCTAAATCATTAATACATATTGTAAACAGCTGCGGTCCCAGCACTGAACCCTGCGGTACCCCACTGGTCACCGCCTGCCATTCCGAAAGGGAGCCGTTAATCGCTACTCTTTGCTTTCTGTCAGCCAGACAATTTTCAATCCATGTCAGTACTCTGCCCCCAATACCATGGGCCATAATTCTGCCGACTAATCTCCAATGTGGGACTTTATCAAAGGTTTTCTGAAAGTCCTGGTACATTACACCCACTGGCTCTCTCCTGTCCATTTTCATAGTTACCTCCTCAAAAAATTCCAGAAGATTAGTCAAGCACGATTTCTCCTTCGAAAATCCATGCTGGCTCGGACCAATCCTGTTACTACTATCCAGATGTGTCATAATTTCATCTTTTATAATTGACTCCAGCATCTTTCCCATCACCGACATCAGGGTAACCGGTCTATAATTCCCTGTTTTCTCTCTTCCTCCCTTCTTGAAGGGCACCATTAGCCACCCTCCAATCCTCAGGAACTGATCCTGAGTCTATAGAACATTGGAAAATGATTACCAATGCGACCACGATTCCTAAAGACACCTCCTTAAATACCCTGGGATGCAGACCATCAGGTCCCGGGGACTTAACAGCCTTCAGACCCAACAGCCTATCCAACACAATTTCCTGCCTAATATAAATTCCCTTCTATTCATCCATTACCCTAGGCCCTTCGGCCACAATTACATCTGGGAGATGGTTTGTATCTTCCCTAGTGAAGACAGATACAAAGTACCTGTTCAACTCGTCTGCCGTTTCCTTGTTCCCCATAATAAATTCATCCGCTTCTGTCTTCAAGGGCCCAATTTTGGTCTTGACTATTGTTTTTCCTTTTCGCATACCTTAAAAAGCTTTTACTATCTTCCTTTATATTCTTGGTTAGTTTACCTTCGTACCTCAATTTTTTCTCCGCGTATTGCCTTTTCAGTTACCTTCTGTTGCTCTTTAAAAGTTTCCCAATCCTCTGGCTTCCCACTCGTCTTTGCTATGTTATACTTCCCTTTTATTTTTATACTGTCCATTACTTCCCTTGTCAGCCACGGCCTCCCCTTACTCCCCTTAGGATCTTTCTTCCTCTTTGGAATGAACTGATCCTGCACCAACCAGAGTATTCGCAGAAACACTTGCCATTGCTGTTCCACTGTCATCCCTGCTAGGGTATTGTTCCATTGAACTTTGGCCAGCTCCTCCCTCATAGCAGCATAGATCCCTTTGTTCAACTGTAATACTGACACTTCCAAGTTTCCCTTCTCCCTCTCAGATTGTAGATGGACACTGGTCACAGTACTTCAAGTGTAGCCTAACCAGAGTTTTATAGAGCTGCATCATTACCTCGGGAATCATAAACTGCCTCCCTCGACCTAGGAAAGCTAACACCCCATAAGCTTTCTTAATTACCCTATCTACCTGTGAAGCAACTTTCAGGGATCTGTGGACATGTACCCCAGATCCCTCTGCTCCTTCACACTACAAAGTATCCTGCCATTTACTTTGTACTCTGCCTTGGAGTTTGTCCTTCCAAAGTGTACCACCTCACACTTCTCCGCACTGAACTCCATCTGCCACTTCTCAGCCCACTTCTGCAACCTATCAATGACTCTCTGTGTGCTATCACAGTACGACTCCCTGTGTCCTATCAACAATAAAGTTTACTATTGAAATAGCTACCACAACTGTGATACCATGTGAGTTAACTTTATGGACCAAAGTTCCATAAATTTCATGGAGGAAACGTTTACCGTGTTGCCTCGTCGATTCTCTTGTTTAGTTTTTCGAAACCCTCAGTTTCATGATAGATGATTCCTCGTGGAAAAACGGCAAAGCGCATTATATGAAATTCATACAAACCCTCACTTAGAATCTACTTCCAATATTGCACATGTAACACGCTGTACGATTTCTTTGCTAAGGCTTCTGTGTAATGTTCCACTGTTAAGGTAATGGCTTCTGTGTAGCAGCAATGTCTCTGTTATGACTAGAGATAACGGGACTTTGGAATTCAGTGACCAGCCAATAAGAAATTGTCGCTGTGTCTTGTGTTTCTGGAAGCAGCTGTTTTCGCGGACTTTTACCAGAGGGCGAGAGAGGGATGAAGAGAGTTGTAAAAGCAAGGCTGAAGGCTTTGTGTGTCAATGCAAGGAGCATTCTTAACAAGGTGGATGAATTAAAAGTGCAGATTGTTATTAATGAATATGATATAGTTGGGATCACAGAGACATGGCTCCAGGGTGACCAAGGATGGAAGCTCAAAATTCAGGGATATTCAATATTCCCGATGGATAAACATAAAAGAAAAGGAGGTGGGGTAGCATTGCTGGTTAGAGAGGAGATTAACGCAATAGAAAGGAAGGACATTAGCCGGGAAGATGTGGAATCGTTATGGGTAGAGCTGCGTAACACTAAGGGGCAGACAACGCTAGTGGGAGTTGTGTACAGGCCACCTAACAGTAGTAGTGAGGTCGGAGATGGTATTAAACAGGAAATTAGAAATGCGTGCAATAAAGGAACAGCAGTTATAATGGGTGACTTCAATCTACATATAGATTCGGTGAACCAAATTGGTAAGAGTGCTGAGGAAGAGGATTTCTTGGAATGTATGCGCGATGGTTTTCTGAACCAACATGTCGAGGAACCAACTAGACAGCAGACCATTCTAGACTGGGTATTGAGCAATGAGGAAGGGTTAGTTAGCAATCTTGTCGTGAGAGGCCCCTTGGGTAAGGATGACCATAATATGGTGGAATTCTTCATTAAGATGGAGAGTGATATAGTTAATTCAGAAACAAAGGTTCTGAACTTAAAGAGGGGTAACTTTGAAGGTAAGAGACGTGAATTAGCTAAGATAGACTGGCAAATGACACTTAAAGGGTTGACGGTGGATATGCAATGGCAAGCATTTAAAGATCGCATGGATGAACTACAACAATTGTTCATCCCAGTTTGGCAAAAGAATAAATCAGAGAAGGTAGTGCACCCGTGGCTGTCAAGAGAAATTAGGGATAGTACCAATTCCAAAGAAGAAACATACAAATTAGCCAGAAAAAGCGGTTCACCTGAGGAGTGGGAGAAATTCAGAATTCAGCAGAGGAGGACAAAGGGCTTAATTAGGAAAGGGAAAAGAGATTATGAGAGAAAATTGCCAGGGAACATAAAAACTGACTGTAAAAGCTTTTATAGATATGTGAAAAGAAAAAAAGATTGGTTTAAACAAATGAAGGTCCCTTACAGACAGAAACAGGTGAACTGATTATGGGGAACAAGGACATAGCAGACCAATTGAAGAACTACTTTGGTTCTGTCTTCACTAGGGAGGACATAAATAATCTTTCGGAAATAATAGGGGACAGAGGGTCTAGTGAGATGGAGGAACTGAGGGAAATACATGTTAGTAGGGAAGTGGTGTTTGGTAAATTGAAGGGATTAAAAGCAGATAAACCCCCAGGGCCAGAGGGTCTGCATCCCAGAGTGCTTAAGGAAGTAGCCCAAGAAATAGTGGATGCATTTGTGATAATTTTTCAAAACTCGGTAGATTCTGGACTAGTTCCCGAGGATTGGAGGGTGGCTAATGTAACCCCTATTTTTTAAAAAAAAGGAAGGAGAGGGAAACCGGGAAATTACAGACCGGTTAGCCTAACATCGTTGGTGCGGAAAATGCTAGAGTCAGTTATCAAAGATGCGATAACAGCACATTTGGAAAGCGGTGAAATCATCGGACAAAGCTAGAAACATAGAAACATAGAAAATAGGTGCAGGAGTATGCCATTCGGCCCTTCGAGGCTGCACCGCCATTAAGTATGATCATGATTAGCATGGATGTGTGAAAGGAAAATCATGTCTGACAAATTTCATAGTATCTTTTGAAGAAGTAACTAGTAGAGTGGATAGGGGAGAACCAGTGGATGTGGTATATTTGGATTTTCAAAAGGCTTTGGACACGGTCCCACACAGGAGATTAGTGTGCAAACTTAAAGCACACGATATTGGGGGTAAGGTATTGATGTGGATAGAGAATTAGTTGGCAGACATGAGGCAAAGAGTGGGAATAAACGGGACCTTTTCAGAATGGCGGGCGGTGAATAGTGGGATACCGCAAGGCTGAGTGCTGGGATCCCAATTGTTTACAATCTATATTAATGACTTATATGAGGGAACTAAATGCAGCATCTCCAAGTTTGCGGATGACACGCAGCTGTGCGGCAGTGTTAGCTGTGAGGAGGATGCTAAGAAGATGCAGGGAGACTTGGATAGGTTAGGTGAGTGGGCAAATTTAATGTGGATAAATGTGAGGTTATCCACTTTGGTGGCAAAAAACAAGAAAATAGATTATTGTCCGAATGGTGGCCGATTAGAAAAAGGGGAGGTGCAACGAGACCTGGGTGTCATTATACACCAATCATTGAAAGTGGGCATACAGGTACAGCAGGCGGTGAAAAAGGCGAATGGTATGCTGGCACTCATAGCAAGAGGATTCGAGTACAGGAGCAGGGAGGTACTACTGCAGTTGTACAAGGCCGTGGTGAGACCACACCTGGAGAATTGTGTGCAGTTTTGGTCCCCTAATCTGAGGAAAGACATTCTTGCCATAGTGGGAGTACAAAGAACGTTCACCAGATTGATTCCTGGGATGGCAAGATTTTCATAAGATGAAAGACTGTATCGGCTAGGCTAATGCTGGTTGGAATTTAGAAGATTGAGGGTGGGGGGGGGGATTTTATTAAAACGTATAAAATCCTAAAGGAATTAGACAGGCTAGATGCGGGAAGATTGTACCCGATGTTGTGGAAGTCCAATGGAACGAGGGATCACAGTTTGAGGATAAAGAGGAAGCCTTTTAGGACCGAGATAAGGAAAACCTTCTTCACACAGAGACTGGTGAATCTGTGGAATTCTCTGCCACAGGAAACAGTTGAGGCCAGTTCATTGGCTATATTTAAGGGGGAGTTAGATATGGCCCTTGTGGCTAAAGGGGTCAGGGGGTATGGAGGGAAGGCTGGTACAGGGTTCTGAGTTGGATGATCAGCCATGATCATACTGAATGGCGGTACAGGTTCGAAGGGCCGAGTGGCCTACTCCTGCACCTATTTTCTATGTTTCTATCTTTCTATGTTTCTATCTCAAGTGTGGATTATCCACAGCTGTATAAAGTTTTGGATAATGAAAGGATTCTCTTTTTAATCTATATCCTGTTGTATTATATATTAGATATCTATCAATTTCGTTTCATCTATACAATTGATAATCATACGACAAGCATTTATTTCCTTGTTATTGATACACATCGTACACAACAGAAGTTGAAGCACTGCCCTTTGGATGCAAAATTGGTCACAGATTAACAATAAGACAAGCATTGTTCTATCATTGGATTCTGTCTCCTGCAGTGCAGCGTAATTTCAAAATTATTCAGCTTGCCTTGCAGCCCGTGTGCCTCATCTTTACGAAAGCCCGTTATGCGAAACCTTGTGCAAAATGTTTTTAATGCGCACTGCTGTGCCATCAAGAATATTTGCAATTACTGGAACAATTAATCAAGTTTATTAGAAACACGAGGTTACCCCATCACAGTTATGCAGACTGTGCAGAATCAGACCCTGCCTTTCCAGTAATCCTTTGTTTCCCTAGTGAATACAGATCTCGTCCTGTGGTGTTCCTGTCAGTTGATGACGTTAAGAAAAGTCAGAAATGGTTCCAGACGATAGAATCCCAGCAAGCCAATACAATAACCTGTTTTAGTAAAAGTTATTTAATTGTTAAGGACTGTTAAATTTAACTAAATAGAGGTTAGTAAAATCGAAGAATCAGATTAAAAATGTTATCGCTGGGCGGTATATTAATATATACTAGGTATGCTGTATGTATTTTATGAGAACAGATTCTCCGCGTCAAACGCAGAGAAATCACGGCTAAACCCGAATATGTAAACCATAGTACGGCTCAGTTGTATAAATTGCTACTGTGTAAACCGAATTTGCTTCATGAGATTTGACGGAGAGAGAATTGCTTGACCGCAGTCATGAAGACTTGATTTGAGTAACTTTCGAACCAGTAAGTCCTTCTCGCCGTCTGCTACAGCGAGACAACTGCAAGGATCTCGTAAGCTGCAAAAAGTTGTAAATGTTGTCGGTCCCGTTATGAGAACTGGTCTCTGTAATATCCAGGACACCGTCAAGGAGCGGCGCCTCAAAGAGGCGGTCTCAATCATTAAAGAGACTCCCTCCAACAAGGACATGCCAATTCTCATCGGTAACATCAAGAAGGGGGCACAGAAGCCTGAAAGCACTCACTCATCGATTCAAGAACAGTTTCTTTCCATCTGCCATCCGATTTATGAATGGTCATTGAGCCCATGATCAGGGCCCCACTATTCTTTTTTTTTCTGTTTTTGCAGCCTTTATTTAAATTAGCTATTTCACACACACACACACACACATGTCATGTCATATATATATGCATCTGTGTGTGTGTGTGTGTGTGTGTGTGTGTGTGTGCGTGTGCGTGTGTGTGTGTGTGTCTGCATGTATGTGTGTATATATATATATATATATATAGGTACCTAATGCACTTCACAATTTTTCTATATTTTCCCGTATTGCATTATACGGCTGCTACAATGTTAACACACTTCACGACAAATGCCGGTAATATTAATTCCGATTCTGAGTCCGGAAACCCGATGACCGAAGCAGTAGCCTCTCTAGAAACGGCAGCATGTACTACGGTGCACTTCTCTTTTCCGCTGTTAGTAGAAACCCCTTTCGGCCGTATCGCCAGTTTTATGGGGTCGAGAACTCACTCTGAATCCCTTGCTCTCTGTTTCCTGTTCAGGCAATCTACAACAATGTCCCGGAATGGAACGGTGTTGTTCCTATTTTCTCTATACAGGACTGGTGATTATTTCAGTTCCTCCAGCGGTTTAATTTTATTCAGGTTTCCTGCAGTCCCGATAGCATTTGATCCTCTCAAGTGTGACAATGTGTTGAAATAAGTTTATATGGAACAGTAATTTCGGAATTGCATTAACCTTATTTTTTTCCAGATTGTTTTCATACACCGTAGGTTCAATTACTGGTTCTGCGAGACAATGGCAGTTATACAACGGCAACATTTGCTTGGATTTGATACTTAAAATGCAACGCTGCAGTTAACAAAAATCTGAACCAAATAGAAAAGAACACAGAAGCACACAGACCGCATTATCAATGCAAAGGGTAGCACATGCACGTTCTGAGATCGAAGTTAGTTCGTTATCACTAAAAATGCAATCGATTCTATGTAATAGTACCAATCATTAGCGATGGTCTGAAATCATGTTCATATTTCCTCACGGAATGAATATGGAATCTAATCCGGAGGGACATTGGCATTCACAATGCCATGAGTGTGACCATAAGAACATAAGTTATGAGAGCAGAAGTAGGCCATTCGGTCCATCCAGTCTGCTCCGCCATTCAATCATGGCTGATCCAATTTTTCCAGTCATCCCCACTCCCCTGCCTTCCCCCCAAACCCTCTGACGTCCTGACTAACCAAGAACCTATTTACCTCTGCCTTAAATGCATTCAATGACTTGGTTTCCACAGCCGCTCGGGGCAACAAATTCCACAGATTTTCCACCCTCTGACGAAAATAGTGTATCCGTATCTCTGCTCGAAAAGGTCGCCCTTCAATTCTGAAGTCATGCCCTCTTGTCAAAGACTTCCCATCCATGGGAAACATCTTTGCCGTATCTAATATGTTCAGGATTTTTAATATTTCGAATGTTTCTATAAGAACCTCCCTCATTCTCTGGAACTGCAGGGAGCACAGTCCAGGGGCTGCCCCTCCATTCCTGGAATCATTCTCGTGAATCTTCTCCGAACCCTCTCCAATGTCAGTATATCGTTTCTAAAATAAGGAGGCTAAGACGGCACACAAGACACCGTGTGGTCTGCAACTACCTTACAGAGCCTCAACATCACATCCCAGCTCTTACATGCTTTACCTCTAGAAACGAATGCCAACGATGCATTTGCCGTCTTCAGCACCATCTCCGCTTGAAGGGTAACCTCATGGTATCCAACTCAAGGACTCCCAAGTCCCTTCGCATCTATGCATTTTGAATTCCCTCCACATCTAAATAATAGTCTGCCCGTTTATTTCTTTCCCATGCACTTTCCAACATTGAATTTCATTTGTCACGTATTTGCCCATTCTCCTAATCTATCTAAGTCCCTAAACACTACACGCTCTTCCACCTATCTTTGTATCATCGGCAAATTTAGCCACAAGTCCATTAATTCCATAGTCCATATCATTGACATACATCGTAAAATGCGGCGGTCCCAACACCGACTCCCGTGGAACTCTACTGGTAATCGGCAGCCAGCCAGAATAAGATCTGTTTTCTGCCGAACAGCCAATGCTCCACCCATGCTAGTAACTCCCATGTAATTCGATGGCTCTTATCTACCGAAGCAACCTCATGTGCGGCACCTTGTCAAAGGCCTTCTGAAAATCCAAGTACACCATTTTCACTACATCTCCTTTGTCTACCCTGCTTGTAAGTTCCTCAAATAATGCAATAATTTAGCCATGCAGGATTTTGTCTTTCAGGAAACCATGCTGGCTTTGGCCTACCTTGTCACGTGCCTCCAGGTATTCCGTATTCTCATCCCTATCAATCGATTCCAAAAATTTCCCAACTACTGATATCAGCTAACTAGTCTCTGATTTTCTTTCTGCTGCCACTCATCCTTCTTAAATTGTAACGTAACATTTGTAATTTTCCAGACATGCCGTACAGAGCTAGAATCTTTCGACTCTTGAAAGATCATCGTTAAAGGCTTCACGATCTCGTCAACTATTTTTTTTCAGAACACTTCTAACGTCAGTTTCTATTGGTTCAATATCTACCATCAACTCTCCATACTTTTCTATACTTAATAACGCTTTTAGTTTTTTTTTTTGATATTGGTCGCCAGCGACCTTCCATAATACATCTTTTCGTTCCTAATGACCTTTTTTTGTTTCTTTCTGCGATCTTGATCTTCGTGTAGCTTTGATCTCTTTGTACGCCCTCTCTTTTGTTTTTACTTTGGCTCCTACTTCACTTGTCAGCCACGGTGGTGTCCTTCTTCCATTCGGACATTTCTTCTTTTTTGGCAATAGATCTGCATTGCACTTCTCTCATTTTTCGCAGTAACTCCAGCCATTTCCGTTCTGCTGTCCTTCCTGCTAGTGTCCCCTTCCAACCACCTTGTTCTGTTCCTTTCTCATGCCATTGTAGTTTCATTTACTCCACTCAAATACCAACACATTGGGATTTAGTTCCTCCTTATCAAGTTGCAAATTGAACTCTATCATATTCTGATCACTTTTCCCAAAGGGTCCCTTAACCATGAGCTCTCTTATCACCTCCAGATCATTGTGCAACACCCAATTCAGCACAGCCGATCCCACAGTGCGCTCATCAACAAGCTGTTCTGAAAAGCTATCCTTTAGACATTCCACAAATTCACTCTCTCTTGAGGTCCGGTACTGACCTGGTTTTCCCAATCCACTTTCACGTTAAAGTCCCCAACCAAATTCATGCCATTACCCTTCAGACACTGCCTTTTCTATCTCCTGCTGCAATTGGTAATCCACATTCTGGATACTGATTGGAAGTCTTTATGAAACTGCCAGTAGGTTCATTTTAAACTTACCATTTCTTAACTCACCTCAGAGAGACTCTACACCTTCCGATCCCATATCACCCATTTCTAATGATTTAATATTATTTCATATACACAGGAGCACACCACCTGCTCTGCCTACTATCCCACCTTTCCGATACACCGTATATCCTTGAGAGATGTAAGGTCAGTTTCCTAATCCCTTACTTCCGACAGGACTCATCACATTTTATTCATATTTCGCAATTAGCTGACGTTTACTGACAACTTCGAAATAAGGCGGAACCCAGGGGAACCAGCAACAGCTGTGGTGCAAGAGAAGTTGCTAAAATATCGAGTTTGGTCTATACTAGTCCTGACGACAACATTCTGCATTTTCTTACCCACAGATGTCGCTTGATCCGTTCAATCGTTCTGGTGGCTGTGCCGGCTGTCACATATTTACGATTTTATGTAGGTGTTTGAAATCAGGATGTTATCTCAACATGGCAGTAGTAATCTCTAAACAGGTAGATTTAGTACCAGATCTCTCGCAGCGAGCGCTAAGTTTGTGTTATTCTAATTCGAGGACAGCCCAGATCAATAAAGACAGGGTGTACTCAGAGAAATGGGGCTCAGTTTACCTGCGCAGATAACGCCGGCATAGTTGGGTTCAGAGTGTGTGTAGAAATTCCATTCGTCTGATTGACATTCTCGCAGAGCAGCCTCGGTCCCGATGCATTTAACATTACGCGTTATAACGGAGTCAAAAACCTTTCCAAAATGATATTCGTGTGGGGCTTTCAGCGCGGCGCCGCAGCTCAGCTCTCTGCACACCACAGTTGCATCCTGCAAATCCCAGCTGGAAGCATAGACAGGTCTCCAGTATCCCATGAGGTTCGCTTCCACTCTCCCGGCGCATGGAGTGCCTCCTTTTTCCAGTCTCACTTTCAAACTTTCTGGAATAAAAAAAATTGAACGTTAACACAAGAGTTTTTGCACAGGCTAGGAATGTTGAGCAACAGACACAAAATGCTGACGGATCTTTACACATCAGTCAGCATCCATCGAGAGGAGCAAAGCACCCAAAATACGAACATTGATTATTCACGGCGAGGAATGGCCTCAGCCCGAAGCATCGATTGTTTGTTGATTTCCATATATGTTTTATTCAGATACTATATATATATTTATTAATTAAATAAGCAAACAAACAAACAAATAAATAAGCAGTTAAATTGATAAATTAGTATTTTATATGCACATTCATTGGTATGTTAGTATATCTGAAAACTGAGTGAACTCGGCCTTTTCTCCTTGGAGCGACCGAGGATGAGAGGTGACCTGATAGAGATGTATAAGATGATGAGAGGCATTGATCGTGTGGGCAGTCAGAAGCTATTTTCCAGGGCGGAAATGGTTGCCACAAGAGGACACAGTTTTAAGGTGCTGGGGAGTAGGTACAGAGGAGATTTCAGAGGCAAGTTTTTTTTACGCAGGGAGTGGTAAGTGCGTGCAATGGGCTGCCGGAAACAGCGATGGCGGAGGCGGATCCGAGTTTTTTAAGAGACTTTTGGACAGGTAGATGGAGTTTAGAAAAATAGAGGGCTATAGGTAAGCCTAGTAATTTCTAAGGTTGGGACATGTTCGGCACAACTTTGTGGGCCGAAGCGCCTGTATTGTGCTGAAAGCTTTCTACGTTTCTATGTTTCTCTCTGTCTATCTACCTGCCCATTTCGCGGCAGCTCTATGATTACTTGTTTATTTACTTGCTTATTCCCTTATTTCATGCTGTCACCATTATTTGTTATCATTTATTTGTTTATTTGATGCACACAATGCTTTTGTAAGGAAAATGGATCAGTAATTGAAAGCACAGGTGTATCATGAGAGAGGAAAAATAATCAAAAGCAGCTGAGGGCCAACCTCTTTAACCACATGGTGGCAGGTGTACCAGGGAACTGCGAGAGAAAGTAGTTGAAACAGTTAAAGAAACGCAACTTTAAATTCACTTCGACAGATATAAAGAAAGAACATGTTAGCAGAGATATGGGACACCGTGTGTCAAATCGGATCAGATTATCATGTTGGTCTCTTGTATAGGTTAAAGGAAAATAACTGTTGCGGTGCTGAATGACACGACAATCAATGGCTGCAAATTGTGGAATTTGGAGCAACTGAAAAAGAAATGTGGAAGAAATAAGAAAGCAATCATCATCTGCTTCACATTGATTTTGACTTTGATCATCAAATTCCAGGCATTTCTGGTTCGAGTCTGTACAGTCCGGACGTCGACAAGTTAATGCGCGGCTGAGACGCTAGTGCAGGGGATCGGGCTTCAGATTCTTGGGTCATTGGGATCACTGCTGGGAGAAATATGACTTATACCAAAGCGATGGGTTGCACCTGAACCCGAAGCGTGCCCATATCCTCGCAGTTAGGTTTGTTAGAGCGGCTGTGCAGTGTTTAAACTGTTGGCAGCGGGTGAAAACCAGAGTGAAGGGGCTCAGAATAAGACGAATGGTATAAAACCAAATATAGCGTATAGTAAGACTGTCACGAAGGTCAGGAAGATGACAGGATAAAATTAGGGATTCAGTATCAATAAAGGGGAGCTAATACAGTACACAAAGTGTTTTAACAGTGCACGGGGTACAGGAAATATGGTGGATGTTCTTGCTACACCATTGCAGATTATCAGGTATGATGTTGTGGCCATCAGCGAATCATGGCTGAAGGATAGCTGTAGTTGGCAGCTGAATGTCTGAGGGTACACGTTACATTGGAGCGATAAGAATGGCTGCAGAGAGGGTGGCAGGGTAGGCTGGTAAAGAATGACATCAAATCTTTAGAAATATGTGACATAGAAACGGAAGTTGTTGAATCCATGTTTGTTGATTTCAGGAACTGCAAGGGAAAAGACCCTAGTTGCAGTTCTATACAGGCCTCCCAACAGGAGTTCGGATGTGAACCAGCGGGACATAGAAAAGGCCTGTCAAAAGGGCAAATGTATTATAATGATGGAATACTTCAACATGCAGGGTGACTGGGAAATCGGATTAGTGATGAGTCTCAAGGCAGTGAGTTTATTGAATGGTGCGAGATGGCTTTCTCGAGCAATTTGTCGTTGAGTCTACTAGGGGACCAACTATACTGGATTGGGTGTTTCATAATGAAATGGAGGTGATCAGGGAGCATGAGGTAAATGGACTGCATGCAGTAATCACAATATGATTGAGTTCAACTTAAAATTCTACAGGAAAAAAGTAAAATCTGACGCAGAAATATTTTAGTGGAGTAGTGCACTAGATTGAGGAAGGAGTTGACCAAAGTAAATTGGAACGAGCTACTGACAGGGTTGAGAGCAGGGCCGCAATGGCGTGCGTTTCTGGGGGCAAAAAAATGAGGAAAGTGAAGACGAGATGTATTTGAAAAAAACGAAGAAATACTCAACAGGCAAAACAGTACAGCCGTGTCTGACAAGGCAAGTGAAAGTTAAAGGAAAAGGAACGGCAGACAACACCGCAGAAATTACCTGGAGGCTGGAGGATTGGGAAGCGTTTCGAAATCTACAGAGAGGAACTCAAAAATCATTTGGAGAAAAAAGGTGAAAAGATGAAAGGAAGCTAGCAAACAAGTTCAAAGTCAATAGTAAAATCTTTTTCAAGTACGTAAACAATAAAATCAGGATGGAAATGGATATAGGATCGATATAAAATGAGGCGGAGAAATAATAACGGGGGACAAGGAGATGACAGATGAGCTAAATGAGTTCCTTGCATCAGTCTTCAATGTTGAAGACAATTGAAGTGTGCCAGGTATTAAAGGGTGTGAGGGAAGAAAAGTGAGTGCAGTTACTATTACAAGGGAGTATGGTGTTCAAAAATCTGAAACAGCGAAGGGTACATCAGTCATCCGGTGCAAATGAACAGCATCCTAGGGTTCTGAAAGAGGTAGCGGTAGATATTGCACAGGCATTATTAATAATCTTCCATAAAACATTGGATTCTGGAATGGTGCCAGATGAATGGTAAATTTCAGAACTCACTCCACTCTTTAAGGAAGAAGGAAGGCAGCAGAAAGGAAATTATGAACCAGCCAGCGTGACTTCAGTGGTTAGAAACATGTTTGATGCAATCGCTAACGATAAAGTAATGGAGTACTTGGTGACACCGGACACGGCAGGTCAAACTCAGCTTGGACTCCATAACGGAAAATCTTGCCTAGCGAATCTGCAGATATTCCTTCTCGAGATTACAAGTAGGATTGATAAAGGGGATGCAGAGGATGTCGATTATTTAAACTCTCAGAAGAGCTTTCACAAGGTGCCATATATGATGCTGCTTAACAAGGTAGAGGCCATGGTCTTACAGAAAAACGGTGAGATGATTGGCTGATTGCTAGGAAGCAGCGAGTGGGAAAAGTCATTTCAGTTGGCTGCCAGAGTCTAGTGGTGTTTCGGAGGGTTCTGTTTCGGGATTGCTTCTTTTCATGCCGTATGTCAATGGTTTAGATGATGAAATAGACGGCTTTGTTGTCAGGTGTGCAGATGATATAAAGATTGGCGTAAGGACAGGTAGTGTTGTGGAAACTGGCGAAGGACGTAGACATGTTGGGAGAATAGGGAACAAAGTGGCAAATGAAATACAATGATGGAAAATGTATGATCATAAACTTTGGTAATAGATATAAAGGTACAGACTACTTTCTAAAAAGGGAGAAATTCAAACCAAAATCTGAGCTGCAAAGGGACCTGGGTGTCCTGGTGGAAAACACCCGAAAGGGTTAACTTGCAGGCTGAGTCGATGGTGAGTAAAGCAAACGCATTATTTTGCTCTAGCATTTTCATTTTCAAGACGACTAGAAAAAAAGTGATGTGGAGGATTTATTCGCCACGAGTGAGGCTTCACCTTGAGCATTGTTAACAGATTTGTGCTCCCATTCTAAGAAAAACATACGCCTGTATTGAAATAGGTTCAGAGGATGTTGTAACGATGAGTCCACGAATGAAAGGATTCTCACAGAAGAACGTTTAATACCACGGATCTGTACGCGCTGTAACTTACAAGGATGGGGAGGGGATCGCTGTGAAAATTTCGAATGTTGAAAGCCTAGTCAGAAAACATGTGAAAAGGATGTTTCCCGTGCAGGAGGATTCTTGGACAGAAGGGAACAGCCTCACGAAAGAGGGACGTCCATATAGAACAGAGATGCTGAGATCGTTTTTTTTTTGCCAGAGGGAGGTAAATTTGTGAATTTATTACGAAAGACTGCGCTGAAAGTCAAGTCGTTGGGAATATTTAAGACAGAACTTGATAAGCTCTTGATGGGCACGGCAAGAAAATTTACAGAGGGAAGTCCGGGGAGTGGAGTCGAGGAAGGGGGAAATGATCAGGCGTGACTGAAAGCGTTGCAGACTCATTGGATCAAATAGTCTAATTCTGCTCCGATGTCTCATGGTCTTACGGAGAATCTCTCTCCCACCACAGATGCTGTTCGACCTGGTCATATGATCGTGTAATTCTGCAGACTGACAAGTATGTTTACCGTGGTTAACATCAGTACAAGACACGATAACACGAATAGTAATTCCAACATGACGAAAATAATCCCGACACAAATTGGTTTCAGTCTGACACCGGGGGCGTTCTGTTCGAGTATTGGCATTAGTGATATGCAGGAGGACATCAAACTCGCGGCACCGCAGATATAAAAACCTGACTTTTACCTTTACAAATAACGCCAGCATCCTCACTGTGTGAATAGCCAGTGTCACCCCATGGCTCTGATTTACACTCCTGGAGAGCGGCCTCGCTCCCACCGCACTGAACATCCGTCGTGAAAACAGGTCCGGATCCTTCCCCATAGTTACCAGCATAGGCTCTCAGTGCAGCGCCGCAGCCCAGCTGCCGACACACCACATTCGCGTCCGGCATATCCCAAGAACGACCATTCACAGTCCCCCAGTTTCCTTTGTACCGAATCTCCAATCTCCCGTCGCATCGACCGCCGCCATTCACCAACCTCAACTTCACGCTTTCTGGAAAATAACAGAAAATAACGATCCACGGTAAACAACGGTTTAAGCTGGAGGCCATTCGTGCTCGGCGCATCGCGTACGCTACTGAACGACGCCTGAAAGTTCAAAACTCTTCATGCAAAACGTTTGATCAAGCGGTAGGTCAGGATAGGGAAACACCTTTTGAGCTGCTTAACGTGACAAAAAGACAAGAAACTAGTTGACGGCTGAGAACTAGAGGAAGCCTGTCGACCCAGGAGAAGAATTGGGTAGCTCCCCCGAAGAATAGGTTATATGCATTCTTCGGAGAGCGGCAGATCTGCCATTCTGTCATTGTCCTACTGCACACAGTCCTCATTCATTGGGATATCGAAACCAAAATTTGTTGAAAAGAGTCGAACTGAGACTTCGCGTGTCGTCAGCATCAGCAGTAAGAGGATGAATTTAACAATGAAAGCTTACTTAAGCTTGGGGAAAACTAAGGTCAGGGAAAGTACTTTCTCTGCTATCCGCCCTACCTGAAGATGACTGATTATCGTTCCAAGTTGAAATAAAATCCTATTTTCTTACCGGAAAGATACCGGCATGGGCAGAAGAATGGCTGACAGGCGGGAGGCAGCATCTTGGAATAAAGAGTGTCTTTTCTTTTGGCTGCCAGTGACCATTGGTGATCCTCGTCGGTCACTATTGGGGCCGCTACTTTTCACATTGTTTTGCAAAGAATTAGATAATAGAACTTATGACTTTACGACAAAGTCTCCCGATGATTGGAAGATAGTATGAGGAGCAGTTAGTGCCGAGAAAGCAATGCGATTGCAGAAGAACGCAGACAAATTGGAAAATCGGGCAAAAAAAAAAAAATGGCTGATGGGACATTATGTTCGGAATTGTATGAAAATGCATTTTCGTAAAATGAACAATGGTGCAAATTATTATCAAAATGGTGAGATAACTCAAAACTCAGTGTTTTTTTTCAAGACTTGTGCAAGATTCCCAGAAGGTTAATTTACACATCCAGTCTGCGGTATAGAATGCAAATGGGCCTTTATTTCACGGGGATTAGAATAAAAAAAAAAACAATGAGATAATACTGAGTTTTTACAACACACTAATCATGCCGCACTTGGGGTATTGTCAACAGCTTGGGCCGCATATCTCAGAAAATACGTGTTGTCATTAGGGAGAGTTCAGATGAGGTTCACGGGGGTGATTCCCCACGAATGACGGGGTTAACATATGAGGAGCGTTTGGTAGGTTTCTGTCTGTACTGACTGGAATTGAGAGGAATGCGGAGGGGCAGAATCTCTTTGACTCCTATCGAACGTTGAATGGACTGAGGTGGACGAGGAGTGGTTGGTTGCTGGAGTGGGCTTTCCAGAACTAGAGCGCACAGCCTCAAAATTGAAAGGTGACGTTTTAAAAGAGAGGTAAGGGGAATCTTTTTAGTCAGACAGTAGTAGATCTCTACGATGCTCTGCCACAGACTTTGGCAGAGGATATTCATGGGTATATTTGAAGCGGAAGCCGATAGTTTCCTGAATGGTCAGGGCATCAAAGATTATAGCGAGAAGGCGGGTGTATGGGGTCGAGTGTGATCTAGAATCAGATATGATGGAACGGCAGAGCAGGCTCGATAGGTTAAATTAACTAATTCTGCTCTTAAGTCTAATGGTGCAGTCACCTATCAACTGGAGTTTCAATAGCAATTAGTTGTAATTGCCCAGTCCACCGCGCAGTGAAAAGTTAGCAAAGTTACCTGACGGTTCTGGCTGACAATCCCCGAAGCGACCTGAAATGAGAAATGCAGAATTAGATTTGTTTGTGAAGTACTGGGATTAGGTTGTGTGGTCATAGGATGTTAGGCGGGATATTCAACGGAAGAGAAATAAAGTCAAAAACGCAAGACCGATTAAGCTGTATCTGCGGACAAGAGCTATTTGTATTTCTTGTTTTTATTTATTTTCATAGATATTGCGCATTCTGCCTAAATGTTAAGTGAATTTCCCATTTCTTTGGTGTCCCTGATTCCCTGGATGTTTCCATTTCATACGGCAGTCAAGTATTAAACATTTTATCCAGATACTTGAAAGGAGATAAAAAAAAAACGTCCCATTTTCCATTAGAATCTAAATCATAATATAAACCAAGACAGGGAATAAGAATATAAATTTCAACATGTAACTAACTGTGATTCGTCGCATCCATGCACTGGAACACAGGAATATGGACTGCAAAACAAAATGTTTAGTTGCATTTCTCCTGACGTGCAATAAAAGGGAAAGTTAAATGTAAAATTAGATATATAATGTAATATAAGATCATAGATAACGAATCTCATTCCATCACTGTATGGTGTATTAAAACTAAAAATCTTCGGATGATTGAAGAATAAAACCAAAATTATTAGTAAATATTCACAGTATTGCAGAATGATTTCAAAGATGTAAAACGTTTCCAAAATCTAAGTCTAAGTACATTTTTCAAATTCCTTCACTTGAATATGCCACATGGTGGCAGACAGAGCTGTAACTAATAAATAACAGCAAGGAAGTTGTGCACAAGCCTTCAGCCAGGAGCAACTGCAGCTTTGGGAGCTACGCACATTCACTGAGTTATTCATTCTGGAGGCCAATGTGTAGATTCCTAACATCAATTTATCTCCAGTTCTAGTCAATTCCAATTTATAATCTGTTTGGAATATTCTTTGACAACAGCCGCTGATTTGCAGAGGGATAATTTCTGAGTCTCATCTCCCTTAGTGTAGGTGCAATTTCAGAGTGACCGTTTCACAAAAACCTCAATAGGAGGTTCAAACGTGTAAGTCCATGTAATTAATGGAAACAGTTCTCTAACGTCAGCGATTCAAACGAGAGCTTGCTTAAACAATGCAATAAAAAAAACACTTTCAATGAAACTGCAAGGTAAACAAATCTCAGTGTTCTATTTTCATCGTCATGAATTGCGAACAAATCTGCCTGATTCCTGATCCATTCAGCCAGTATACTCTAATCATACAAACAAATCAAGCTTTCCTTTACACGGGAAATTCGTAGGGGAAATATATGTTTCAATATTGCGTAATCATAATGTAATTTCTGTGTTCTTCTTTCCAGTAAGATTGTAATATTCAGCGAGATTGCAATAAACGTGCGGAAGTGAACAGGTTATTAATAATTTCTTTTCGCTGCCCAATAATTTCCATATTCTTAATATACTCACTGGTCCAGATATGCATCATCGTCAGTGCCACGACAGTGTGCAGCATTATAGCGGTGGTCATTTAGAAAGGTTTCTCAGGAATGTTAAATGAGCCGGTACTGCAGACAGCCAAGAATCTCTCCAAAACCTTCTCACGCTCCACTTGATCTGAACATTTTTTCCCCCGAGTGCTCAATATTTTTCTCTGAACTGTCAAATTTCACATATTGAGTTGTGAACCGCAATTCACTGAAACGCACCAATGAGATACATTTTGCCCTTTAATGGACATGATGGGGCCATCTTCTCCCATTGGCTGTGAGAAACCAATGAGCGGTGAGAAACTGGAAAGGCCATGAATCACCGACCCGATGTGTGCATCGAAACATATCCTATCCTGTAACTTTGTTTAAGATCTGGTGAGCTTTCTCTGAGACCTGATTTTTCAACTCCCATTTTCCCAACATCATGCTGTTCGGCTCATTGATAATTTGCTCAGCGATCCTGTCCCGACTCACACTATCATTAGTAGCATGACAGCATCGCGCCTTGTTGAATGCTCCTTTAATTCATGTTCCTTGCTGATCAGCTTTCGGTGCGGAAATGCGGGTAGGAGGTTGCAATACAAAAATACTTCATGCTGTCGTCAATTTGTCCATCTATGTCTCTCGATTTCAGGCAGAATATTTTATGTTATTTCCACGCAAAATCAGCAGAGAAATAACAAATGAGTGCTGTATACCATTCTCTGATGAGACATGGAATTGTCTGAAAGATATCTCTCCAGGAATTCATAAATCTCCAGGAATATTAGAACGCACTCCAGAACTTATGTTTTTTTTTCACGTCTTAAAATGATTGTCAGTCCCCTGATATTCCCTCCTTTTTCGCAAAGTGCTTTATTTCCCGATAGTTTATTTCACGGATATGGTCTCGCTCAATGTCACTCACCCGATTCAAGTTTCTCATATGCCCCAGTTCACTGACTTAGTCCAGAGGTCAGATAAGGCACGTTCAGTGAGATTGAAAGATAAAGATGGTAAAGTAAGGGATCTTAAGTGACAGAAGAAGTTGTAGTTCTAGTCACTAAAGGGAGAGAAAGAAAAACATAGCTCATGAAATCGGACAAGGTATTTAGAGATATATAGAGAACTTTATCAAGGAAGAGAAACTCCAAAGGTTTCAGAACGATCTTAACAACTTGCTCAAGAAGAATCCTAACTACATATGTTGCAGTTTCAGAACAAGAGACAGACTATGGAGGAGCTGTTACTGCTGAAGGAGCATGGAGCTAATTTGTGTCAGGAGTCAGAGGATGTCGGCACAGTACTAAATCAGTTTTCTGCATTTATATTCACGAAGGAGAAGGATACAGGGAAAGTGAGATCAGAGTGTGCTATTAGAATAAGCTGCTGAATTGTGAAGCAAAGAGGTCGATGTTATTAAATGCTTTAAAGGACATTAAGATGGATACATTCCCATGGTCTGATAGGACTTATCCTACCTTATACACGTGGGAAGAATGTTGTGGAATCGATGAAGATTTCTGTACTTACTGTCCATTCAGCCAAGCTACCAGTGGATTGGATCTCAATGTTGCTCCCATGACTACAAATGCGAACAGACAATTGAGTCCCCAATGAGTGTTGTGAAATTAGTGGAGTAGATTGCCAAGGATAAGATTGATTACAGAAAAAAAAAAACAACATAGGGTAGGAGTGGAAACCAGCATGTTTGTTTTGTGTGGAAGAGGTCATCGTAGAAAAAAAAAAGTGAATTTAGAACTGTAGAAAGCGAGTTCAGTGATTTAATGGATTCGTCTTGGAGGACTTCGGCATGCTGATTGGCGTTCCATCTGTTAATGCTTTCTATGGTGGGTTGAACATGAAGATTTAGATACACAGGATGCCGAGCCACTTGGAAGTTAGGGTGTAGAACTCGACAGACTATGGAGGTTGCAGCGTGAAATTCTGGCTTGAAGACCGTGCCTAGTGGTGTTCTGCAAGGGGCTGTGTTAGGCCGTTTGTTCCTTTGAAATAACATAAACATTGTGGTTAAATTTGTGGATGATACAAAATTGCGAACGTCTGAAAAATGAGAAAGATCGTCAAAACATTCAATAGAATATCATTAAAAGTGATGGCTGAAGGGATTTTAAATATGGTTCAACCGGGAAAAATCCTAGGTAGTGTACCCAGGGAAGACACTAGTATCCCGAAACAGAAATGTGTTGCTTGTTAGAAAGATGAGAGACAAGGCAGCTTAACTTTAGGCTGAAAGGAGAGATGGTGGTGAGATGGCTGAATTCCCATGACCTGATAGGATTTATCCTACCTTTAGGAGATAAACGTGGGCAGATTGCTGGGGAATAGACGAAGATTGCTGTATTTACTGTCCAGACAGCCAAGCTGCCAGAGAACTGGAGCACAATGTTTATCCCTTGACTAAGAAATCAAGGAGACAAATGAGACTCTGATCAATGATCTGAACTTTGTGGGTGGATTGTGAGGGCTAGGATTAATTACAGTCTGCAATACACATAGGATGGGAGTGGCAAACCGGTATGGTTTCTTTGTGGAAAAGGGCATCTCGGGTCGGCTGGTGGCGCACTGACATCGGCGCCGGACCCGGGAGCGGAGCTTCCCGGGTTAGGATGCAGTCGGCTCCGCTCCCGCGTACATGCAAGGTTGACCTCGTAAAATAAAGCGAAAATACTGCGAAAATGTCTGTGTGAGGAGTGGCGCGCCACACAGTCACAGTCGCTCGCTCTCTCTCGCTCTCTCTCCCCCCCCCTCTCTCTCTATCTCTCTCTCTCTCTCTCTCTCTCTCCGCCTTGTACAAAGCCATGACAAGACCACCATCACGAACGCCCATATTAAAAAGGTCAAGACCACAGCAGCTAAACTTTAGTCTGAAAGGAAGACACGTTTACAGTGAATGTGCAGGGGAAGCTGTTTAATTAACAAAGAGAGGTACGTCTAACAGGTTGCTAAAGCTACCGCTAGAAGCAGATACGATAGTTGCGTTCCGTAGATTTTCAGATGGGATCAGGAATATGATGCGGCTGGTTTGACTGTAAATATGCTGGTAGATATGGTGTGTGCAATTTTGTGCGGATTTTAGTACAGATACCATTGGCGCAAGAATCTGTTCCTACTGTCTACCGGTTTACTTTCTATTTTCTCTGGCTAAGACACTTGCTATTCTCGTTTTTTAAGAGTTTTTGCTGTTTTCTATGCCCTCATCAGAGTGTGTTTTTAATGGGACATAATGACATGCATGTATCTCAAGATTCTTTTTTTTTTTGTATGTCTCCACGTTTCGTAATTTAAAAAGTTCTCCAGAGTATAGTGGGAAACCTTTTTCTGGAAGATGACCGTTCCTCCCCATGCCCTGGAATCATATTGATAGCAGCAATCTCACTTGGACGTTAGGTACACAGGAAGTGTGGAGGAGCAGAGGGATCTGGGGGTACATGTCCGCAGATACCTGACAGTTCCCTTGCAGGTAGATAGGGTAGTTAAGAAAGCTTATAGGGTGTTGGCTTTCATAAGTCGAGCGATAGATTTTAAGAGTAGCGATGTAATGATGCAGCTCTATAAAACTCTGGTTAGGCCGCACTTGGGGTACTGTGTCCAGTTCTGGTCGCCTCATTATAGCAAGGATGTGGAAGCATTGGGAAGGATACAGAGGAGATTTACCAGGATGCTGCCTGGTTTAGACAGTATGCATTATGATCAGCGATTAAGGGAGCTACGGTTTTACTCTCTGGAGAAAATCAGGATGAGAGGAGACATGATAGAGGTATACAAGATATTAAGAGGAATAGATAGAGTGGATAGCCAGCGCCTCTTCCCCAGGGTACCACTGCTCAATACAAGAGGAAATGGCTGTAAGGTAAGGAGTGGGAAGTTCAAGGGGGATATTAGAGGAAGGTTTTTTACTCAGAGAGTGGTTGGTGCGTGGAATGCACTGCCTGAGTCAGTGGTGGAGGCAGATACACTAGTGAACTTTAGGAGACTACTAGACAGGCATATGGAGGAATTTAAAGTGGGGGTGGGTGGTTATATTGGAGGTGGGGTTTAAGGGTCGGCACAACATTGTGGACCGAAGGACCTGTGCTGTGCTGTACTGTTCTATGTTCTAACACAGCAAAATAAATAAATAAATAAATGCATACATACAAAGTCAAAGCTGAGATGAGCAAGCAAACGCTATTGCAAGGCAAAGGAGAACAAGTCACATGTGAAAAGCTGAAAACATTCTAAAGGCCCGACGAAACTTGTAGTCTCTGAACCAATCTTTCATTTATCTATCGAATTTCTGTTTCTAGAAATAAATTGCGATCAACGTGAAAATTTCTGAGTCAGTCAGTACATTTTCTTGAAGAATATGCGAAATGAAAATGGAAATGCGAAGGAACATTGAGGAATTTGGAAAAGAAAGACATATCTGAAATTGCAGAATGAATATCATTATCTTTTATGTGAAACATTGGGCTGTGACTAAGCACAGTGAACTCAATGCTGAGTTGCATAAGGATCCAATGCACCGAGTGAAAATATAGAACAGTACAGAATACTAAAGAAAGGCAGTGAAGAGTGGAGAGAAAAAAAAAACAGAAAAGATTTTTTTGTTACAAACTTTAGCATTCTACTTTGAGAAACTGAAACTGCCGGGAAGTCTGAGAAAATTGGAAGTAGTGTGTGCAGAATGGAAGATGAATGTCCAGCTGGATTGGACTCTGCCTCAGGCTGTGTTTTCCCTATGCCAAAGTTCCTTTGATAATGATTTTATCATATTTACTCCTCGATTGCATGCAGTGCATCGATGGACAATGAAGCCTATTGACATACCGGTATACACGATGCTACTGTATCATAAAATAACCCTGAGAATTAAGGACACACAACATACGACAATGGCGTCGTCTTCGACTCATTTCGAAAACTAAATTTCCACAACATGTATTATCTATCTGTAATAGGTCACCACTGATTCCAATGAATTTTGTTTGCTACTCCAAACCCAGATCACCAAATGCATTTTCCCCAATTTCAAAACATTATTGGTGTAATATCCTTAACCATACTCTTGGTATTCCTCGCACCTGTCAATCCTGAGTACAGCTTTGGGACGGCAACAAGCTATGCAAAAAATCAAATAACGCAGCAGCTGTTTATGTCTTCAGTGATATTTTTAAGGTTAAACTCATTGATCTGTTAATTTACATTCGCAATTTGAAAAATTCTGCTGCATTTGTCCATGCAGGTTGAGCTAATAGTTTATTGGCAGATCCTGCACTCGAGTTACTTTCTGTTCTAGCTGTTAGCAGGGATTGCATTGATTTCAAAATGTGCCAATGTAATCAATTTCTCCTCTCCCTCCCCCTAACATTTTTGACACAAAGAATTGCTTCAGAACAAGAGCATGTGTGTTCTCTTTTCGTGGCATCTTGCCACGACTTTAAGGTAATGGAGCCACTCCTACTTTAATAATAACATTTCAATATATGTCTTGCATCTTTATGTCCCTAGGAACGTCCAGAAAGAATATTTGCGCAGTAATAATTGAATATAGCGCCTAATATTCATTCATTCATTCTCTGTATGTATAATCCGTCTTGTCACATTCTGCAGCAATGTGTCTAAAAAGTGCTTTTCTGTTGAGCTCACAGGAAACACCTGTTGTTGCACATATCTTGAATACATCTTCTCCTCTGAAACACTGATATGCGGTTTCTGTATTTATTCTGTAATTACATTCTGACTCAAATGTTTATGCGCCTAATTTTTGTTCCAGACTCTTCATCACTATGCGAATGTTTAGCTTGAGTTCTGAATAGTTATTGCGGAGAACTTACTGAGCTGGCCGAGGAGCTACATAGCAAGTACGGATAATTCAATTCTGAAATGGTACGAATCTTGGTTATATAAATCATTGGCAGTCATATTGTTTCAAGAGTTAAATTATATTGCCAGTGTCCAAAGGCCTGGAACATTGCTATATTGGTGTAACTGGGCAATGTTAATTCAGGTAATCATATAATTATTGAATGAAAACCTAAAGTTACTCAGGAGAATTTTGAAACAAATATACTGTTGATGAAACCCACCTCACTACAGAAAAGGCGATTGTGGGGATGATTTAAAGCGGACTGAAAATCTTGAGCATACAGATATTAAGGATATTAAGAAAGAGGATATGCTGGAACAGTTGGAAATCATCCAGTTGGATAAGTCACCGGGACCGGACGAGATGGAGGGTTGCGAATTTTGTTCCCTTATTCAAAGAAAGGGAGTAGAGATAGCCCAGGAAAGCATAGATTTTTAATGCTTAAGTATTCACCACATTAAAGTCCGTATTTAGTAGCAATTGCAGCCTCCATTCTCTGTGGATACAGTAGATCTCTAATGGCTTTGCACATATGGACACTGCAATTTTCCACATTCCTCTTTTGAAGAACCACTGAGGCTCTGTCATACTGCATGGGGCTCGTGAGCGAACATCCCTTTGCAAGTCCATCCAGAAATTTTCAATTGAACTGAGGTGTGGACTGAGATTTGGCCACTGTAGGACATTAATTCTGTTATTTTAAGCCATTCCTGTATAGCTTTGGCTTTATGCTTGGGGTCATTGTCTAGCTGGAAGACATATCTCCTCCCAAGTTGCATTTCTTTTGCAGACGTCGTCAGGTTTTCCTGCAAGATTTCCCTCTATTACTCTGCAATCATTTTACCCTCTACATTCACCAGCTCTCCAGCGCCGACTGCAGTGAAGCATCCCCACGGCACGATGCAGGCAACATATAACCTTTAGTCTGTGGGCAAAAAAAAAACTCATTTTTATTTTTATCAGACCATAGAACTTTATTCCCGCTAACATCAGTGTCTCCCATGGGCCTTTTGACACACTCCAGCGGAGATTTCATGTTAGTTTTTTTGTTCAAAAGCGGTTTTCTCTTTGCCACTGATGCGACTGGTGAAACACTCGGACAACAGCTGTTGTATGCACAGTCGCTACCTCGCTACCATCTCAGCCACTGGAGCTTGTAACTCCTCCAGTGTTGTCAAAGATCTCTTGGTGGTCCCCCTCCCTAGTTCCCTTCTTGAACGCTCACTCAGATATTCAGGACAGTCCCGGCTGTAGCCAGATTTACAACTGTGTCATACTCTGTCCATCTCTTGCTGATTTACTTAACTGTACTCAAAGGGATATACAGTGATTTGGAAATTACCCTAAATCCATCTCCTGACTGTTGCTTTTAAGTAAAGTTTTTGCGGAGTTGCATGAAGTGCTCTTTTGTCTTCATGGTGTACCTTTATTTCCCCCCAGGATACTGACTCACCAGTGGTTGGACCTTCCAGATCCGGTTGTATTTTTACTACATTCAACTGAAAAAAGACCTTGACTGCAGACGGTGATTTCCGTTTAACTGATTATGTGCCTTATGAAACCGATTGGCTGCACCAGTGATGACTCAGTGTGTTATATTAAAGGGGGTAAGTGTATACTTAGGTAACCAGTTATCTTGTATTTCACATTTGTAATGGACTTTGATCACATTGTAGCGATCTGTTTTTACTTTGACTCCAAAGTGACTTCGCTTTTTCTTTTGATCGGTGTAAAAACACAAATCAATCCTTGCACACTGTTCAGGTTTTATACTTTCCCGGTATGGTAAGGGTCAATTTGTTGCATGAGCCACACTGTGAGCGGCTGGGGAAAGGGGGCTGGCTGAGACTGGTAAGGTGGAGTGTGGACTTCCCCGAGGAGCGGGGCGACTAGTTCTCTCTCTGACGTTCCTGAAATCGATAATCTAATTGAATGGCTAAAGAGATCAGAGAGTCCAGACAATCTGTCGTCCCTCGCGGCCAGCTCATCCTTTATCCTGTCCGAGAGACCCTGTCGAACCCCCCCCCCCCCCCGCCCCCATAGGGCCTCGTCATTCCACCCGGAGTCTGCGGCTAAGGTCCGGAACTCAATGGAATACCTGGCCACACTTCACGAAGCTTGACGAAGAGTAAGCAACCGTTTCGCGGCGTCCTTACCGCGAATGGATTGTTCGAAGACTTTCCTAGTTTCAGCCACAAAGGAGTAGGAGGAACAAACCTCTGGCCGGTTATCCCATATCGCGGTTGCCCAAGCCAAGGCACCCCCTCGTAGCAGCCCCATGATGTCGCAATCTTTGATTTATCGGAAGTGTAAGTACGTATCTGCAGCTCAAAGACTAGGGAGCATTGTAACAGGAAGGCCCGGCAGCTACCTAGGTCCCCGGCATAGGGTTCAAGCTCGGGTACATACGGCTCTCGAGGGGATGGTGTTGCTGATTCCCGGGGCGAGGCCATTCCGAGCGGTGCGGTTTGGGCATCTTGGGTTCTAGGTGGGGGTGGAGAAAAGGAAGTGGAAACTCGGTCCACTTGTTCACTGACCTCCTGCACATTCGTGGAGAGTGTCCAAAGGTTTTCCGTGATCTCCCGAAGTAGTTGGTCGTGGGCGCCCAATAGGTAGCCCTGGCTGGCCAGGGCCTGTTGTACGGGATCCGTGTCCTCTGGGCTCATCGTGGCCAGTTCGCTCTGTTGCAAGGACAGCCACGGTGGTAACGAACCCAAGTGCCGAACACGGGCGCGGAGGCCCAGGGGGGAGGGGTGACGGTCGTAGCGAACGTGGAATTGGTGTCCAAGAGAGTCTTTAACAGGAGTCTTGGTTTTAGTAGCGAATTCAGGAACGATGCCAGACTTAGAACTCAGTCCTAAGAAGCATGGAACGAGGTTACTCATGCACGAGTCGACCAACGAACTGGCAGCTCCTTGCTGTGATCACAGGGCTTTTATCCTGCAGTTTCTGATCGGAAACAGGTGTGTGTAGTTAGCGGAACCTGGGAATGATTGGAAATTAAATAGGTGATTAAGGCCTATTCCTGTGGTAAATAGCAAGGTGGGGAATTGCCAGAAGGGACCATCACAGTAACCACCCCCACCCTACCGCTTCAAAGGGAGCCTCCAGGCGATCCTCCAGGACTGTCTGGATGGTCCCGAAGAAAATCCTGGATGAGGGGATGTCACAATGGTGTGCTGGAAACGGACCCACATGCGGGACACAAACACTGAAGTACAAGGAACAGGACTTGACTAGAGTAGGAACGTGACAGGATACAGGCAGGGAGCAGGGACAAGAACGCAGACTTGGGCTAGGGAAAGTGGAGCCAGGACTAGAAACCATGGACTAGGAGACAAGGCTTCGACTTCGAGCCCGAGACTGGACAAGGACCCAGAACCAGGGTCTTGCCTTGGGCTCGGACCACAGAACCAGGCAAGGACATGACATGGCTTCAGGACAGGACGTGGCTGGGGTCTAGAGGCCTGAGCTTGGCTGCACGATGGAGTCTTGCGTCTTGAGCTTGGAGGCTGCGGGATCCTCGACGCTCGGGTTCTACGAGCTTGGCTGCGCGATCCTCGACGCTCGGCTCCCACGAGCTTGGCTGCGCGATCCTCGACGCTCGGCTCCCACGAGCTTGGCTGCGCGATCCTCGACGCTCGGCTCCCACGAGCTTGGCTGCGCGATCCTCGACGCTCGGCTCCCACGAGCTTGGCTGCGCGATCCTCGACGCTCGGCTCCCACGAGCTTGGCTGCGCGATCCTCGACGCTCGGCTCCCACGAGCTTGGCTGCGCGATCCTCGACGCTCGGCTCCCACGAGCTTGGCTGCGCGATCCTCGACGCTCGGCTCCCACGAGCTTGGCTGCGCGATCCTCGACGCTCGGCTCCCACGAGCTTGGCTGCGCGATCCTCGACGCTCGGCTCCCACGAGCTTGGCTGCGCGATCCTCGACGCTCGGCTCCCACGAGCTTGGCTGCGCGATCCTCGACGCTCGGCTCCCACGAGCTTGGCTGCGCGATCCTCGACGCTCGGCTCCCACGAGCTTGGCTGCGCGATCCTCGACGCTCGGCTCCCACGAGCTTGGCTGCGCGATCCTCGACGCTCGGCTCCTACGAGCTTGGCTGCGCGATCCTCGACGCTCGGCTCCTACGAGCTGAGAGACGGGACTAGGAACTGAACATCAACATAGAATTGGGGCTTGTTCTTCGAAAAGCCGGGACTCATCGTAAACACGACACCAACATGAGACAGGACAGTACATAGACATAGAGCCGGGACTTATATAAGGCAAGCCGGGATTCAACCTCTCCACAACAAGATGGGACATTTCACCTGTTGGGTAACTGCAGAACGGCCGGACTTAGCCAGCAGAGGGCAAGACAAGACAAGGCAAGACATTCCCCCTCCCCCCGCAGGGCAACGGCAAACAGCCTAACTTACTCCACGGAGGCGAGGACAAGAAGAGACAAACACCAAAGAACGACAGACAGTTCCATCTCTGCTTTGGAGTTGCTCCGAGTAGCAGTTATGCCAGCAACCTCCGCTGGCTATGGAAACAGCCGGATCCCTACCTAGCTCGGAGTGGCTGACGGCCACACAGATGGCCCAGGAAACAGCCGAATCCATACCGCAAAGACTACTCCAATGAGTAGCAACAAGGCTCCATGAAGCAGTGGTCCTCCAACCAGGCCTGGAGATCACAAATGGTTTCACTGGTCTTCCATCAGTAGGTTGCTCTAGGGGATCTGACAAGACAAACCAGCAGCCCACACTCAACCCCAAGGCTATTTATATTCCAAGCCCAAAGCTGGGAATCAGGTGCGTATAATTAACTCAACCAAACGAGAGACAGCTGGAAGACCCGGAATCCTGCGTCCATGGACCGGACCATGAACCGGAATGCGGACTTCACGGACCGGACAATGACATGGGAGGTGCATGAGGCAGAGAGTGAGTGGTGGGGACGGTGGGACGGGGTCGTATTGGAGGCAGGTGTGATGGAGTCACGGTTGTGTGAAGACGGAGACTGGAACGGGAGTAGTGAGTGAGCGGGTGATGGATACAGGTAGTAGCACGTGGGAGGAAGTGGGTGACGGAAGCGAGAGGGACGTATTGGAGGGAGGTAAATGATGGAACACGGGAGGATAATAGTTGAGGTGGGGAAGAGGGAGAAGCGGATGGGCGTAGTGTAGTGAGTGGGTGATGGTGGCGCGGAGGAATCTAGATGAGAGATAGGGTGACGTGGACTCAGAGGGGCGTGGGCAAGGGAGAGGGTTAAGGAGATGGGGAGGGACGTAGTAAGGAGAGGGGACGATCGTGCATACTAGCGGATGGGAGGTGGTGGAGGATGTGTCTGAGGCCGAGAGGGGTATATTGGATGGATCGGGTGAGGGAGTGGGTGCCAGATATTGAGATGATTGAGACTGACTATGATGGACGCAGGGAGGGGAGAGCATAGTGTGTGGAAGGTTTGACAGTGACATGGTGGGGCATCGGGTATGAAGTATGTATTGGTGACGGGGAGGTCGTGGTAGAAGGGGAGGTTAATGGAGTCGGAGAGGTGGTGTTGATGGAGACGAGTCGTGAGAGATGGGCCACAGCGTAATGGAAGGACTGGGTGAAGGGCACCATGAGATACGTTGGTGTGGAAGGAGTTGGCAGAGTCTTGTAGGAGTGTAGGGGAGGGAGGAGTTGACGGAGATGCTGAGGGGCTTACGGGACCGAGAGTTTATGGGAGAGTGGGGGGGGGGGGGTGACGCTGACGGGAAGGGTCGTGAGTGGGGAGACAGTTAAGAAGACAGAGAGCGAGGGAAGTGACGAAGATAGAGTCAGTAATAGAGGAGAGAGGGAAGGATCGCAGTGGAGTGAGAATGACAAAGACCTGGAGGGACTTTGGAGACAGAGGAAGCGGCAGAGACGACAAAAAGGTGGAGGGGAGTGAATGGAACCGGAAACTGGAATGACATCGCGGAGGGATACGATGACGGCGGCGAGAAGTGCGGTTGTGGGGGGGGAGGGGTGTGACTGACACCCAGGCGTATTGAGGAGTTTGGAAGTTTGAAGAGTACGAGACAGGGGGCATTGTGGAGGGAGATGTTGACTGCGACAGTTAGATGAGTGGGCGAGGGAGCCATTGAAGAAGACGTTCAGTGCCGTTGGGAAGGGACGGAGTGACGGAGACGGAGAGGGGTGCAAGAGTGGTTGTGGATGATGGAGATGGGAGGAGTGTCAGAGAGGAAGGCGGTGACGGTGAAGGGGACGGTCGTAGGGGAATGAGTGATTGAGGGTAACGGGCAGGGGTGCATGCGAATGAGTGTGTGACGAAACAGAGAGGAGCGTACAGTGGATGGCCGACATAGACGTGGAGGGATAGAGTGACTGAAACTGGGAGAGGCTGAGTGGATGGCAGAGGTGAAGGATGAGGATGGAAGAGAAGCGTAAGGGAGGGAGGAGATGACAGAAACAGGTGGAACGTTTGACGGAGACGGGGAGGGACAAAGAGGAGAGAAGTGGTGAGGGAGACGGGGAGAAGGTAGGGGAGGCAGAGTATGATGGACTGAGAGGGCGTAATGTGGTGGGAGGTGATGGTGACATGCTCAGGCGTAGGAGAGGGAAGGGGTGTCTGAGACAAGGCGGGGCATAGGAGAGGGAAGGGTGTCGTTGACGGTGAGGAAGAGCGTAACGAGATGGTGTGTAGCGTTGAGGAGGGAGAGGTTCCACAGACATGACAGGGACGTAGGAGAGGGACAGTGTGGCTTAGACATGGAGGAACCAAGTGAACGGAAGGCGTGACGGAGACGGGAGTGTCAACGGGTAAGGAGGAGAACAGCGAAAGTTTTATTGAAGGAAGGAGTGTCGTAGACGTGGTGGGAGATGGGGACTATGGAATGTTTGAGAAAATGTGTTGCAGGGCAGGGAGGGATTGATAGAGACGGGTCGGTTCGGAGGTGACGGAGGGAATGACGGAGACAAGGAGGGTTATTGGAGAGGGAGGGGATAACTGAGACGGGTAAAGATTTTGGGGAGGCGAGGAGTGATATAGGGGAGGGAGAGGGTGAAGTGGATTGACAGTGGTGTGGGGGAGGGAGGGAGTTAGGGTGACGGGGGTGTTCGTAGGAGAGTGAAGAGTTTCTGGTGACTGGGAAAATCTTAAGGGGAGCGAGGAGAGACGGAGGTGAGGTGTGTATGGAAGCGAGGGTGCCATGGAGACTGGGAAAGTTGTAGAGGAGGGAGGAAGTGGCAGAGGAGGGGTGACGTAGTGGAGGAAGGGGTAATGGGTGCCCTTCTCCCCACTGCCACTTTCTCTGAATACAGTTCTGCAGTGTTAAGATGGAAATCACCACAACCCGCTCTGAGAAGAGCTGAGATATTTTGTTTATTAATTAGTTGAATAATTGACGTGAGCGGATATTTCACAGCGCTGATGAATCTTTCTCTGAACTTGGACTGAGTTACCCCATAAATTAAAGTGTTTGTGCAGAGGTGTGTTGAAAAATGTGTTCTGAATCGTTGTAATTATTCTGATCCAATCCGGCCATGGTGTTATAAAGGAATTGGGCAACACTCACCGACCACAGGATGACGAAGCTTCCGGAGATGGTGAGAAGTAAGATCACAGACCTCCTCCTGCTCTCCATCTCCGGGTCACTGCGGTTCTCCGCCTTGCTCTGACCCCTCAGCCCCTTACGGACGCGACTAGTCACTAAAATGTGTCTAACTGTCAGAGCGTTGAACAGGAGTATTAGCACGAACCGGAGTAATGGCGTTAGGACGGGAGAAAGCCGGTTATATCCCACCCACCCGGGATCCGTATAGTAGCCCGGTATTTCAATACAGTCCCAGGGTGTATTGTCAATCACTTTCACAGGACGATATATAAAGACGAAGGGCACATTGTTAAATCAGAGCAGAACGCCGGTTGTTGTCAGAACCACAGCCGCAGTTTTCCCGGTGCAATATTTTATTTTCCACTTCTGGCAACAAATGGCGACAAACCGATCAAACGTAAAAGTGACGGTAAACCACACCGAAAAGTCTGTGACTGCCTCTCTCAGGGCAGAGATCACACTGCACACGGGGGTGATGTCCAGGAAACTCCCGGGGAAGTAATAATAACCGACCCGCCACAATATCACCGCAAACACGATGGTCAGTAGATCCGCCGCTGCCGTGGCCACCAGGTAGCGAGTGGTGCGGGTGGAGAGGCCGCACTTTCCCCGGGACAGGATCACCATCGCCACTAAATTCACTGGGAAACAACAGAGAGAGCGAGTGAGTTACTGTCTGTCCGCTCCGTGGGTCCCGGGACAGGGAGATGCTGGAAATGGAGAGCAGCTCATTCCCGGAGGTTTAAAACGCGGAAGGCGGGGATCGCCGGCGCCTCAAAGGTGCCGATGCCGGGAGAAACGTTCCGGTCCGGGGCGCTGACTGCACGGAGAGCAGGGTTCGGGAAGGAGGCCGGGAACGCTTTGGAAAATCAGTGTAAATCTCTGTCCATCGGGTTTCTGACTGATATGCGAAGCCGAGAAAGCCTCGGCAACTTTCTCAGTGACAATGATTCCCGCGATCCGGTCACATCTGTTCACACTGTCCGGTACCGCTCAGCCCCGCTGTCTCCGACTTTGTCCACGGATAGTTTCCAAAGCTCGTTGCAGATTTACTTCCCCAGTTCGCAGGCATCGATCTCCTCCTCGGCTTCCGCCCACACGGGCCCGGCTCGGCTCGCTTATTTCAAATTCTGCAACTACTCTCCGCCGCGGTTCCTTCTGTTATGTACCCTTTGGTTTCCTTTTGGCTGTGAACTGTCACTTTAAGGCACAACAGAGAACAGAGACTAACTTTTGGATTTCTGCTGAGAGAGAGGGAGGGGTGGAGTCTGCCTTTCAGCTCGTGTTGACACTTTCACAAGGACACTGACTACTGCTGTCAGCTTCTGGGTTGCCATGGAAAGGGAACGGGGAAGAGAGAGAGGGGGAGAGAGGGAGAGAGAGAGAGAGAAAGAGAGAGAGAGAGAGAGAGAGAGAGAGAGAGAGAGAGAGAGAGAGAGAGAGAGAGAGAGAGAGAGAGGGAGAGAGAGAGAGCAACGAACAGCTGGTGGGTTGCCATGGTGACCAAGGGCGGCGTTAATTGATGGACAGCTGGTGTTTTCAGTCTGTTGCGATAAATACAAGGTCAGCTGGTTGTTAGACACACACACTCACACACTCACACTCACTCACACTCACTCACACTCACTCACACTCACTCACTCACACTCACACTCACACACTCACACTCTCACACTCACACTCTCACACTCACACTCACACTCACTCACTCACACACGGTGTTAGCCACTGGATAAGCTCTCTATGCCCACAGAAGGGTCGGTATTTGGAGGATCGATCGGGAGAATCGATCAGTGGTCCTCGCAGTGTGGAAAAGCTGTGACCGGTGGGAAGTTATCAGTGTCCAACCCTTGCCTGGGTTGATAACTTTTCTGCAGAAGACGGTCTCCTTTTTGTGGTCACATTCGGTGACTTTAAAGGAAGAGAAGAGGGGAGAGGTAGGTTCGTGACCCCAAATTTTGGCGAGTCGGGGAAAGGAAAACCCCAAGGCATTCTTCAATTATGTGAAGAAAAAAATGATGACAGGAGTGAAGGTAGGACCGATTGGAGATAAAGGTGAGAAGATGTGCCTGGAGGCTGTGGAAGTGAGTGAGGTCCTCAATGAATACTTCTCTTCCGTATTCACAAATGAGGGGGAACTTGGTGATGGTGAGGACGATATGAGTGAGGTTGATGTTCTGGAGTATGTTAATTTTAAGGGAGAGGAGGTGTTGGAGTAGTTAAAATGCATTAAGACGGATAAGTCCCCGGGGCCTGACGGAATATTCCCCAGGCTGCTACATGAGGCGAGGGAAAAGATTGCTGAGTCTCTGGCTAGGATCTTTATGTCCTCATTGTCCACGGGAATTATACCGGAGGATTGGAGGGAGGCGAATGGTGTCCCCTTGTTCAAAAAAGGTAGTAGGGATAGTCCGAGTAATTATAGACCAGTGAGCCTTACGTCTGTGGTGGGAAAGCTGTTGGAAAAGATTCTTAGAGATAGGATCTATAGGCATTTAGAGAATCATGGCCTGATCAGGGACAGTCAGCATGGCTTTGTGAATGGCAGATCGTGTCTAACAAGCCTGATAGAGTTCTTTGAGGAGGTGAGCAGGCATATAGATGAGGGTAGTGCAGTGGATGTGATCTATATGGATTTTAGTAAGGCATTTGACAAGGTTCCACACGGTAGGCTTATTCAGAAAGTCAGAAGACATGGGATCCAGGGAAGTTGGCCAGGTGGATTCAGAATTGGCTTGCCTGCAGAAGGCAGAGGGTGGTGGTGGAGGGAGTGCATTCAAATTGGAGGATTCTGACTGGTGGTGTCCCACAAGGATCTATTCTGGGACCTGTACTTTTCGTGATTTTTATTGACGACCTGGATGTGGAGGTAGAAGGGTGGGTTGGCAAGTTTGCAGACGACACAAAGGTTGGTGGTGTTATAAATAGTGTTGAGGATTGCCAACGATTGCAGAGAGACATTGACAGGATGCAGAAGTGGGCTGAGAAGTGGCAGATGGAGTTCAACCGAGAGAACTGTGAGGTGGTAGACTTTGGATGGGCAAACTCTAAGGCAGAGTACAAAGTAAGTGGCAGGATACTTGGTAGTGTGGAGGAGCAGAGGGATCTGGGGGTACATGTCCACAGATCCCTGAAAGTTGACTCACAGGTGGATAGGGCAGTTAAGAAATATTATGGGGTGTTAGCTTTCATGAGTCGAGGGATAGAGTTTAAGAGTTGCAATGTAATGATGCAGCACTATAAAACTTTGGTTAGGCCACACTTGGAGTATTGTGTCCAGTTCTGGTCGCCTCACTATGGGAAGGATGTGGAAGCATTGGAAAGGGTACAGAGGAGATTTATCAGGATGCTGCCTAGTTTAGAGAGTATGCTGTATGATCAGAGATTAAGGGAGCTAGGGCTTTACACTTTGGAGAGAAGGGGGATGAGAGGAGACATGATAGAGGTGTACAAGATAATAAGAGGAATAGATAGAGTGGATAGCCAGCGCCTCTTCCCCATGGCACCACTGCTCAATACAACAGGACATGGGTTTAAGGTAAGGGGTGGGAAGTTCAAGGGGGATATTAGAGGAAGGTTTTTAACTCGGAGAGTGGTTGGTGCGTGGAATGCACTGCCTGAGTCAGTGGTGGCGGCAGATACACTCGTGAAGTTTAAAAGACTACTAGACAGGTATATGGAGGAATTTAAGGTGGGGGCTTTAATGGGAGGCAGGGTTTGAGGGTCAACATTGTGGGCTGAAGGGCCTGTACTGTGCTGTACTATTCTATGTTCTATGTTAAAGTTGAATCTGATTAAAACTCGGGAGACCAGCTTCTTATCGTCACCACAGTTTATTGCACATTCTCCTGCAGGAGTTTGAGACCCAGTTGTCAAAGGGAAGGTACGTAAGCACTGCCACCATCTGACAAGTGGACTGACTTAGTCAGGTTACAGCCGTATATTTGTACATAGTAAGCCCCATACATGACTATTGAAAGATGTTATTTAATCTGTTATGCCCACTGAGTCTGTTGGTGCAAAACTTAATTAATTAGTTAAGAGAGTTGGCTAAATCAAGGTTTTAATTACAGATGGATGTATTTTATCAGTCATTCCCTTTGCACGGCCCTGATTTAATTACAGAAAGATGTTCATTCCTGTTCTTATCAGTGAGTCCTCCTCCCTTTACTCAAATGAGGGTACAATGTATAATGTTATCAGCTAATGAGAGTACAATGTATAATGTCATCATCTCTCAGTCTGTCTCTCTGCAAGCTGCAGAGAACTAGTAATGAGCCTGTCTTAGCTAACGGCTGAAGACAGAGTTTACTTCAGTTCAAAAATTCCTATTCAGCCCCAATTATTCTTTTAGCCAGGTTACATATGTTCAAAATGATTCTTTTAATATATTCTCAATTTCGCAGGAGGGTTCAGGTGAAATATTTATGTTCAATATAGAAAGTGGTGTTCCCTGTGTGTATCGTGACGATGCAAAAGTTGCTGTAGAATTTACAAGTGGGAAGAAGTGGAGTGATGTTTTGAAATCTGACTTTTTAGAGCGTAATATAGCAAGCAAACCACACATGGACAATGTGCAAAAGCTCTGTTGAGAAAATGCTTCACTACCTGTTACGGGCCTGCAACATATGTTGTGTGAGAGAGCAGATGAACCTGATCGAACCCAGATGAGATCAAAGTTCTTATCGACAGTAATTTGCTAGCTGTTAAGATGAATACCTCTCTACATAAAATACACTGTGCACATGCTGTCACTGGGTAAAAAATATGTACAGTACAAGGTTTATGTGTACACTGGATATTTCTAATAAGAGGGGACAAAACCTCAAGGGAGGGAGGAGCAGATGGCGGCGAGACGCAGCGCGCACGGCCTCTCCGGTGAATGATATCGGTGTTTGTAAGTAGGATGCCATGCGCAATTCTGATTTGATGGAGACAGACGTGAGAAGCACAGTGGAACATCTGGAGAAACTTCTGAAATGCCCGGTTCACTACCGCTGCAACTGTGCGATCGAGAATCTCTGGAGGGGTAGGCCCCAAATCCTCGGCTTTGCCTGTTTCTGGTGGCCGGGGCTGGGGTCGAAGCGTTCGGCAGAGATGTTGCTCGGTGCTCAGTGTCGGAGGGTTGGTCGGAGACCCGAAGTTTTCGGATGGACTCAGAGTCGGACCATGGTCGGTGCTTCCAGGATGCTGCATCACTGGAAGCTCATGGCAGGGAGAGTTTTCTTCCTTCGACCGTCTGCGTCAGATGATGGACTTTCGAGAGACTTTGAGACTTTTATTTATTTTTTTTTTTTTACCGTGCCCATGGTCTGTTCTTTATCAAGTTACGGTTTGCTTTGGCACTGTTGTAACTATATGTTATAATTATTTGTTTTTTTGTCAGTTTTTCAGTTTTGGTCTGTCTTGTGTTTCTGTGATATCACACTGGAGGAACTTTTTATCATTTCTTAATGCATGCATTACTAAATGACAATAAAAGAGGACTGCGTGTTCTCATAATCTAATCTAATCTAACATTGGTGGGAAGATGGGGAGACCTCCAGTGTCCCTGATGCCCTCACCTACAAGATGTGCATCCAGCTGCAGCTTGTAACCCTGCACTTTAAGGAGTTGGAACTTGAAATGGACGAATTCCAGATCATCCAGAAGATGGAGGGGGTGATGGATATGACGTGAAGAGAAGTGAGTTACACCCAAGATGCAGGACACAGGAAACTGGGTGAGAGTCAGGAAGGGGAATGAGGTTAAATATTCATTGCAGTGTACTCTTGTTGCTATCCCACACAACAACAGGTGGACCACTTTAGAAAATGTTGGGGGATTACCTGGCAGAGGAAATTCAAAGGGGTGAAAGGGGATTCGTTAGTTAGGGGGACAGAACAAAAGGGGACTAATATCCTAGTGGTAAGGTTTGCTAGTGCTAGTGTAGGGGGAGAGGGTGATGTGGTTAAAATAAGTTGTAGGGGGAATGGGAGCCAGAATGACAGAACAGATAGTGGAGAGGGTGATATGAATTGAATTGACTTTATTACATACATCTTTCATATACATGAGGAGTAGAAATCTTTACGTTACATCTCTGTCTAAATGTGCAATGTGTAATTTATTATAAATAGTTTGTACATAGAACAGTCAATATAACACAGAAATGCAATTGTATCAGCATGAATTAATCAGTCCAATGGCCTGGTAGATGATGATGTCCCGGAGCCTGTTGGTCCTTATGATGTGGTCCCTTTACCTGGCTGGTAGCAGCAGGAACAGTTTGTGGTCGTGCTGAATTGGGTCCCCAATTTCCTTTGGGCCCTTTTTGCACACCTGTCTCTGTAAATGTCCTGAATTGTGGGAAGTTCACATCTACAGATATGCTGGGCTGTCCGCACCACTCTCTGCAGGTTCCTGCGATTATAGGAAGTACAGTTCCCATACGAGGCAGTAATGCAGCCAGTCAGGATGCTCTCAATTGTGTCCCTCTAGAAAGTTCTTTGGATTTGGGACCCCATCCCAAACTTTTTCAGCCGTCTGAGGTGAAAGAGGAGCTGTTGTGCTCTTTTCACAACACAGCTGGTATGCACAGACCATGTGAGATCCTTGGTGATGTTAATCCCGAGGAACTTAAATCTGTTCATCCTCTCAACCCCAGATTCATTGATGTCAATAGCGGTTAGCCTGTCTCCATTCCTCCTGTCGTCCACAATCAGCTCCTTTGTTTGTGTGACAATGAGGGAGAGTTTGTTTTCTTGACACCAGTCAGATGCTGTTCAGACCTCAGACAGAGTCAGCAATCAAATGGCTTAGAATGGTGTGATGAATGTGCTGAGCTGAGTATATCACAATGCAAGAAGCATCATAGGAAAGCCAGATCAGCTCAGTCAGGGAATTATGATATTGTAGCCATTATTGGGACTTGGTTGCACCCAACAGTCTGAGGGATTTAGAGTAACAAATTTGTAGAGAGATCCCGAACCGTGCCAACAAACAAAGGTTGATTTAGTAAGTGATGTTAAATTTCCATTTATTGACTGGGACTCCCACACTGTGAAAGGACTAGATGGAGTAGAGTTTGTCAAATGTGCCTTTATTCAGTACATAGAATTCCTGATGTAGAAGTGTACAATAAACTTCTAGGAAATGATCCAGGCCTGGTGACTGAAATTACACAGATCCCTGAAAGTTGCCTCTCAGATAGATAGGGTAGTTAAGAAAGCTTATGGGGTGTTAGCTTTCATAAGTCGAGGGATAGAGTTTGAGAGTCGCGAGGTAATGATGCAGATCTATAAAACTCTGGTTAAGCCACACTTGGAGTACTATGTCCAGTTCTGGTCGCCTCACTACAGGAAGGATGTGGAAGCATTGGTAAGGGTACAGAGGAGATTTACCAGGATGCTGCCTAGTTTAGAGAGTATGCATTATGATCAGAGATTAAGGGAGCTAGGACTTTACTCTTTGCAGAGAAGGAGAATGAAAGGAGACATGATAGAGGGATACAAGATATTAAGAGGAATAGATAGAGTGGACAGCCAGCGCCTCTTCCCCAGGTCACTACTGCTCAATACAATAGGACATGGCTTTAAGGTAAGGCATGGGAAGTTCAAGGGGGATATTACAGGAAGGTTTTTTTACTCAGAGAGTGGTTGGTGCGTGGAATGCACTGCCTGAGTCAGTGGTGGAGGCAGATACACTAGTGAAATTTAAGAGACTACTAGACAGTTATATGGAGTAATTAAAGGTGGTGGTGGTGGTGGGGGGGTTATATGGGAGGCAGGGTTTAAGGGTCGGCACAACATTGTGGGCCGAAGGACCTGTACTGTGCTATACTGTTCTATAATGCCATGCGATGCAAAATAAATACGGAAAAAGAGAGGTCTGGACCATGGGTTGAGATTCTAAATTGGAGAAAGGTTAAATTTGATGGTATCAGAAAGGATCTGACACTTGTGGTTTGGGACAGGCTGCCAGGAGTACTATGTAAGTGGGAGGCCTTCAGAAGTGACATTTTGACGGTGTCTAATTTGTATGTTCCTGCCAAAATAAAAGTTGAAAGGTAACTGGTGCAGGGTATCTTGGTTTTCAAGAGATAGTGAGACTCCAGATATTTTGTTCCTCTAAATGACTCAGTCTGTTGGATGCGACAAAGACTCATTAATGCTACAATATAATGATTCCACGCTCTGAGATCATCTGAGTTTTTTTTTTAGTCATCTTCTGTTGGTTTCTAAAACCTGTCCAATATATTTTGCTCTTTTGTTGGCCCTCCCTTTGGCTTTTATGTTGGCTTTGGCTTCCCATTTCAGCCATGGTTGTCTCCTCCTGCCTTTCCAATGCTTCCACTTCTTTGGGATGTATCGATCACTTCGCTCCTGAATTGCTCCCAGAAACTCCAGCCAATGCTGCTCCGTTGTCACTCCTACCTTCTCCCTTCTAAACAAGTCTGGCCAGCTTCTCTGTCATAGAAACATGGAGAGGTTCAGTACAGAAACAGGCTATTTGGCCCATCTAGTCAATGCCGAAAAACATTCAAGCTGTCTAATGCAACTACCTGCACCAGGACCATCTCCCTCCATACCCCTACCATCCAGGATCCCATCCAAACGTATCTTAAATGGTGAAACTGAGCTCATATTCACCACTTGTGCTGACATCTCATTCCACACTCTCTTGACCATTTCAGTCAAGAGCTTTTCCCAAATATTACCGTTATATTTTCACCTTCCTCATTTATCCACGACCTCTGGTTGTCATCCCACCCAACCTCAGTGGAAAAAGCTGCTTGCATTTACCCTATCCGTACCCTCATAATTTTGTATACAGTACTTCTAACAAATCCTCAAAGCGATGTATAATTTCCTTGTTTACGTTTAGAGGCTTTTCTAGATGTATAAGATGATGAGGGGCATTGATCGTGTGGATAGCCAGAGGTTTTTTTTTTTTCCCCCAGGGCTGAAATGGCTAACACAAGGGGGCATAGTTTTAAGGTGCTTGGAAATAGATATCGAGGGGATGTCAGGGGTAAGTTTTTAACACAGGGAGTGGTGGGTGCGTCAAATACACTGTCAGCTATTTGTGTGAGAGTGTTTCAGTTACTGTGGGGCCAGGCACCCATGCAGCTCAGTGGGAACAGGGAATAATACCAATGGAGAGAGTCAAACTGAGCCAGGTCACAGATTGGAGATGGCAGAAATGCCCCATTCCTAATGAGACAGGAAGAGCATCAGAAAATTTCATGGTCAATCCAAATACCGGTACTGTGCCCAGTTAGAAGGTTTCTATCTCCAATTTGTGTTAAACCTCACTGTAACACTGTGATGTCAGATCACCCCTTGACGACTCAAGTGATATCAGCTGAAATGTTGTCCTACACCAATTGATGGATTTTGTAAATGTTTTCACAGGTTAAAAATGACAAGGAATTTATCTACGGGAATCTCGAACACAACATGGATAATGAAGTAGGTTTTCAAAGCTTGCAGAGCGATTTAGGCTAGTTAGAAGAGTGGGCTGAAAGATGGCAGATAGAGTTTAATGCTGAAAAATGTGAGGTGCTACATTTTGGTAGGACGAATCAAAATAGGACGTACATGGTAAATGGTAGGGCACTGAAGAATGCAGTAGAACAGAGGGATCTAGCAATAATGGTGCATAGTTCCCTGAAGAAGGAATCTCATGTCGATAGGGTGGTGAAGACAGCTTTTGGTATGCTGGCCTTTATTAATCAGAGCATTGAGTATAGGAGTTGGGATGTAATGTTGAAATTGTATAAGGCATTGGTATAGCCAAATTTGGAGTATTGTGTACAGTTCTGGTCACCAAATTATAGGAAAGATGTCAACAAAATTGAGACAGTGCAGAGGAGATTTACTAAAATGTTGCCTGGGTTTCATCTCCTAAGTTACAGAGAAAGGTTGAACAAGTTAGGCCTTTATTCTTTGGAGTGTAGAAGGTTGAGGGGGGACTTGATAGAGGTGTTTAAAATTATGAGGGGGGTAGATAGAGTTGACGTGGATAGGCTTTTTCCATTGAGAATGGGAGAGATTCAAACAAGAGGACATGAGTTGAGAGTTAAAGGGCAGAAGTTTAGGGGTAACATGAGGGGGAACTTCTTTACTCAGAGCGTGGTAGCTGTGTGGAACGAGCTTCCAGCAGAAGTGGTTGAGACAGGTTTGATGTTGTAGTTTAAAGTTAGATTGGATAGATATATGGACAGGAAAGGAATGGAGGGTTATAGGTTGGATGCAGGTCGGTGGGACTAGGCTAGAGTAAGAGTTCAGCACGGACTAGAAGGACCGAGTTGGCCTGTTTCCGTGCTGTAGTTGTTATATGGTTAACATGTCAGTTTTGTGGTCCCTGTCCAGATATTTAAGCAGTGGAACACGGGATTCACTCAATCATCCTTCCTGTTCAGACTGTAGGGAGGCATTCACTCGATCATCTGACGGACTGGCAAATCTGTCATTTTACACAGGGGAGAGGCCATTCATCTGCTCAGACAGTAGGGGTAGATTCAATCGGTCATCTCAACTGAAGTACATCAGCGAGTTCACACTGGGACAAGGCCATTCACCTGTTCTGTGTGTGAGAAGGGATTCAGTCGGGCTTCCCACCTGTGGACACACCAGTCAGTTCACACTGGGCAGAGGCTGGTCATCTGCTGAATTTGTGGGGAAGGATTCACTCAGTCATCTGACCTAATGGCTCCCCAGCGAGTTCACATTGGAGTGAGGCGGCTCACCTGCTCAGACTGTGGGAAGGGATTCATTAAATCATCTCAACTGAAGGTACATCAGCGAGTTCACACTGGAGAGAGGCCGTTCACCTGCTCAGACTGTGGGAAGGGATACACTCACTCATCTGATCTGCTGGCATGGCAGCGATTTCACACTGGGGAGAGGCAATTCATGTGCTCAGAATGTGGGAAGTGATTTGCTCGGTCATCTGATCTGCTGGCACACCAGTGAGTTCACACTGGGGAGAGGCTGTTCAGCTGCTCAGACTGTGGGAAGAGATTCTCTCAGCCAAATCAACCAAACGTGCATCATTGAGTTCACACTGGGGAGAGGCCATTCACCTGCTGTGAATGTGGGAAGGGATTCACTCAGTAATCTAACCTTGTGACACACTACCGGGTTCACACTGGGGAGAAAGTTTCAATAAGCTTCATGCTGGATATTTGTCCATCATTGTTTCTCAATGCAATTTTGAGAGTGACTGTCGGTGCTGAACTCTGCAATTATTGCTGCTGCTCACCACACCCAGTTCTGCACCCTGGTCACTGGGCATGGGAGGAGTTTCTTCTGCTGCACATTCACCTTTAATGGGACTGGAGATTAATATTCTGTATCTGAGACAAATAAATCAGTTCTATTTTAAACTCTGTCTCCAGTACTTAGTGAATTTATAACACACCAAGTGTACAGTAGAGAGTCAACTCAGGCTGGCTGGACCCTGCCAGTGATTCTGTTCCACGACAGTTTGTTTAAATCCTGCCTTGTTGTTGCCCTCTCGCTCTCTCTGTGGTGATGGTTTCCAAACAGTCACCACTCTGTGGGTGAAGAAGTTTCCCTTGAATTTTCTGCAGACTGAAGAAGTCGAGCTGACTGCAGTTCTGTCTGAGATATTATTTAATCTCTGGGCTGAGGAAGAATGACATTGGTCGTTAACCTCCTTATTGACGACTCATTTCCACATTATGGATCATTTTCCCTGCTTCTAAAGGGTTGTTAGAAAACACCACTGTCCTCTAAAGACTGAAATCAGAATGGGAAACCATCAGTTGGATTTTCAATGGAGCAGGGTCAGAAACCAGAGGCGGGTCTGCACAGGGCAGAGTTTGGGGCTCTGGGCGATGGTTGGGGTAAGAACGTATGATGAGGAGAAGGGAATCAGAAGCGGGGTGTGGCAACGAATGACAGAGTAGCAACATTTGGAAGCTGATTGACAGAGAAAATAATTCGTTTGTCTGACTGATGACACAAACAGTACCTGTTGTGAGGTGCTTCATGGGTCGAGGAACAAGATGTGTTGGGATGGTTTTATCTATTGAGGGAGTTGTTCCTCCTTGTCTATCCAGTAATATTATATCTGAATGGTTATTATGGTTTGTCCTATCTGAAATAATGTATTGATTATCATAGTAGATGGAATACAGTGTAGGGAACTGTATAGTCAGGCACTTCGGGAAAAGAAATAAAAGTGGCAGATATAATACAGTGTAGGGACTGTGGGTCTGCAGTTAGGTACTCGGGTTCCCTCAGCATAATGTTGCACAAACATTATTCGCAAAACACTCTGATACAATATGGGTTTCATTTTGTTGCAGACAAAAATGCCATGTTGGAACTACAAGTAAAGTACATTCCCTCAGTGGTAGAGAAACGCTCAAACACCCCTCGCCATCTGTGAAAACTCTTCCGAGCCCTAAAGCACTCCCTATTTCTATAAACCCTTCCGACCCCTACAGCACTCGCCATCTCTGCAAAACCCTCCACCATCCACCCTGGTGCATTCAGGCGACAGCTGACTCGAGAAAGACACTGCCCGTGGCGGATGGCAGGGCTCATAAAACACCCTCACGCTTTTTGTTTATAAACCTACCGATTTGCTTGGATATCTTGACTAACCCTCCTTGCATCTTGCCTCCTGTGAAAAAAGCTATTTCTTTTCCTCAGTTCCTTCATCTCCGTCACATTTGTTGCCAGGATGAGGTTTTCCTTTCCAGATCGTCAGAGTTGTCCTGCTTCTTCAAAGAATACAGTTTCCCTTCCACCACCATTGATGCCGATCTCACACCCAATTGCTCCATTTCCGGAAAATTCACCTTCACTCCATATCCCAGTCACCTCCACAACTTCTCTTGTCTCCAACAATCAAGCTCATCTTTTACTGAACCCCACCCCAACTCCCGGCTTTCCATAGGGATTTCCTTGTCCACTCGTCTCCCCCCACTGATCTAATTCCTGGAACGTAACCTTGCAAAGCCAGAGAAGTCCTACACGCTCCTATTTACCTCCTCCGTCAGCTCCATTCAGCCTTCCAGCTCAGGCAGCACATCACCTGCGGGTCTGTCGGGTTCATCTACCGTATCCGGCACTTCCAGTGCGACCTTCTGCACCTCAGCGAGACCCGATGTAGATTGGAAAACCTCCTTGTCAAGCACATTCGTTCCGACCGCAATAAAACGTATTTCCAGGTGGCCAGTCCACTCTCGCTTCCCATTCCAACATGCCGGATCATTGTTGGACTGACGCGATGACAGCACTCCCAGGTTGGAGGAGCAGCACCTCATAACACATCTGTGTAGCTTCCAACCTGACAGCATGAACGTCGATATCTTTAACTTCTACTCTACATTTTTTCCACCCACACCCCACCCTCTCGGTTCTCTCTCCCCTCTTACCTCCTCTCTTGCCCATTGCCGATCAGCTCGCTCTGGTGCCTCTTTTCCATCCTTTTCTCCCATGGTCGGCTCTCGTCTCCTCTCAGATTTCTTATTTTCAGCCCTTTGCCTATTCTGCCTACCACCTCACACCTTCTCACTTCACCTCCCCCCTCCCCGCCGACTCACCTTCGCTCTTACCTGGCTTCACCAATCACCTGCCTGCTTGTAATCCTTCTCCTCCACCCAACATCTTATTCCGCATACCCCACCCCTTCCATTTCCGAGGAAGAGTCTTAGCAAGAAATTTCTGCTATGCTTCCCCCCCACCCCACTCTCTAGAAGCTATCTGACCTCCTGAGTTCCTCCAACATTTTGTGTATGTTACTCTGCATCTCCAGCATCTCATTGGGTCAGAGTGCAGAGACGACAGCGGCTCTCACTAATGTCGAGGAGGCCATACGGGGAGAACAGAAAACAGCAGATGACCCTGTCTGGCACGAAGCTGAAGAGTTGCCTCACACAGAAGGACTGTTTGGGACCCTGACTAGCGGTGAGGAGAGTAGTTTGGGGCAGGTTTAGTATTTCAGCCACTTGCAGGGTTGGCTTCCAGCTCCCTCCACCCCTCCGTATGGCTGTAAACATCTCCCTATTATGGACAACACTGCCACCTGGTGGTGATTTGCCACAATAACAGGCCCTGGTGATTTCTTCATTCTTCTGCAAAAGGCTAAGGTAACAAATGAGTTGCATTTTTTGCCGATTTGGTCTTGAATGTCCCCAGAACCTGTTCCGTTTTCTCAGACCGAAATGGGTCTGGCGGTGACGAGCGCGGAAATGTGGTGGAAACTGAAAATAAATGGTAGGATGAGCTGAAGAATCGGTAGGAGTGGAGTCGCGGGGTACGGTTTTCCTGGGCTGTGTTTTTCTCGGGCTCGAAACCAGATTTACTCTCCCCGCTGCCACGTTCTACAATAATCATTGGTTCTGTAGAGTCAAGATCGAAAACATTGCGACGGCCTCCGAGAAGAGCTTAGATATGTTATTTGTTAATTAGTTGAATAATTGACGTGAGCGGATATTTCACTGCGCTGATGAGCTGCTCTCTGAACTTGAACTGAGTTACCCCATAAATAAACGTGTTTCTGCAACAACTTAATATCACCAGTTTGTCTCCGGTGTGTTGAAACATGTATTCAGAATCGTTGTAATTATTTTGATCCAGTCCGGCGATGGTGTTATAAAGGAATTCGGCAACACTCACCGACCACAGGATGACGAAGCTTCCGGAGATGGTGAGAAGTAAGATCACAGACCTCCTCCTGCTCTCCATCTCCGGGTCACTGCGGTTCTCCGCCTTGCTCTGACCCCTCAGCCCCTTACGGACACGACTAGTCACTAAAATGTGTCTGACTGTCAGAGCGTTGAACAGTATTAACACGAACGGGAGTAATGGCGTTAGGACGGGAGAAAGCCGGTCATATCCCACCCACCCGGGATCTGTATAGTAGCCCGGTATTTCAATACAGTCCCAGGGTGTATTGTCAATCACTTTCACAGGACGATATATAAAGACGAAGGGCACATTGTTAAAACAGAGCAGAACGCCGGTTGTTGTCAGAACCACAGGCGCAGTTTTCCCGGTGCAATATTTTATTTTCCACTTCTGGCAACAAATAGCGACAAACCGATCAAATGTAAAAGTGACGGTGAACCAGACAGAACTTTCTGTTGCTGCCTCTCCCAGGGCAGAGATCACACTGCACACGGGGTGATGTCCAGGAAAGTCCCGGGGAAGTAATAGTAACCGACCCGCCACAATATCACCGCAAACACGATGGTCAGTCGATCCGCCGCTGCCGTGGCCACCAGGTAGCGAGTGGTGCGGGTGGAGAGGCCGCACTTTCCCCGGGACAGGATCACCATCGCCACTAAATTCACTGGGAAGCAACAGAGAGAGCGAGTGAGTTACTGTCTGTCCGCTCCGTGGGGCAGCTGATTCCCGGAGGTTTAAAACGCGGAAGGCGGCGATCACCGGCGCCTCAAAGGTGCCGATGCCGGGAGAAACGTTCCGGTCCGGGGCGCTGACTGCACGGAGAGCAGGGTTCGGGAAGGAGGCCGGGAACGCTTCGGAAAATCAGTGTAAATCTCTGTCCATCAGGTTTCTGACTGATATGCAAAGCCGAGAAAGCCTTGGCAACTTTCTCAGCGACAATGATTCCCGCGATCCGGTCACATCTGTTCACACTGTCCGGTCCCGCTCAGCCCTGCTGTCTCCGACTTTGTCCACGGACAATTTCCAAAGCTCGTTGCGGATTTACTTCCCCCGTTCGCAGGCATCGATCTCCTCCTCGGCTTCCGCCCACACGGGCCCGGCTCGGCTCGCTTATTTTAAATTCTGCAACTACTCTTCGCCGCGGCTCCTTCACACTCTGTCAGGGGATCGGATCAGAAAGTGTCCATGTTGGTTTCATTTAATATTCTCTCTGACCGGAATTACTGCGGCGTTACTTTAAATGCTCCGGTGCTGATGGTCCCGGAGCGGAGTGTCGCCTGTAACTTACCCCGTCTGACCTGTATCGGACCCCGCTGTGTCGGCTCTGAACTCCCGCTTCACTCCATCGATATCAGGACGTGGAAACAAACCCCGGGAAACAAAAACCCGCAGACACCCTCATTTAATTTATCCAAACTCCCGAAACTCTCAGGATCTAATATACAGTTGGTGTCATTTTCACGATATAAATGTGCATTTTTTTGTCAATAACAGACTGGGGAATGTTGACTTGGTCCCTGAGCCAAACTGTTGACACAGTTTGGGAACAACTGGGCTCCGAGCACCGGTCCCTACAACACCGACTGGGACAACCTGCAGGCCCAAGAAGGGTCTTGTTATTCCAGTGGCCACACATTTTCATTCCACGTCCCATTCCCATTCTGATATGTATGAAGCCATACTCAGGTTGCAGGAACAACACCTTATATTCCGTCTGGGTAGCCTCCAACCCTATGGCATGTATATTGACCCCTCTAATTTACGTTCATGCTCCTCTTCCCTTTCATACCCCATCCCTTATTTATTTTTAAAATATATTTGTTATTTTCCCCCATTGTTCTCTCTCTCTTTTTTCTCCCTCTGTCTCTCTCACTATAACTCCTTGCCTGCCCTCCACCCTTCGGGCTCTCCCCCCCCGCCCCCGCTTCTCTCTCCTCAGGCTTCCCGTCCCCTGATCCTCTCCCTTCTCCAGCCTCGTATCCCTTTTGCCAATCAACTTTCCAGCTCTTTGATCCACCCCTCCCCTCCTGTCTTCTCCTGTCATTTCGGAACTCCTCCTCTCCCTCCAATTTCAAATTTCTTACTATCTCTTCTTTCAGTTAGTTCTGACGAAGGGTCTCGACCCGAAACGAGACTATACCTCTTCCTAGAGATGCTGCCTGTCCTGCTGCGTTCCACTAGCATTTTGTATGTGTGTTTCTTGTTCCTCCGAAATGTTTTCAGCTGTGAAATTGTTTTTTTATCAGAAATAACCATGGAGACTGAAATTTTCTAAGTTGAAATGTTGTCCTTCACTCGCTGACGTGCGTTGTAAACTTTTAACAGTGTAGAAAAGTCAAAGGATTTGAGTATGGGAACCACAAACACTACAGCCCGTTAGTTCCGCTGTATCTGTCAGTTCACCAGCGCTTGAATGCCGCCGATCCTTGAATGTGGAGGCGGAGATGCTGGAGAAGTCAGCGCCCCACTCGCTACAAGGAGAGTCCGATCACGTGTCCATGTCCGTGATCTGATTGGATACATTGCCATGACGTTGATAGCAGTGTGATGTCATTCACTGGCTCTCATTTTGGAAGGGATTCAGTCGGCCATCGCAGAAACACCAACAGCTTCGCACTGGGAAGCGGCCGTTCATCTGCTCCGTGTGTGCGAAGAGACTCATTCAGTAAACCCACCTTGTGATGCTCCGGTGAGTTCACAATAAATAGAGGCCACATTTCTGTCCGGAGTGAGCAAAGAGTTTTACTAAACCACCCCGGCTGCTGCAACACCAGCAACTTCACATCAGGGAGGAAATTTTGCCCTGGGAAAAGCCTCTGGCTATCCACACAACCAATGCCTCTCATCATCTTGTACACCTGCATGAATTCCCTGCATGATTGTCTCCAGGCTGAATAAGACAATGAGTTCACTGTGGTTTTCACGTTCTTCAGGGCTCCGGACTAAGGCGGTTAAACTCCTCCTTCCCTGCTCTTTTCAACTTTTGGTGTCATTTTCACTAATTTCAAAGGACTGTGCCTCAGACAGTTGGGTTGTTGCAATGCACTGCTAAAGTCTGACAGCAGACTAAAGAGTGAATCTTCGATGGAGCAGAGTCAGAAACCAAAGAGTTACCAGCCTGAGTCAGGACTTTGGGGCTCCAGGAAGAGATGGGAACTAGACTTTACAAGGAGGAGGAGGAAGAGGAATCAGATCAGCAGGATGCGGCTAAAATGAAAGATCAGAAACATTTGGAAACTGGTTGATCGGAAAAATGTGGTTAATTTCTGCAAAATACTGGTGGAAATCAACAGATCAGGCAGTCAATGCGGAGAAGAATAAATGGGCAGCGTTCAGGCCGAGCCCCTTCAGCATGCATTGACTGTGTACTCCTCTGCTTAGTTGCTGCCCGAACTGCAGAGTTCCTCCAGCATTTTATGTGTATGTGTCCACATCTCCAGCAACAGCAGAATCTCTTGTGTTTTATATCTGCATTTGTAAGAACGTTCTACTTTGGCATTAAACACGCGGAAAGTTTGCTGATATTAATTGTATTTTTTTAAGGGAGTGCTTTCTTCGTTAAAAGAGGTGCTGAGTTTTCTACACACAAAAAAAAAACTGGGGTTTGTACTTGAGCCGGTGCTTGCAGAAACTTTCAACGGCACCGTGATTAACTTGAAAGCTCAGCGTAACAACTTTCGCTGTCGCTGAAGCACCGATCGAATGCGCAGGCGTCAGAGTTTCGGGAAGTCCCGAATATCACGCATGCGCAGTACACAAAAGGCCTCGGATATCGCTGCTGGTGAGTGTTTCTCCGTGAGACCGTTTTCACCACCGACTGAGGGGCAATTGCTGTGGATCCGGACACTGTGACCCCGCAATCCCGGAACAGTCCTGTTCTCTTCCTTCTCTCAGCCCCACGATCCCTACCCTGACCCCACGGAGCTTCCGGCTGATGAGGGAATGGGAGCCGATGGATCTCTCAGACAGAGCTGAGCTCCAACCATCAAAGGGTTAGGAACTCGGAGAAAGGGAACAGAATCTTTTACATCGCCAGTTCTGATAATCACCTTTATTTTACCTCCAATCACAAACAAGAGACATTCTGCAGATGCTGGAAATCCAAGCAACACACACAAAATGCCGGAATTCTGCATTAGTACACTTTTCCACAGATGCTGCCTGGCCTGCTGAGTTCCTCCAGCATTTTGTGTGTGTTGCTTGTTCTACCTCCTCTTGTTCTGGACCTTTCTACCCGTGAGGACATGTTTTGACCTATTCACTCTGTGAAGATAATGATATCAAACACCTTTGTCCTGGGCAACAAATAGCTTTCACATCACAGATGTGCCAGACTCCAATGAGACAGACTACTGCGCCTCCCTTTATATTCATTGGCATTACCATCAATGAGTTCACCTCATTTGGGGGAGGGTTCAGGGGAAATATTTATGTACAATACAGAAACTGGTGTTACCTGTGTGTATTGCAGTGATGCAAAAGTTGCTGGACAATTTGCAAGTGGGAAGAAGTGTAGTGATATGTGGAAATCTGACTTCTTGAAGTGTATTTTAGCAAGAAAACCACATATGGACAATGTGCAAAAGCTCTGGTGAGAAAATCCTTCATTACCCATTACAGGCCTGCTGCATAGGTTGTGTGAGAGTGCAGATGAACTCGATCAAACCCAGAGGAGATCAAAGTTCCTATCGACAGTGATTTCCTAGCTGCTAAAATGAATACCTCTCTGTATAAAATTCACTGTGCACATGTTGTCACTGGGTGAAAAATGCACAGTACAAGATTTATGTGCACACTGGTTGTTACAAATTACAGGTGACATTGGTGGGAAAGTGGGGAGACCTCCAGTGTCCCTGATGCCTTCACCTACAAGATGTGCATCCAGCTACAGCTTGTAACCCTTCACTCTAAGGAGTTGGAGCTGGAAATCAATGAATTTGGATCATCCGGGAGTTTGGGGGGCTGGGTGATACCTATGACATGAAAAGAGGTGATTTTCACCCAAGGTACAGGACACAGAAAACTGGGTGAGCATCAGGAAGTGGAATGAGTTTAAATAGCCATCGCAGAGTACTCTTGTGGTCATCCCCCACAACAAGAGGTGGACCACTTTAGAAACTGTTGGGGGGATTACCTGGCAGAGGAAAGTCAAAGGGGTGAGAGGGGATTTGTTAGTTAGGGGAACAGAACAAGAGCGGACTAATATCCTAGTGGTAAGGCTTGCTAGTGCTAGTGTGGGGGGAGGGGTGATGTGGTTAACATAAGTTGTAGGGGGAAAGGGAGCCAGAATGACAGAACAAATATTGGAGAGGGTGAATTAAACTGAATTGACTTTATTACATACATCCTTCATATACATGAGGAGTAGAAATCTTTATGTTATGTCTCTGTCTCAATGTGCAATGTGTAATTTATAATAAATAGTTTGTACATAAGACAGTCAATATAACAGAGAAATCAATTAATTAGTCTGATGGCCTGGTGGAAGATGATATTCTGGAGCCTGTTGGTCCTTTTGCTGTGGTACCTTTTCCTGAATGTTAGCAGCAGGAACAGTTTGTGGTTGTGTGATTCAGGTCCCCAATATCCTTTGGGCCCTTTTTACGCACCTGTCTCTGTAAATGTCCTGAATAGAGGGATGTTCACATCTACAGATGCGCTGGGCTGTCCACACTGCTCTCTGCAGGTTCCTGCGAATAAGGGAAGTACAGTTCCCATACCAGGCAGTGATGCAGCCAGTCAGGATGCTCTCAATTGTGTCCGTGTAGAATGTTCTTGGGATTTGGGGCTCCACCACAAATTTCTTCATCCATCTGAGGTGAAAGAGGTGCTGTTGTGCTTTTTTCACAACACAGCCAGTAGGTACAGACCATGTGAGATCCTTGGTGATGTTTATGCCAAGGAACTTAAAGCTGTTCACCCTCTCAACCACTGATCCATTGATGTCAATCGGGGTTAGCCTGTCTCCATTCCTCCTGTTGTCCACAATCAGCTCCTTTGTTTTTGTGACAATCAGGGAGAGTTTATTTTCTTGACGCCAGTCAGATGTTGTTCAGACCTCACATAGAGTGAGCAATCAAATGTTCGAGCATGGTGCGATGAATGTGCAGAGCTGTGTATATCACAATGCATGAAGCATTGTACGAAATCCAGAGGAGCACAGGACAGGGATTTCTGATATTGTAGCCATTATTGGGACTTGGTTGCATGCAACAGTCTGAGGGATTTAGAGGAACAAATTTGTAGAGAGATCGCAGACCATGCCAAGAAACGAAGGTTGAGTCAGTAAGTGATGTTAACTTTACATATATTGACTGGGACTCCCATACTGTCAAAGGACTAGACGGGGTAGAGTTTGTCAAATGTGCCCTTAGTCAGTATGTAGAATTCCTGATGTAGAAGTGTGCAATGAGCTGTTAGGAAATGATCCAGGGCTGGTGACAGAAGTTAGTGATCATAATGCCATGAAATTCAAAGTAAAGATAAAAAAATAAAGGTCTGGACCATGGGTTGAGGTTCTAAATTGCAGAAAGGTCAATCTTGATGGTATCAGAAAGGATCTGACAAGTGTGGTTTGGGACAGGCTGTTTTCTGGCAAAGGAGTACTTGGTAAGTGGGAGGCCTTCAGAAGTGAAATTTTGAGGGTGTAGAGTTTGTATGTGCCTGCCAAAATAAAAGTTGAAAGGTAACTGGTGCAGGGAACTTTGGTTTTCAAGAGATATTGAGGCCCGGGATATTTTGTTCCTCAAAATGCCTCAGACTGTTGGGTGCTACCAAAACTCATTAATCAATATCATAATTCCATGCCCTGAGCCCAACTGACTTTTCTTTAGTCATCTGCTGTAGGTTTCTAAAAGCTTCCCAATAGTTTTTGCTCTATATTTTGCCCTCACTTTGGCTTTTCTGTTGGTTCGGCATCTCATTTCAGCCACGGTTGTGTCCTCCTGCCTTTCCAATGCTTCTTCTGGATGTATCGATCACTCAGCTCCCGAATTGCTCCCAGAAATTCCAGACATTACTGCTCCATTGTCACTCCTACCTCTACCCTTCCAAACAAGTTTGGCCAGCTTCTCTGTCATAGAAACATGGAGAAGTTCTGTTCGGAAACAGGCTATTTGGCCCATTTAGTCAATGCCAAAAAAACATTTAAGTTGTCTAATGCAGCTACCTGCACCGGGACCATTGCCCCCCATACCCCTACCATCCAGACCTCCATCTGAACTTCTTTGAAATGGTGAAGCTGACCTCATATTCACCAATTGAGCTGACATCTCATTCCACACACTCACGACCATTTCAGCGAAGAGCTTTTCCACCTGTTCCTGTTAAATTTTCACCTTCCCCACTTCCCCACAACTTCTGGTTGTCATCCCACCGACCTCATTGGAAAAAGCTGCTTGCATTTACCCTATCTATACCTTCATAATTGTGTATACTTCTAACAAATCCTCAAAGCAATGCATAATTTCCTTGTTTATGTTCAGAGCCTTATTCAGATGTATAAGATGATGAGGGGCATTGATCGTGTGGATAGCCAGAGTTTTATTCCCAGGGCTGAAATGGCTAACACGAGGGGCCATAGTTTTAAGGTGCTTGGAGATAGATACCGAGGGGCTGTCAGGTGTAGGTTTTTTACACAGAGAGTGGTGGTAGCGTGGAATGCACTGCTGGCTATTTGTGTGAGAGGGTTTCAGTTACTGTGGGGCCAGGTCACAGATTGGAGATGGCAGAAATTCCCCATTCATATAGAGACAGAAAGAGCATCAGAGAATTTGATGATCATTCCAGGTACCAGCACTGTGCCCAGTTAGATGATGATCTCTCCTTCCAACTTGGGTTGAACTTCACTGTAACAGTGTGATGCCAGGTCACACCTTGACAACTCAAGTGATCTCATCTGAAACGTCGTCCTTCACCCATTGATGGATTTTGTAAATCTATTTACAGGTTAAAACTGACAAGGAATTTGTCTACGGGAATGTTGAACACAACACACCAGATTTGTTGTCTCTGTCCAGATATTTAAGAAGTGGAGCAAGGGATTCACTCGATCATCCTTCCTGCTCAGACTGTGGGGAGGGATTCACTCGCTCACCTGACCGACTGGCACGCCCGTCATCTTACACGGGTGAGTTCCCACTCGTCTTCTCAGACAGTGGGAATGGATCCACTCAGTCATTTCAACTGAAGGTACATCAGCAAGTTCACACTGGGCAAGGCCATTCACCTGTTCTGTGTGTGAGAAGGGATTCAGTTGGTCTTCCCACCTGTGGACACACCAGTCAGTTCTCACTGGGCAGAGGCTGGTCATCTGCTGAATTTGTGGTGAAGGATTCACTCGGTCATCTGACCTAATGGCTCACAAGCGAGTTCACACCGGGGAGGGACCGTTCACCTGCTCGGACTGTGGGAAGGGATTCACTTGCTCATCTAAACTGAAGGTACATCAGTCAGTTCACAGTGGAGAGAGGCCGTTCGCCTGCTCAGACTGTGGGAAGGGATTCACTCGGTCGTCTCAACTGAAGATACATCAAAGAGTTCACACTGTAGAGAGGCCATTCACCTGCTCAGTCTGTGGGAAGGCATTTGCTCGGTCATGTCAACTGAAGGCACATCAGAGAGTTCACACTGGAGAGAGGCCATTTACCTGCTCAGACTGTGGGAAAAGATTCACTCAGTCATCCACCCTAATATCTCACCAGCGAGTTCACACTGGGGAGCGGCTGTTCACCTGCTCGGACTGTGGGAAAGGATTCACTTCATCATATCAACTGAAGGTGCATCAGCGAATTCACACTGGGGAGAGACCGTTCATCTGCTCAGAGTGTGGGAAAGGATTCAGTCAGTCATCCAACCTACAAGCACACTGGTCAGTTCACACTGGAGAGAGGCCATTCACTTGCTCAGACTGTGGGAAAAGATTCACTCAGTCATCCACCCTAATATCTCACCAGCGAGTTCACACTGGGGAGCGGCTGTTCACCTGCTCGGACTGTGGGAAAGGATTCACTTCATCATATCAACTGAAGGTGCATCAGCGAATTCACACTGGGGAGAGACCGTTCATCTGCTCAGAGTGTGGGAAAGGATTCAGTCAGTCATCCAACCTACAAGCACACTGGTCAGTTCACACAGGGGAGAGGCCATTCACCTGCTCAGTGTGTGGGAAGAGATTCACTCGGTCATCTAAACTGAAGGTACATCAGCGAGTTCACACTGGGGAGAGGCCATTCACCTGCTCAGACTGTGGGAAGGGATTCATTCAGTCATCCACCCTAATGGCGCACCAGCGAGTTTACACCGGGGAGTGGCCGTTCACCTGCATGGAATGTGGGAAGGGATTCACTTCATCATCTCAACTGAAGGAACATCAGCGAGTTCACACTGGGGAGAAGCCATTCACTTGCTCAGAGTGTGGGAAAGGATTCACTCAGTCATCCCACCTACAAGCACACCAGTCAGTTCACACTGGGGAGAGGCCGTTCACCTGCTCAGACTGTGGGAAGAGATTTACTTGGTCATCTCAACTGCAGAGACACCAGCAAGTTCACACTGGGTAGAGGCCGTTCCCCTGCTGTGAATGTGGGAAAGGATTCACTCAGTCATCTAACCTTGTGTAACTCTCACTTCAGCTAGCAGCTTAATATAGGGGGTGATAGCCCCCCAGCCGAGCCAAACTTAAGAAATCTCGTTTGGGAGGATGCTGCGTGATCTGTCCCCTGTTACCATCAGTACCCTGAAATAACAAACAGTACACAATATGTGATTAAACAATTAAGCTTTATAATTCTTACTTTGACTATATGGTTAGTGAAGAACAAAAAGGGCCCACTCTCTCCATTCGCATCTTCGCATCTCTCCCTGGCAAAAGACCACAAAAATCTCTCTTTCAGACTCACAAGAAAGAACATTTCACTCATTGGATTGCTCCGCACGCCAAAACCCTGTTATCTCTAGTCGTAACCTAAACATTGCTGCTACAGAGAAACCATTACCTCAGCAGTGAAACACTGCACCGAGGCCGTTACATTAGCAGTGAAACGTTACAGTGTGTTACACTTGTGACATACTGCTGGGTTCACACTGGGGAGAAAGTTTCAATAAGCTGCATGCTGGATATTTGTCCATCACCATTGCTGAATGCAATTTCGAGACTGACTGTCGGTGCTGAACTCTGTAATTATTACTGCTGCTCACCACGAAAGTTTGAACAAACATGTGACATAAAATATACTGAGCTGAAAATGTGTTGAATAATTTATCCATGTCTTGATCGTTGTTCATCTGCACAAAAACTACAGCTGTCATTTAAATTGTTGTAGCGAACTATAAATTTATTAAAAGCTTTTTATTATTGTCAGATTTATCGAGATAGGGAATGCATCATATTTAGCATGTCATTATTTTATTACCACAGTGTTCTGACAGACGACAACATATTAGGCCAAATAATGCAGAATTTCAGATCGAAAATACACCTCATTGTACTCCGGTAAATCCAATCGTCAGCTGAAGCTCTGAAAGAAATAGTCCTTCAAATCTGTCTGCATTTTAGTCAGGTTGCTGTACTTTCTTCTCGATGAGAGAGGAGACAAGTGAGAATGGTTGAAGTCGGTGTTGGATTTGATTTGAAGTATTTCCCAGGCAACGAGAAGGTAACATGGGCTCCATTAGGTGGCGTTGATTTCCATTAGTGAGGAGCTGCGACCACCTGCGCTCTTGCGATCTCAGGCACAGCCGCTGCCGCAGCAGGATTGCACGCTTCAAGGGTGCATCGATCAGACTTTCAAATAAGTGTAACGGCAATAGATGGGTATACTTTAAAAATAGTAAATTTAAATATCAGATGCAAAGTATAATTGGCAGCAAACTTTACAGTAAAATCCAAATTATTCTTGCTTGCAATTCCAGAACGGTGAAAGCTTACAGCATTACTGACCCAGAGACATTTTTGTACGTAGACCGTGAAATTAGGAATGATGCCCTGCCTGGTGACTTTTCCAGAAAGTTGATTACATTGAAATGGATTTGTAGCATATGCAGACTTCCTTGTTTTTTTTTTCCTGAAATGAAACAATATCTCCAGATTCACAGTGTGGAAAAATGCTTACCTTGCAGTTCTGGAGAGGATGGCGTACTTTTATAACAGATTAGCGATTTGAAAACTGAATCGCTTAGCGTTTGAAACTGAATGGTTGCCTTGCATCTTACGGTTGCAAAACGTTGAACATATTACAGGAATAGCAGAAGCACGATGAAGCCAGATGGAGAATTTTAGACCTTCGTTGGCCTCAGACACAGGAACAGAGAATTGGGCTATTGTAAATGTGGTATCTGTATTCAAAAGCGGCAATGAGGAAAAGCCTGATACTTCTTGGTCGGGAAGTTTAAAAGTTTGTGTTAGACAATAGATTGCAAAAAGAAAAGAACGACAACATCAACAACATTTTCCAGGACTGACTATCGTATTGCGTATGCGTGTATTATATATGAGCAGTACATCGTTTGAAAAACATGACGTGAAAGTAACTTGGATGAAATCAAACGAACAACAAAAGTTTATTTTCTCATTTTAAATCAAAAGAAAGAGTATAATGGATTGTTCTTGAATCAAATATGTAATGTATGACCGAAACGTCCAGAGTTAATAGCTTAATTGAAGCAACTTTTTTTGTGTGTTCGAAGCATGATGACGCAACGTGTGTAAGGGTACAGTTGCAAAGTGTTAAATATATGGTATATTTGTGATCATTCATACTCTGTGAATTTGCATTCCGGCCTCAGAACATTACATACTTATCTTGTTCTGATTTATCCTTATTTTATTTTATTTACTGAATTAAAAATAAATATCCTGAATGGTGGTACAACGTCGGTGTCAGAACTGATACAATGTTCAAACTGAAGGCAGAGTAAGTACATTCGTTTGTTTTTTAATGAAGAAGTGTAGTATGTCACCCACATCACTTGATAGTTTCACATATATTGCTAGCAATGAGGGACATTTCCCGGAAAATAGATTATTTTATCAGTGGTATTGATTCTAAGCAGGTTTATAATTTGGTGTAAAAATTGTGCTTTCAAATATCAAAACTGAAACATGATAGTAGACAAGGAGACAAACGAGTCTCAGTTGGAAACTACAAAATAAATAAACAAGATCACAAATTTAGGAGAAAGAGCCATACATTTTTTTTCAAAGGAATTCAAACCTAACAGACTGAGCTGAACGAGCATTTCGGGAGTACAGGCGGCGACAATTATGCGGAGCAGGAGCTGATGATCCCAAATCGGAAAAAAACAAAGATTACAGTTGAGGCCAGTTCATTGGCTATATTTAAGAGGGAGTTAGATATGGCCCTTGTGGCTATGGGGTCAGGGGGTATGGGGGGAAGGCTGGGGCGGGGATCTGAGTTGGATGATCAGCCATGATCATAATAAATGGCGGTGCAGGCTCGAAGGGCCGAATGGCCTACTCCTGCACCTATTTTCTATGTTTCTATGTTTCTATTACATTGGTATCAAGAGGACCGCCTGGCCAGCGTAGCCTCTTTTTCCCGGATGTTTCCTTTCCTATTATTTGATTATTTGTTAAGGGGATTGGAAACCTGGCGGGTGCCGGCACACCGATTTACTCTACGTCTTCAGCACGGCTGCTTTAGACAATATGAACCCTCGTAAGTTTTTGTTTTGTGTGATTCGCCACGTCAGCAAACACCTCTTTAGTCATTTCCATAGATCGGACTGTTTTGGCCATAGACATCTGGCAAGCTATGACCCACTATTTTATTCCAGCGTGGATCAAGTGACAGATTTTGTTTAAAGTTGGTAGTGGAGAAAGCTGACGTCAGAAGCAAAGAAAGTCTGAATGTCAGTGTTAAAGAATTGAAGTGTGATAAGATCAGGGAGCTGACAATCAACCACGTGACTGTGAGGATCGAACATTCAAACTAAAACTCAGTTGTTTTTTTTTCTCTCGAATGTAGTGGACACAAAATTGTGAGCACTGAAAGTGCAGTAGCCTAGGTCGGCAGGTTTGCAATTCAATTTCCGTGTCATGTCCTTATATCAGAATGAAGGTCGACACCTCATGCTAATTTATGCTGAAACTTACTCTTCCAGTAAGCCAATGCTTTCCGTATTAGATTCAGCTGACAGAAAGAAATGATTTCACCACTGAACACAGTTTTAAGCTTCTGTGAGAAGGACCTCTTCCTCCCCCGCTTCAAGGGGAGAATTGCGTATTCTCTGCTGCTAACTGAAATGTTCATTTCCTGCTGCAATGTAATCAAGTGCCAGATATTTCTATTGTAAGATCTATAACCGAGGCAATTCCGGGAGTGAAACAGACAGCCTAATGACCGTATATCACTGGTAGGCGGTGACAAACTCAACGGAGACGAGATATGGCCAAAATTAACAATAACAACCATGAAACTGAGAGCTGAGTGTGGTTGGAAACAACAGTCAATGACCTCAAATCGTCATTTCTTTATCTTTGAGATTTAGCAACTTCTTGTCAAGCTATCCATACCTCATTAGAATTGGGATTTAACTTGACTGAATTCATGTTTATTTTTACCGCAGCTGTTGGAGGACACGTTAGCCTTGTGTAGTATTATAGAGCGGGAATAAATGAATGACCGTGGAGATTCATCGCTCAGAGTTTTTTCAGCGAGATCGCAGGCAGCTGGAAGACAGGCTGAATATCACACAGCATGCTTGCAACATTTTACTATGTGAGAAAGACATATTTCATGATCATTGCAGTTATTGGTACCTGGTAAGAGCCTAGGCGAACTAACATTTGGTCTCCATTGTGAGAAGTTTCTGGGCTCATTCAGTTACCGACAATGTTGTGACGCCGTTGTAGCAGTGAATGTAGTTGCAGTTTAACACGTAGCCTTCGCTGAAATACGCCGACAGTTGAAACAGATGTAGAGTGGAAACTCGGGGTGATGGGTTCATTTTGTGGATTCATAACAGACAACTTTGATTTTTCGATGCAAAACCGCTATCAAAGTAAATTCTTATAATCCAGAACGCTCGCCACCTTTACGTATTAATCACTGTTATTTTGTATCCATAATGCAACATGTTTTAAGTTCAAATTTAAAGGTATTGCATTGTGCTTTAAGGAATTGCTGCAATTTTGAAGGAAATGTACGAAGCGAATCACCGGTGAGATCCGGGGAGAGCGGTTGACATCGCTTGTGAACCATCGGGAGTTTCGAAAATTCAAATGAGGGCCTGTGTATATTTTAGAGTGGCAGTCCCCCGCCCTTCTCCCTCCTCACCCCCTCCCCCAACCCCACTCCATCACACACACGCACGTCCCGTTAGTCTCCAGTCCGTTCTGGAGTTGCTGCCGATGTTCAGTGCACCCTGGAGACGGCCCGTACTTGAGCTCGGGCAGAGTTAACAAGGGAGCGTCTCCTCCCTTAGCGAAGATCCGGCCCCAGTCGTGGTGGCCTACAGCCTGGAACAGCCCCTGCCCTTTCGCTCCCATCCACTGCTTCATCAATATGGAGCACGGTATAGCCTCACTTCTATTCCAGGACCCAAAGCACCCTAACCTCTCGGACGTACCGCGGGCTGCTGTTCCAGGCGCTAAGGAATCTGAAGGAGCGGGAGCCTCCTGGGACTGTGTACAAAGGGGCCTCGCTCTCCTTCCAGGCCCATCAGGAGTAGCCGTTGTTTGGGGCGTTTTTCTCGGCCTCGGCTTCTCGAGAAGTGGTGGAAGCTTTACCGAAGGGATTGGGACCTTCCGGACGGACAGAGGGGTCGCGGTAGGCTCTCCCTCCCGCTTCTCCAGCGAGTGGGAGATACTGATAAGCCATTCTGAGGCGTTCGGAGTTGATTGGGTCCTGAGAACAGGGGCCGCGGGGTGGGGTGGGAGCGTTGGACATTTCCCGCAAGTCGGACTGATCAATGAGGCACGCAGTGGAAGGAGGTGCGGGAATCCAGGTTTCCCGGCAGTCGTGGAACCTGCGGTGTTCCTGAACTGAGGATTCAGTGATCTTGAGCTCAGAAGAAGTGTAGCATGAGAGCGCGAGAATATGGATTAGGGCACTGAGGCGCCGCTCCTGGCTGTATGGCCTTAATCTAGCTCGATAGACCACTCTAACTATTTATGGAATAACACAATTCGAGGACTTCAGTAATAAATATGTACTGTATATATATTTAAGTGGCATTCACTTTGTTCCAGCAGCCTCTCTTCGTAAACAAGGAACACACACTAATTCCACAGCTCCGTGCCAGTCTCAAAGTAATCGCACTACGCAACTATTTCCACACACTCCGTTAGTCCCCAAACACATACTGCCCTGTTCATTTCCTACAGCCCCGTGTCAATCCCCAAACCAAGCTTCCTGCCCCGCTTACACCTCAAAGCCCTGTGTCAGTCCACAAATTAATCTCACTGCTCTGTTCACTCCCATCAGCCCTGTGTCAGTCTCGAAAGTTATTAATTGAGGGAAGTGGATAACGATGCCATTAGACTGGAACCTTGGAGCAACAAATCGGGAAGGGGTATGCTCTGTGAAATGCACAACGGAAGTATGGACGTGTTTTAGTCAGCACTTGCATGGGGTTCTGGATATATTTGTCTTTTGAGGCAGAGAAAGGATGGCTATTCGAAGGAGCCATGGTTGACAAAAGATGTCTAACATCTAGCCAAGAGGAAGAAAGAAGCTGACTTAAGGTTTATGAAGTAAGGGTCTGACAGGGCGATAGATAACTACAAAGTAGACAGGAAGGAAGTGGAGAAATGAATTAGGAAAGACAGAAAGGTCTTCAGAATGTCTTTGTGAGAAAAACCCCAAGGCGTGCTAAACGTGTGTGAAGAACAGAATGACTAGAGCGAGGGTAGGACTGGGAGGGATAGAAGACGAAACATGCACCTGGAGTCGGGGCAGGGTGGGGGGGGGGTAGGATAGTTCCTTAATGAAGATGTTACTTCAATATTCACCAGTCAGAGGGATCTTGCCGCTTATGAGGACAGCATTAACTGGGCAGATCTGCTGGAACATGTCGAGATTAACAGAGAGGATGCGCAAGGGACTTTTGAAAAACATTAGGATAGATAAGTCCACTTGTGTGGTCAGGATAACCCCAGGTTACTGCGGGAAGCGGGTGAAGAGATCTTCGCACCTTGGCAATGATCTTCGTGTTATTATTCACTGCAGAATTAGTGCCAGGAAATTAGAGCATGGAAAGTATTATTCCTTTTGTTCATGGAAGTGAGTAGGGGATGCCTCTGAAGATTATAGTCCAGTGAGTCTTACTTCACTGTTGAAGATGCTTCTTAGAGATAGGACTTATGAAAACCTCTCGAAGCCGAGCTGATTGGGGAAGGTTAGTTTGGCGTTGTGAGGGGCAGATCAAGTCTCACGAGTCTGGTTGACGATGTGACAAATAGTCATAGTCATACCTTATTGACCCCGGGGGAAATTGGTTATCGTTACAGTTGCACCATAAATAATAAATAGTAATAGAACCATAAATAGTTAAATAGTAATAATTATGCCAGTAAATTATGAAATAAGTCCAGGACCAACCTATTGGCTCAGGGTGTCTGACCCTCTAAGGGAGGAGTTGTAAAGTTTGATGGCCACAGGCAGGAATGACTTCCTATGACGCTCAGTGCTGCATCTCGGTGGAATGAGTCTCTGGCTGAATGTACTCCTGTGCCCACCCAGTACATTATGTAGTGGATGGGAGACATTGACCAAGATGGCATGCAACTTAGACAGCATCCTCTTTTCAGATACCACCGTCAGAGAGTCCAGTTCCATCCCTACAACATCACTGGCCTTACGAGTTTGTTGATTCTGTTGGTGTCTGCTACCCTCAGCCTGCTGCCCCAGCACACAACAGCAAACATGATAGCACTGGCCACCACAGACTCGTAAAACATCCTCAGCATCGCCCGGCAGACGTTAAAGGACCTCAGTCTCCGTAGGAAATAGAGACCGCTCTGACCCTTCTTGTAGACAGTCTCAGTGTTCTTTGACCAGTCCAGTTTAATGTCAATTCGTATCCCCAGGTATCTGTAATCCTCCACCATGTCCACACTGACCCCGTGGATGGAAACAGGGGTCACCAGTACCTTAGCTCTCGTCAGGTCTACCACCAGCTCCTTAGTCTTTTTCACATTAAGCTGCAGATAATTCTGCTCACACCATGTGACAAAGTTTCCTACCGTAGCCCTGTACTCAACCTCATCTCCCTTGCTGATGCATCCAACTATGGCAGAGTCATCAGAAAACTTCTGAAGATGACAAGACTCTGTGCAGTAGTTGAAGTCCGACGTGTAAATGGTGAAGAGAAAGGGAGACAAGACAGTCTCCTGTGGAGCCCCAGTGCTGCTGATCACTCTGTCGGACACACAGTGTTGCAAGCACACGTACTGTGCGCATGCGCCGGTCGTGTATGCAGCCTGTTACAGTTGCTCCGTAGTGTCTTACTTTTGAACTTTTGAACTCAGTTATTTGTTGTACTTTTTTCTGACATTAACACGTTGAAGCTGCACCCTCACTAGCACGCTGGACATTGATAAAGGTGGAGAAGCTCATCTGCTATAAATGGACTTCAGTAAAGCAGTTGATAAGGTTCACCATGATGGTCTCCTTCAGAAAGTAAGTAAGCATGTTATCCAGGTAAAGCTTGCTGGTGGATTTGGGATTGACTTGTCCATGGAAGGCAGAAGACGGCATTTTCTCGCTAGAGGTTCTCGCTGTTGACCGGTGGTGTTCGGTGTGGTTCCGTTCCGGGATCCCCTTGTATTAGGGCTTTTTATATAAATGATTTGGATGAGGAAGAAGGGAAGAGTTTGTATCTTTGTAGATGACATGGGGCTTGTTGGAGTTATGGATAGTGTAGAATATTATCCTAGACTACGGCGTCAGGATGCAGAACTGATCTGAGAAATTGCAGATGGACTTCAGCCTCGAATGGTGTGAAGAAATTCACTCTAGAAGGACGAATTTTAAGGCAGAATGCAGGGCTAATGTTCAGATTGTCCGCAGTGTCAAGGAGCAGAGGCATAACGGTCCAAATCCATAGATCCCTCAATGTTTCTTCATAAATTAGAGTAGTTAAAAAGGCATATGCGGTGTCGGACTTCATTAGTCAGGGTCTTGAGTTCAAGAGCGACGAGATAATGATGTAAATCTAAAATCCCTGTTTAGACCACACTTGGAAAATAGTGTTTAGTTCTGAGCGCCTCATTGTAGGAACTATGCGGAAGCTTCAGTGAGGTTGCAGAGGAGGTTTACCAGGAGGGTGCCTGGTGTACAGAGCACATCGTATGAGGACAGGTTGAGCAAGCAAGAGCTTTTCACTTTAGAGTGGAGGATGAGAACTGACTTGATAGGGGTGTACAAGATGAAATGCAGAGGAGAACAAGTGGATAACCAGAGACTTTTCTCCAGGGTGGAGACGGCTGGGATGATCGGGCATAATCTTAAGGTGATTGGAGAATAATAGGGGGAATGCCAGAGGTAAGTCTTTGTACATAGAGATTGAAGAGAGCGTGGAATGATCTGCACTACATTTATCTCTCATCCACGTGCCTATCAAATTTGATGAACACTGAGGCAGATTAAGACCGATGTAAAAGCAATCGGGTTGCTGTCATGGGGAATTTTGACTTCCCCACTAGCAACTGGTTTTTTCTTAGTGCTGCTGATATAGATGTGCCAGCGTTTGTCAGGTACATGCAGAACAGTTTCTTAAACCAGTATTCAGATAACCTAACAAGACGGGGAGCTTGTTCAGAGGAAGCAGGTTCATGGGTCTGGTAAGTGTGATAGAAGACACTGATTATGAATAAGCACATTAATTATTTAATTTAAACATCCTTTAAATTTGAAGAAATCTGGCGACTTTTCATTCAATATTTTCATCTGATCTGATTCTCTTCCAGCTAATTTTTCAGAACCTTGGATTTGATCAGCGAGTCTCTCTTTTTTCAGTTTTTCTCTCAGGCTGGAGAATCCTGGTCTTTTTTTTTCTGTTTAGGATAGTGCTTTTTTTTTTTGCTTTCTTTTAATATAAACTTTCTAATAGTCCTTCCTTTCTTCATAAATTGATAAGAGAATGAGTTTACATTCTTTTTTTCTGTATTATACATTCTGTATCAAATTTATACTTTGTAGATCAACACTATGTGTGATTCTGATATTGTTTATTTTACCTTTTGTATGTACTGTTATTGACATATTGTCAGAGATATTCTCCACCTGTTTGTATACACACTTCTTTTTTTCAAAAACCAATAAAAGGAATGAAAAAAGAAAGAATTATTTATTTACAAACAGTAAAAGGTTCTATCAAATACCTATCTCCCCGCCTCCCCACACAAGTTACACAAGCTACAAAACTATATTCCACAAACAGATACTTCATCTATGCCCCCCGCGTCCCCCGACACAAGTTACACAAGCTACAAAACTATATTCCACAAACAGATACTTTGCCAGGAACGCGCATGGGCCCTTCGATATCTGCAGCAGATTTTCAGTGTTACTTCAGTGTCGACGCTGAGGATGAAAGAGGAGCGAGCCTGCCATACCTGATGTTCTTATATCCCTGAGATACCCGAAGTCGGACACCGGCGCCGTGGCATACAAGGCAACCAATGGCAAGCTGCTACTGCATCATTCATGCGGGCCAATCGATGACCAGCATCTACAGAAAACATGTAAACTAAGTCCTCACATGACAGAGCTGTAGAGAACCTGGTGAGTAATGAGCCTGGCCAGGTGATAAACATTTCACTGAGTAAGCAGTTCAGAAACAGTGAACACAACACCTTAAGGTTTAACATAGCTACAGATCTCTTCCTGTTTACCCAGTATACCTTGGACTTTAGATACAACACTGAGTCCTGCTATCTGCAGAAATTTTCTGTGGGCTCAGTATTATTTGGGTGTATAAGGGGAGGATGGGAAGATGAATACAGGGTCCTGGTGGAGGACTTTGTCAAATGGTGCAAGGCAAATCATCTGCAGCTCCACGTCAGTATGTCAAAGGAGATGGTGATGGAATTTATGAAAACCAAGTCTGTACTGCTCCCTGTTACTACAGCTGATGAGGACGTGGATGTGGTGAGGACCTACAAGAAACTTGGGGTCGACAGATGTGAGTGGAGCACCAACACAGAGGCTGTGTTCAAGGAGCGACAGAGTTGCCTCTACTTCCTAATGAGGCAGTGGCCCTTTGGAGTATGCAGACCTCTCCTTCACATGATCTACCAATCTGTTGTCGCCAGTGCAATGTTCTATGCGGTGGTGTGCTGGGGCAATGACGTCAACACTGTGATGCCAACAAACTGATGAGAAAGTCTGGTTCTATGGTAGGAGGTAAACTGGAAACACTGGAGGCTGTGGTAGGACAAAGGACCCTCCGGATAATCAATTCTGAACAATGTTTCCCACACTCTGCACGCCACCTTGGCTGAACAGAGGAGCACTTTCAGTAATAGACTAAGTCAACCGCGCTGCTCCAAAAAGCGCTATAGAACGTCACTAAAATGAGTCAACCAGTAGCCGGGGAAGTGATGCCGCTTTCCTGTTAGACTGTTATTAACCTCGGTTAAGCAGAGTTCTGTTTACCAGACCCTGCTATCGCCAACACCCTGTACAATACTTCTATCACTTCTTATCTGGATGGTGCGAACTTGGAAATCTTGTAAGGTTTGACTTGTAAATTTGGACATCTTATTTTTAAGGTTTTGTTCTTTCTTACTTCTCTGCTAATATTTGTATATCTGTACACTTGTACTGTTACTGTGGCACTGAAATGTCCTATCCGTCTCTCTCTAAGGATATGCATGGCCCTGACCAGCCTATTGGCTCAGGGTGTCTGACCCTCCAAGGGAGGAGTTGTAAAGTTTGATGGCCACAGGCAGGAATGACTTCCTATGACGCTCTGTGCTGCATCTCGGTGGAATGAGTCTCTGGCTGAATGTACTCCTGTGCCCACCCAGTACATTATGTAGAGGATGGGAAACATTGACTAAGATGGCATGCAACTTGGACAGCATCCTCTTTTCAGACACCACCGTCAGAGAGTCCAGTTCCATCCCCACAACATCACTGGCATTATGAATGAGTTTGTTGATTCTGTTGCTGTCTGCTACCCTCAGCCTGCTGCCCCAGCACACAACAGCAAATAGTCTCCTCAGGAAATAGAGTACCTTAGCTCTCGTCAGGTCTACCACCAGCTCCTTAGTCTTTTTCACATTAAGCTGCAGATAATTCTGCTCACACCATGTGACAAAGTTTCCTACCGTAGCCCTGTACTCAGCCTCATCTCCCCGCTGATGCATCCAACTATGGCAGAGTCATCAGAAAACTTCTGAAGATGACAAGACTCTGTGCAGTAGTTGAAGTCCGAGGTGTAAATGGTGAAGAGAAAGGGAGACAAGACAGTCCTCTGTGGAGCCCCAGTGCTGCTGATCACTCTGTTGGACACACAGTGTTGCAAGCACATGTGCTGTGGTCTGCCAGTCAGGTAATCAAGAGTCCATGATACCAGGGAAGCATCCACCTGCATCACTGTCAGCTTCTCCCCCAGCAGAGCAGTGCGGATGGTGTTGAGCACACTGGAGAAGTCAAAAAACATGACCCTCACAGGGCTCGCAGGCCTGTCCAGGTGGGCATAGACACGGTTCAGCAGGTAGATGGTGGCATCCTCAACTCCTAGTCGGGGCTGGTAGGCGAACTGGAGGGGATCTAAGTGGCCTAACCATAGGCCGGAGCAGCTCCAGAACAAGTCTCTCCAGTAAGGTGAGTCAGGTGTTTGAGTAAACTCCCACATGGGAGGTTGATCCAGAGTGTTAAGTTGCATGGGATCCATAGGGAACTGTGTTCAGAACTAGTTTGTCCATAGGAGACACTGGGAAGTGGTTGAAGGGACTGATTCTAACTGATTTGTGGATCTTTGTGATCTATATAAATGACCTGGATGAAAATGTACATGGCTGCATCAGTAAATACGTAGATGATACAAAGATTGGCTGACTGGAAATGAATACAGTGGGATATCCTGTAGAACTGTTACAGATATGGGCAGAAAAATGGCAGATGCTCTTTTAACCCAGCCAAATTAGAGGTGCTGCACCTTGGTAGGTCAAATTTAAAAGGAGACTACACTGTTCCGGCAAGACCCAAAAGAACATGGTCTCACAAGCAACAAGTTCTGATGAACAGAGGGATCGTGGGGTCCAATTTCATCGCTTTCTGAGAGTAGCTACACAGGTTGATAGGGTGGTTAAGAAGGCAAAATGCATGCTTGTCTTTGAGACCAGGCTCATTACTGCAGCTCTGTCTTGTAAAGGGAGCGGTTTGGGGGTCGTTAGTTTCCTAGTTGGTTGAAAGCCGCTTCTACAATGATGGTCATTGATTGGCCCGTATGAAAGATGCAGCAGCTCTTTTCCGTTGGTTACCTGTTATGCCACGGTGCCAGTGTCCGATTTCAGGTGTCTCAGGGGTATGAGGATAGGCAGTGTGGGAGGCTCGACTCCCTTCTTTCATCCCCAGGCACTCGTGCTCACACTGACATCACAGCCATTGCTGAAGGCACTTTGGGGAAGTCTGCTGAGATATACACAGTGCCACATGCACTCTGAGCTAACTGTCTGTTTGTAAAACATTTAGTTTTCTAGTTTGTGTAACTTAGGAGGGGGTGGTTCTTAGATGTTTGGTTGACATGTTTGCAAATAAGTGGTTTATTTGCTTATTCGCAATGAGTGTCTTCTGTTGCCCTCAGCAAACCTGTGAATTTTGACCTTGAGCACAGGAACAGTCAATGGGCAGCCAGCGGGAAGGAGCTGCTGCATCATTCATGCAGGCCAATCAATCACTGGTACAGTAGAAGCGGCTTTTGACCGACAGTGAACTCTCCCATTACATGACAGGGCTTCAACTTGTCTTTGACAGGAACAGTGAATGGACAGCCTCTTCACCCATTCTGTAAATTACTGGCTTCAGACATTCAAAGCAGAGCACTGACTGTAGAAATTATAAATCAGAATATTACTTACAGCACAACAGAACCGAAAGAGTTTTTTTTAAACTGGCTAGTTCCATCCACCTGCACCACAGCCGTCAGACACCTCCCGTATCCAAATTTCACTCTAGAATGAAAATCAAACCTGCATCCAGGACTTCCGTTGGCAGCTCGTTCTACTCTCACCAATGTCTGAGCAAAAAATGTACCCCTCAGATTCGCCAAAAACATTTCACCTTTCAATCTTAACCTACGACCAATGGGGAGGGGGTGTTGAGGGGAAGACAGGGAGGAGACAGAAGGTGGGCAGGGAGCGGTAAGGAGCAGGAAGAGGACAAAGGGGTGTGTTTATACCATCTTTCAAAAAAAGTGATTGCTTGAAGTTACTTGCTACAAACTTGCTGACTGTACTCTGTACATTCTCAACCACGCTCAGCTCTGATTGACTCTCTTCCTCAAGAAGCCTCTCCCCTCTTTCACCATCTGTGAGATCATAAAAAAACTAAAACGATCTATCAGACAGCTTCTCCACCCCTTCAAACCTGACCATGTTTCCTCTGTTAAGACTCTCTCCTCAGCCCCTTCCCTCTTCACTTTCTCACATCCAGATGTCACCAGATCCGAACCGACTGTAGGAAATGTATAAATCACAGGAGGCTGTACAAACCCGTGTCCTTCTCTGTTGCATGGGTCCCTGACTTCATGTCCACCCCCCCCCCGCCCCCGCCACCAATATGCACTCGCAGCCCATGTCGGTGACGGCTGTTCCCAGACTTTCGGGCTCTGTAACAAACACAAACTTAACAGCAGAACTAGACAGTGATTAATATGAAGAGGGAATTGCTGTTTCCTGAAAGGACACGCGTGCTGTCTGCCCCAATGGACCAGATCCTCCCTAGTTTGCGATTTAATTTGCCCTCGGACCCATTCACCCCGGGGTCACGCAATGTCAATAATCATAACAAATTCTCCCAGAAGCCCCCCTCCCGCCTGTGGTCCCACACCACTTCCCACCACTTACCCTACATCCATCCATAACCTCGCCCCACTCACACAGACAGCTCCCCTTCACTTCAATCCCCCTCCCAGCTTGGGAACCACAACTAACTGATCCCGCAGTCCGGGCTCGGGCGTAAAACTCAGATCGGGGCTGCGGCCCTGGAGAGCCTGCAACCTCCAGCCGTTCAGCAGAGCTCCGTCCCGGCCCTTTCCCACTGCCATCGACCCTCGATTTAAACAAACTCGGGATCAGTCAGTTCCTCACCGCCGCCCGGACAGGAACACCACCAACGACACCTGGGGGAGGATCGGACCGCTCCTGCACTTACCAGGAGTTCGCCGCAGCGCCACCCGTGCTCGGAGGTCGCCATGTCGCCAACAGTGGATGGAGGCCCTCGCGGCTCCACCGGTGGTGGAGGTCGCCATGTCGCCAATAGCACGGCGCTATCCATGGTCGGAGGTCGGAGCGACAACGCAGAAGGTTCGGCATTCCGGCCCTTTCACTTGGACACCCCGACCTCCACATCAACTTCGTCCAGCCGTCTCTGGGTGAACTTTAAAGATGAACAAACATAGTTCTTCTCAGCGATCAACTATCTGAATGATTCCGGCTGCTAAAGGAAGGGTCATCTCAAATTTGTCAGTGTTAATTTACCAGGAGAGACAGTCGAGAGGTTGTGTATACACACCGCTATAATTCTGTTTTAGATTTGGATTCAGGATGAAAATGGTAATTAATTTTGTTATACCACTGAACTTATGAGAAATATCTATTAAGGTGTTTTAAAACACAACCGCACCCCCAAGTGACGTCACACTGGCACCCACACGCGCTCCCCATTCGGGATCTGTCGTCACGTGCGCCACACACGCGCTGAAACGGTTTAACGGCTGAGCAAACGATCATCTGACACCTCCCCCTCCCCCTCTGACAACAGAGGGTTTTGGATCTACTGCAATTCCCATTGGTGCCGGGTGATGTCAATCACTGGTTACACCCAATAGCGGAGGCGGACCCGCCGAGAGGGCGTTACCCTCGCTTACATCATCATCCGTTCCCATTCGAAAGCACCGTCAAAGCGGAACAAATCCCAAAGTAAATGTCCGCTTTCTGATTTATTTCCATTTCCCTCCGAGGGAAGTTGGGGCGTTTGTGAAGCGTCTCCTGAGGCCGGAGTCGCTGACGATGAGAGAGGGGGCGGACAGGATGTTTGTCCCGGTGGGGTCAAGAGGGGCTCATCTGTGGAAATGTCTGAGCCCACGGTGGTGGCGATTCACCACATTGGGGGGCAAACACCGGCAGACTGTTGCCCTGCGAGCGGTCATGGCAAAGTAGGGCTAGGAGTGGTGCTGGTGGTCAACGACGGACAGGCCCGGGGTCTTACTGAATGACAGGACGAGCTGGAGGGGTCGAGTGGCCTGCTCCTGTTCCTGTTGTCTTTGTGTTTACAGAGATGGAATAACCGGACTCTCCCCAGACCTGCAGGATGTCCTAGTCGGTGTTGTAGGGACTGGGGCTTGGAGCCCAGTTGTTCCCAAGCTGTGTCAACAATTTGGCTGAGATACCAAATCCAACATAGAAACGTAGAAAACCTACAGCATGATAGAGGCCCTTCGGCCCACAGAGCTGTCCCCAACATGTAGTTAGCGCAGAAATTACCAAGTGTTACCTATAGCCCTCTCTATTTCTAAACTCCATGTTCCTATCCAGGAAAACACCCTACCATATCCGCCTCCGCCACCGTTCCACGCACTTGGCACTCTCTGCGTAAAAAACAACTTACCCTTGACATCTCTCTACCTGTACATTCCTGAGTGTGTTGTTGAAGGAGAATTTATATTTATATGGCAAAATGATGCAAAATTCATTTCTTTTATTTTGTTTGATACAGAGCTTAATAATCTAACTAATCTACATTTATAAGCACAACTTCAAAGTAATTTTGTAATCAAAGTATGCCTTGTATAATGCTGAGATTCATTGTCAGCATTGCGGGCATACATAATCAATCGAAGAGACACAATAGATTCAGTGGAAGACCACACACAACAGGACTGACACAATGTAAGAAAGAGAACAGACTGAGCAAATCCAGAAAATAATAACAATATATAAATAATTGAGCAAAAAATGTCTGAAGCATCAGGTGAAAGGTCCTTGAAGGTGGCTCCATGGATTGTGGGAACGGGTCAGTGATGGGGTGAGTGAAGTTAGCTCATTTGCTTCCAGTGTCCAATGGTTGTGGGCAATAACAACCATACTTTATACTTTATTGTCACCAAACAATTGATACTAGAACGTACAATCATCACATCGATATTTGATTCTGCACTTCCCACTCCCTGGATTACAAATATTAAATATTAAAAATAGTTAAAATTAGTAAATATTAAAAAATTAAGTTAAAAAACATAAATAGAAAAATGGAAAATAAGGTAGTGCAAAAAAAAACCAAGAGGCAGGTCCGGATATTTGGCGGGTACGGCCCAGATCCGGGTCAGGATCCATTCAGCAGTCTTATCACAGTTGGAAAGAAGCTGTTCCCAAATCTCGCTGTACGAGTTTTCAAGGTCCTGAGACTTCTCCCGGAGGGAAGAGGGACGAAAAGTGTGTTGGCTGGGTGGGTCGTGTCCTTGATTATCCTGGCAGCATTGCTCCGGCAGTGTGCGGTGTAAAGTGAGTCCAAGGATGGAAGTTTGGTTTGTGTGATGTGCTGCACCGTGTTCACGATCTTCTGCAGCTTCTTTCAGTCTTGGACAGGACAACTTCCATACCAGGTTGTGATGCACCCCAGAAGAATGCTTTCTACGGTGCATCTATAAAAAATAGTGAGGGTTTAGGGGACAGGCCAAATTTCTTTAGTATTTTCAGGAAGTAAAGGTGCTGGTGGGCCTTCTTGGCAGTGAACTGTGCTTGGTTGGACCAAGTCAGGTCATTTGTGATATTGACCCCGAGGAACTTAAAGCTTTTGACCTGTTCCACTGATGTAAATTGGGTCGTGCGGTCCGCTACTCCTTCTGAAGTCAACAACCAATTCCTTCGTCTTGCTGACGTTGAGGGATAGGTTATTGTCTTCGCACCGTGCCACCAGCTTCTTAATTTCCTCTCTGTACTCAAACTCATCTTTACCCGAGATACGGCCTACAATTGTTGTGTCATCAGCAAACTGATATATTGAATTTGATGGAAACTTGGCTACACAATCATGGGTGTACAGTGAGTACAGCAGGGAGCTGAGGACACAGCCTTGTGGGGCACCGGTGCTCAGTGTGATTGTAGAGGAGAGCTTGTCCCCTGTTTTTACAGCCTGCATCCTGGCTGTGGTTGATGTGTGCCATAACCAATCTCTCGAAGCACTTGATAGCAATTGATGTCAGAGCCACAGGTCGATTGTTATTCAGGCATGCCACCTTGCTCTTCTTCGGCACTGGGATTATCGTTGCCTTTTTAAAACACGAGGGGATCTTAGACTGAAGCAAGGAGCAGTTGAAGATGTCAGCAAACACTCCAGCTAGCTCATTTGCACAGGCCCGGAGAAACCGTCCTGGGACGCCATCTGGGCCCGTCACCTTCCTTGGATTTATCTTCAGGAAGGCACTTCTATCGTCCTTCTTGGTGACGATGGATCTTGATGCCACCAGGTCCGGTTCATCCGGAGGGAGCGGGACGCTCCTCTTCTGTTCGAATCCTGCGTAGAATACGTTAAGTTCGTCAGGAAGAGAAGCGCCACAGTTATTGATATTCCCAGCCTTTACTTTGCGCCAGTGATCAAATTTAGACCCAGCCATAGTCTTTTGGCATCCCTTTGGTTAGCCTGGGCTTTCAGCTTGGCTTGATATTGACTCTTGGTGCCCTTAACGGCTTTCCGGAGTTCACGCCTGGACTTCATGTAGCGACTGGTATCCCCAGACCTAAAAGCCGCAGCTCTAGCCTTTAAAAGGGACTTGACCTCATAATTCATCCAAGGTTTCCGGTTAGGGAATACCCAGATCGTCTTGCGAGACACGCAGTCCTCCGTGCATTTCCAAATGAAGTCTGTGACAGCTGAGGCATACTCATCGAGGTTAGCTGCCGAGTCCTTAAATACTAACCAGTCCACCGATTCAAAGCAGTCATGAGGGACCTCATCCGTTTCCTCAGTCCAACGCGAAACTACTTTTGACACTGTTTCCTCCCGCTTCAGTTTCTGTTTGTAAGCCGGGAGGAGGAGTACGGCCTGATGGTCCGATTTTCCGAAGTGAGGTCATGGGACGGAACGGTAGGCATCCTTGACTGCTGTGTAGCAGTGGTCAAGTATATTCGGGCGTCTAGTGGGGCAGGAGACATGTTGGTATAACTTTGGCAGCGCCTTTCTGAGGTTGTGATGCTGCTGCAAGTAAGTGTTTCGCTGTGCCTGGAACTCCCTATACTTGTGCACTCGGCAATTAAACTCAATTGAAAGTGAGAAACCTCCTGAGGTTTGAGTAGTGATTGTATCGTCAAGAGGCTTCAGGGTGACAGAGGGAAACTGAGTGGATGGGGACAGGTCAGCTGGCAAGGAGCGGTCACCCACTTCTGCAGCAGACACAGAAACACTGTGTTTATATCGTGAAGGGACTGATGTGCAGTGGGTAGGGAGGGAGGTCAAAGGTATTTACTGGAAGAGTTACTGGGTAAAAGACTGAAAATATCCTCTCACTCTTCCTTGAGCTTTGTTGAGATTGCAGCTAAAAAACTGTGTAAAATCCTGCTCTCTTTTCTCACAGAGGTTCGTTGTGCAAAGAATGAACTCCTGGAGCACCTCAGGCAACACACGCAAAACACTGGAGGAAATCAGAAAGCCAGGCATCATCTATGGAAGAGGGGAAACAATCAACATTTCAGGCTGAAATCCTTCATCAGGACTGGACCTCAGCCACAAAGGCAGCATCTGGTGACAGAAATGGTTAGTTGAGATTTTGGGTCGATGCCCTCGCTCTGGACTGTAAGTGGATGGGAGATGACCAGAGAAAAAAGGGCTGAGGTGTGGGTGTTTGACATCAACTATAGAGCGAGAGCTGGATCCAGGAGAGGGGAGGTGAGAAGTTGGAAGTAGTGACAGGGGGATGGAGGTGAGTGTTCAGAGTCACACAGGGCTGTTGAAGATGGAAATTAATTGCACAATGGTTTAAGAAAGAGGTTAGGTAATATTTGTCATAGAGAGCAGAATGAAGATTCTTCATAACGATCCCAGAATGGTGTGGTAATCCCAGAAGAAAGATGAAATGTGGGAACTGTTCCTTTTAGAGAATTGAGGACTGAAAGGTGAACTGATTGAAATGCACAACATCATTAGTGGTTGAAACAGGGGCCACAATAGCAGAAAAGTGGTGGGCTGTTCAGGACTGGGAGGAGGAGAAATGTCTTCCCTCAGAGTATAGTGAATCATGAGACTCAAAGGGCTGTGAAGACTCAGTCAGACTCCTCACATAAGGCAGACGTCACCAGATGAGCAGGGACTGCAGAAAGCACGAAACTGAGGATCGGGCAGAAACCTCAGGCGGCACCTGTGGAGGGAAATGAACAGCTGACATTGCAGACCCAGACTGAGGGTCAGGGGACAGTGAGGGGAAGGGGTGAGGGCAGAGCTGGGAAGATTTAGGTAAGTGTGAGGTGGATCCGGGGGAGGAGAGTGATGAAGGGTGGAAGTAGTAATCGGGCCTGGGAGATCACAGAATAAATTTACTCTGAAATATGAAATGAAATTACACACAGGTCACCATATGCAAACCTGAGATTTGTTTACTTGTGGGCATACACATTAAATTGAAGAACCAGAATAGAATCAATGAAAGACCGTTCCCAACAAGGCCGACAAGCAAACACTGTGATAAAGACTATTGTGCAAATAAAAAAGTGATCCCCTGATGAGGACAGGCTCATGGACGTCTGGGTCCCTCCTGAAGTCACTAATCAGCTCCCCGGTCTTGCTGACATTGAGTGAGATGCTGTTATTGTGGCAACACTGGGCCAGATTTTCAGTTTCCTTCCTACATGCTGATTTGTCACCACACTTGTTTCGGCCTATGCCGGGGCTATCATCAGCAAACCTGAATATGGATCGGAGCTGTGCTTAGAAGGGTAACTTTGAAGGTATGAGACGTGAATTAGCTAAGATAGACTGGCAAATGACACTTAAAGGGTTGACGGTGGATATGCAATGGCAAGCATTTAAAGATCGCATGGATGAACTACAACAATTGTTCATCCCAGTTTGGCAAAAGAATAAATCAAGGAAGGTAGTGCACCCGTAGCTGACAGGGGAAATTAGGGATAGTATCAATTCCAAAGAAGAAGCATACAAATTAGCCAGAAAAAGTGGCTCACCTGAGGACTGGGAGAAATTCAGAGTTCAGCAGAGGAGGACAAAGGGCTTAATTAGGAAGGGGAAAAAAGATTATGAGAGAAAAATGGCAGAGAACATAAAAACTGACTGTAAAAGCTTTTATAGATATGTGAAAAGAAAAAGATCGGTTAAGACAAATGTAGGTCCCCTACAGACAGAAACAGGTGAATTGATTATGGGGAGCAAGGACATAGCAGACCAATTGAATAATTACTTTGGTTCTGTCTTCACTAAGGAGGACATAAATAATCTTCCAGAAATAGTAGGGGACAGAGGGTCCAGTGAGATGGAGTAACTGAGGGAAATACATGTTAGTAGGGAAGTGGTGTTAGGTAAATTGAAGGGATTAAAGGCGGATAAATCCCCAGGGCCAGATGGTCTGCATCCCAGAGTGCTTAAGGAAGTAGCGCAAGAAATAGTGGATGCATTAGTGATAATTTTTCAAAACTCTTTACATTCTGGACTAGTTCCTGAGGATTGGAGGGTGGCTAATGTAACCACACTTCTTAAAAAACGGAGGGAGAGAGAAACCAGGGAATTATAGATCAGTTAGCCTAACGTCGGTGGTGGGGAAAATGCTAGAGTCAGTTATCAAAGATGTGATAACAGCACATTTGGAAAGTGGTGATATCATCGGACAAAGTCAGCATGGATTTGTGAAAGGAAAATCATGTCTGACGAATCTCATAGAATTTTTTGAGGATGTAACTAGTAGAGTGGATAGGGGAGAACCAGTGGATGTGGTATAATTGGACGTTCAAAAGGCTTTTGACAAGGTCCCACACGGGACATTAGTGTGCAAACTTAAAGCACACGATACTGGGGGTATGGTATTGATGTGGATAGAGAATTGGTTGGCAGACAGGAAGCAAAGAGTGGGAATAAACGGCACCTTTTCAGAATGGCAGGCAGTGACTAGTGGGGTACCGCAAGGCTCAGTGCTGGGACCCCAGTTGTTTACAATATATATTAATGACTTGGATGAGGGAATTAAATGCAGCATCTCCAAGTTTGCGGATGACACGAAGCTGGGTGGCAGTGTTAGCTGTGAGGAGGATGCGAGGAGGATGCAGGGTGACTTGGATAGGTTGGGTGAGTGGGCAAATTCATGGCAGATGCAATTTAATGTGGATAAATGTGAAGTTATCCACTTTGGTGGCAAAAACAGGAAAACAGATTATTATCTAATGGTGGCCGATTAGGAAAAGGGGAGGTGAAACGAGACCTGGGTATCATTACACACCAGTCATTGAAAGTGGGCATGCAGGTACAGCAGGCGGTGAAAAAGGTGAATGGTGCTGGCATTTATAGCGAGAGGACTGGAGTACAGGAGCAGGGAGGTACTACTGCAGTTGTACAAGGCCTTGGTGAGACCACACCTGGAGTATTATGTGCAGTTTTGGTCCCCTAATCTGAGGAAAGACATCCTTGCCATAGAAGGAGTACAAAGAAGGTTTACCAGATTGATTCCTGGGATGGCAGGACTTTCATATGATGAAAGACTGGATGAACTAGGCTTATACTCGTCGGAATTTAGAAGATTGAGGGGGGACCTGATTGAAACGTATAAAATCCTAAAGGGATTGGACAGGCTAGATGCAGGAAGATTGTTCCTGATGTTGGGGAAGTCCAGAATGAGGGGTCACAGTTTGAGGATAGAGGGGAAACCTTTTAGGACCGAGATTAGGAAAAACTTCTTCACACAGAGAGTCGTAAATCTGTGAAATTCTCTGCCTCAGGAAACAGTTGAGGCCAGTTCATTGGCTGTATTTACGAGGGAGTTAGATATGGCCCTTGTGGCTAAAGGGATCAGAGGGTATGGAGGCTAGGCTGGTACAGGGTTCTGAGTTGGATGATCAGCCATGATCATACTGAATGGCGGTGCAGGCTCGAAGGGCCGAATGGCCTACTCCTGCACCTATTTTCTATGTTTAGCCACATGGTCATATGTGTAAAGCAGAGGGCTAAACGCACAGCCTCATGGTGACCTATGCTGATGAGGTTGTGGAGGAGATGTTGCTGCCAATCTAAACTGACTGGGAACAAACTTTTGAGAATCTGCATATCATGAGCTGGTCCCCACCACAAGTAGGAGCTGAGGATTCCAGAAACCATTTCAGAGTCTATCCTCTAAAGGATCCCTACATGATTCGTTACTTTTCGATGACTGACATCGGGCAATGATTAATTAACAGTAATAACAATCGATATAAAACTGACCGGCGTCTGCAAGGCAGCCGCCGGAGCGTCCAGTAGCACAAGGGTATATTGAGACCAAATTTGAAACGTATTGTTTAGGTTTGAGGGGGTGATAGTATTAAATGCCGAGCTGTCGTCGATAAAGAGCATCCCGATGTTTGTACCTTTGCTGTCCAGATGCTCCAGGGTTCAGTGAAGAGCCAGTGAAACGGCAGCTACTGCAGCTCTGTTGCACCGAGAAGCACACAGTCGCGGATATCATGCTGCGCATGCGCTGATCTCCGGCTGGGCGGCCGTTTCCCTCCGTCCTTCCGCATTCAGTGTTACCTCGGTCCGGAGTTTGGGGAAAGTTTTCGTCCGTCGAGAGAGGCTCCCGGCTCACCGGTGAGTATTTGCGCCTGTCGCGGAGTGTTGCTGGTCTGATATTCGGCAGTGTCCCCAGTTCAATTCACCGAACAGAAAAAAACACTTTAAAACGGATAAATTGTACTTTCCGGACGTAGCTCCACTTGTACGAGTTTCTGCCTTGTCGGCCCGTTCAGGCAAGGCAATCAGATACAGATCTGACACACACTCTCGTTTTGTACAGCCTGTGATTCCTGATTCTTACTCTTTATAGTGTTGCCGCCGCCCACTGCAATGGGAGGTTAACAGGAGCCACATCCCACCTCCCAATCTTATTGTAATTTAAAAAGTTCACCAGGGCCCTACACGACTTATCCGTCCCTGAATATCCTGCAAACAAGCCACCGCAGATCTACCCCAGAAGACAGAGGACCAGAATTAGGCTATTTGGCCCATTGAGTCTGCTCTGCCATTACATCGTGGCTGATCTAATTTTCCTTCTCCCTGTATCCCTTCATGCCCAGACTAATCAAGAATCTATCAAACTCTGCCTTAAATACACATTAAGCCTTGGCCTCCACAGCTGCCTGAGGCAAAGCATTCCACAGATTCATCGTCTCTGGGTAACGACATTCATCCTCATCTCCGCACTGAAAGGACGTCCCTCCATTCTGAGGCTGTGACCCCTGGTCTTAGACCCTCCCATAAAACGGTCCCGAGCACTGAATCAGCACTGAATAGCACTGGCATATGTTGTGAAACTTGTTGTTTTGTGTTACATCCGTTAACATTTTCTAGAGTCTGGTAACATCCAGGATCGCATCAAACTCCTGATGAAATATAGCGGCTGTCATGCTATTTGTAATTGTATCCATATGTTAGGCCCAGCGTAGATCTTCAAAGATGTTGACAAACTGAAACTTGAAGCTGCTGGCACCACCCTTCCACTGCTCTTCCCTCTACTTCCCCTTCCTGAAATCCACAATCAATTCCTTGGTCTTACTAATTTGAGTGCAAGTTTGTTGTTTTGTTACTGTTCGACCAGTTGATCTACCTCACAGCTGTACACCTCCTTATTACCATCTGAAATTCTGCCAACAATAGTTGTGCCATTGGCAAACTTCTGGTTGTCCTTTGAGCTGTGCCTAGCCACACAGACGGGTGGAGAGAGAGAGTAGAGCAGTGGGCTAAACACGTATCCTTGAGGTGCACCAGTGTTGACTGTCAGGAAGGAGGAGAAGCTACTTCTGATCCGCATAAACCATAGTCTCCCGATGAGGAAGTTAATAATCCAGTTTCAGAGAGAGGAACAGGGGCTCAGGTTTTTGGTGCTTGTCAATTAGAATGGAGTGTATGTTTGTGATGAACGTGAAACTGTAATCTTTAAAAAGCAGTCTGATGTAGGGTTTACTCTTGTAGTTCCATCTGGCCAACATCTCCCTCATCTTGAACCAAAGATGTTAATCTTAGGATCATTATCCTCCACTCATTCTGTTGACTACACATGGACACCTAGCAGGTGTGCTATGGTCACATTATATACAGATAGAGGTAAAATTTACCTCAGAGGACACTTTCCAGTCCTTGGAAAACTTGTGCCTGCTGTTGATATGTAATACGACTGTCCCACCAATGCATATGGCAAAAAAGACTTGATTACTCACAGGCAGAATAAACAGTTCTCATTGGCACTGAATCTATTAAGTGTTTTCACGACACTTGACAACAATGTGAATCCCTTTCAAAGGGCAGGTTACATTATTCCCCCATTGTGGAATGTGGAACTCTGCAGCAACATAATAGTCATAGTCATGGTCATACTTTATTGATCCCGGGGGAAATTGGTTTTCGTTACAGTTGCACCATAAATAATAAATAGTAATAAAACTATAAATAGTTAAATAATTTACATATTATTATACCAGTAAATTATGAAATAAGTCCAGGACCAGCCTATTGGCTCAGGGTGTCTGACCCTCCAAGGGAGGAGTTGTAAAGTTTGATGGCCACAGGCAGGAATGACTTCCTATGACACTCTGTGTTGCATCTCGGTGGAATGAGTCTCTGGCTGAATGTACTCCTGTGCCAGCCCAGTACATTATGTAGTGGATGGGAGACATTGTCCAAGATGGCATGCAACTTAGACAGCATCCTCTTTTCAGACACCACCATGAGAGAGTCCAATTCCATCCTCACAACATCACTGGTCTTACGAATGAGTTTGTTGATTCTGTTGTTGTCTGCTACCCTCAGCCTGCTGCCCCAGCACACAACAGCAAACATGATTGCACTGGCCACCACAGACTCGTAGAATATCCTCAGCATCGTCCGGCAGATGTTAAAGGACCTCAGTCTCCTCAGGAAATAGAGACGGCTCTGACCCTTCTTGTAGACAGCCTCAGAGTTCTTAGACCAGTCCAGTTTATTGTCAGTTCGTATCCCCAGGTATTTGTAATCCTCCACCATGTCCACACTGACCCCCTGGATGGAAACAGGGGTCACCGGTACCTTAGCTCTCCTCAGGTCTACCTCCAGCTCCTTAGTCTTTTTCATATTAAACTGCAGATAATTCTGCTCACGCCATGTGACAAAGTTTCCTACCGTAGCCCTGTACTCAACCTCATCTCCCTTGCTGATGCATCCAACTATGGCAGAGTCATCAGAAAACTTCTGAAGATGACAAGACTCTGTGCAGTAGTTGAAGTCCGAGGTGTAAATGGTGAAGAGAAAGGGAGACAAGACAGTCCCCTGTGGAGCCCCAGTGCTGCTGATCACTCTGTCAGACACACAGTGTTGCAAGCACACATACTGTGGTCTGCCAGTCAGGTAATCAAGAATTCATGACACCAGGGATAAAACCACCCTTTAACATCACCATCTGTACCCAGTGCTCTGTTGGTCAGTGTAAGACATGTAATGTGACATAAGGGTCCCTTGTCTTCAAGCCATTCTTTTATCTGCCCTCCTGATACCCAGTTTGGTACTTGATATGGATCAAGTTGTAATAAATTTGTGCCAATCATGGCTATTAAGCATGTAGACTATGTGGCACAAATCTCAGTCTTTTGTGTTTCCTTCGTAGTTGAGTCTATATGGTCAGTAACCAGGTTTGTTGTACCTTGAAGGGGCTTCACTGCATCCAGAGTTACCTGGGATACGTCATGAACAATCTGATTAGTCTGGTACTGATCTTGATAACCTTCTCCAGTAATACCGTATCCTGTATTTTCTACTGAAGGGACTGTATTTAGCTTTCTAATTCTACTATATTTAAGGTAGTAACAGTGAGTACCCCTGAGGCATAACCTGCTTCCAGTAATTCTAATCATCGCCTTTTCCTTCTATCAGGTTTAAACTCTCTCCTGCTTCATTGCCTTCCAAGAATGTGAGTGAATAACTGTCTCATTGTAGGCGAGCACCATTATTTTGGTTTGATTAAAATTTACCTGCAGGTGCTGGTATCTTGGTGCCAAAGTGACAAATTTGCTTGCATCTTCTAACACTAATCCCAACCCCTCTGTGTTACCCTGGGCTCTGGTATCATTTAAGTCACTTGAGGGTGTGGGGTGGTGGATGGTTGATGGTCTAGTAGTTTTGAAAAACCGGAAGGGTCCTGGGCCTTGAAAGTATAACTTATCCATGTCCTTTCATGCCCTTCCCATCTACTATCCTGGTGTACGATGTCCTCCTGTGAATATTTTATAATGATTGAAACGACAGTTGAAAAATGCTTGGTGTGACCACCTCAACACAAGCCTCTTATGTGAGTCGCTATCCAGCTCAACGTTCACATGAGTCTGCTCTCACTGTACTGTAACCTTACCATGGCTATCATTACCTGAAAGCTGTTCAGTAAGTGGGCCTAAAAGCTGATAATTATTATTTCCTCTGCGATACTTCATCTTGAGAATTTTATTTCAGATCTGTACATTTGCAACTTTTGGAATTTGGAAGGTTTTTGTCCACGCCCATCACACCATTCTCCCAAGCATAGCACATATTTGAGTCCTCTTTCTCTTTTGGTAGACCCATAAGCCTAACCTGTTGTTCCTTCTGCCTTCCGATCTCACCAGTCTGTGGCAGCCATTCCTGCCCATTTAGCACCTTGCTTTGCAAATCTCCTTCCAACTTCTCTATTTTTGTTTTGATTCAAATGGTCCCTGTAGATAATCTGCTGTCATATCATAATGTCCGTGCTATTCTCCAGTACCTGAAGGTTATCTGCAAGGAAGGCAGAAAATGTTAATATCCTTTACAACTGCATCTCATCCCTACAGTGTCAGGGCAGACTGACCAAATCATTTCGATTCGACCACCCAGCAACAGCTGGATAAATGTGTGTGTTAAAATGGTGGGGCAATTAATGGCAAACTGCTTTTTGAAACAACCTAGTATTTAAATTGGTAATTTGCATGACAAATACTATGATTGCATCATAACTATTTTTAAAGGAAATTCAAATGTAAAAATTACGATGTCTAAAGTATTTTATGTTCTGTAAAAAGAAGGCACTCTTGTGAGTAAAAACAACTTTTAGGATTGCTCCCCAAATATTCCAATCTTCCAAAATGTTAACTTAAAATTCCTAATTTAACTGTCTACCTATGGGCAATTTCCCTCTGAAATGAGAGGGTCTCATATCTGGAATAGAGATGCAGAAATTTCCGTTACCTTAATCTGGATTCTACATGGCCAGTGTGGAATCTGGGTCTCTATGTGACAGTTTTCATTGAAAAAACATAAAGTAACACTAAACGAAAACAAAGACAGGACAGAACAAAAATCCATGCTGGTAATTTTCTTCTTTCAATACCTTCGTAAGTTACTGCAAAGGTTAGAATGAACAGTTAATTCCCACTATGGAAAACTCCAACATTTCTTTTGGCACCATGTCAGTGCGCATCGGCATTCTTAGGTCCCATTGTTCCACCTCAGACCTCAGTCCCCTAACACAGACTGTGTAAGTTTTAGCCTGGCATGTCCTGTCAAAGTGCAGCACCTTGCAATTGTCTATGTTAAACTCCACTTGTTATTTTTCAAGCAACACACACAAAAAATGCTGGTGAACGCAGTAGGCTAGGCAGCATCTATGGGAATAGGTACAGTCGACGTTTCTGGCCGAGACCCTTCGTCAGGACGATCTGAAAGAAGAGATGGTAAGAGGTTTGAGAGGGGGAGGGGGAGATCCAAAATGATAGGAGAAGACAGGAAGGGGAGGGATAGAGCTAAGAGCTGGAAAGTTGATTGGCAAAACGGATACAAGGCTGGAGAAGGGAGAGGATCATGGGATGGGAGGCCTAGGGAACTTGGTAGTTCTACAGTCATTCTACCCCTCGGCCATTATGTTCTCTAATGAGTCAGTCTATAACCCGGGAAGTGAATATCCCCTTCAGTTAGATTGTTTGAGGCAACTTATTTTTTGTTCTTTTCTTACTTCTCTTCTAATGTTTATGTATCTGTGCATTTGTAATGCTACGGTGCCATTGCAATTTCCTTTGGGGTCAAAAAGTATTGATCTATCTGTCTTAGCCTCAGCTCCACTTTCCTACCTGTTCACAGTAACAATGGAATTGCAAAATAACTGTGAGGACATACTCCTCCCCAGGAAAGTGAAACGTATTCCATCACACACCTGACATGACTGATATGTAAGCAGCTAAAGAACTCTTACAAAAGGTGTCAAAAGATTAGTCTCATGTCTGGGGCTCTTCTTTCGTAGCTCATTCACTGGTGAAACTATGTGTTGTGTGCTGATTTCAATTATTGTATCACATTACCAATTTATTAGCATGGGCAACATGCTATATTCTCAGTGAAGGTCCACAATTTATTTTTGAAACCTTGCATGTAAGACTGTAGATGGAAACGACAAGCACCATTGTGCATATTTGCACATGAAGCAGCTCCAAATTAAGTACTATGGTGCATATGTTTCCATAGCTGTGAGAATCTCACAAGCAGCAAGTTGTGTTTGAAACTTCGAACACAATTCACTCTCTTTTTCACTATTATAGATCCTAAAACATGAGAATGGAATAAAGCTGCTTTTTCTACAGACCTGTGAGTTGGTTTTTATCTGTTTGTTTCATTTATTGGTTCCATTCCCAGAGCACTCATCCTCCGCTGATTCTTTTATGAGAAATGCACGATTTGAGGAAAATTGCCAAGTATTGACCATTTTTATACATGGCTTTTCAACATTCAAGTTAGTCCAGTAAGCCTAGTAGGTTGTTAAGCAGAGGTATGGCTGATTAGCTCCGATGGAGAATCACAGAACCATCCAACAGTGCTTCTCCTTCAGTCCAAACTAGCAACTGCCAACAAATAATTTTCATTTATATACGCCAGGCCTCATTGAGTACTTTTCTACTAATTAAATTTTCAGTACATATGAACCTGCGATTAAGAAGAAGGGTAATTTAGATGGAAATTTTGTTCCTATTTGACAATGTATCGTAGCGATGGGTTATACCTGTACTTAGAATGAGCCAATGTCCTTCTAGGCAGGACTGGTAGAGCTTCTGAGGTCAATTTAAACTCGGTTGGTCAGGGGATGGGAAAGAGAGTGTTAGGTCAGATGGTGGAGCAGTTGATATAAAGGTCGATGCAATGTTCAGAGAATGATAGGCTGTGGAAAGGGTATCACTGGATGAGTTGAAATGTGTTTACTTCAGTACAATAAGTATTTAAAATAGGAATAATTTAGAACATGTTTCAGTCTGTGCATGATACATGCTATCACCATTACACAGACATGACTGTTAGATGGGCAGGATTGGATGTCTGATGTAGCAGGGTTTATTTGTTTCAAAGGCATATGGAGGGAGGTGAAAGGAGGACAAGTGGAATTGATATCCGTAGCTGCAGAAATGAAGGACATCGGGGGGGAGGGGCATATGGTGTGGATGAAAATCAGAGAAGTGGAAGAGAAATCACTCAGTGTATCCTATGGTCCCAGACACCCCCCCCCCCCCACCACCACCACCACCACCAAAAAAGCCCACCAGAACAATGAGAAGCAGGTAAGTTGGCAGGTTTTGGAAAGATGCAAATATCACAGAGTCATTGTCTTTGTTGACTTCAATTTCCCTAATATTGGTTCCCATCTCCTGATTCAAAAATGTTAAATGGGGCACAATATGCTTGGTGTCCAGGAACGTTTCCTGACTTACTATGTGGTTGGGCCAGCTAGACGGTTTGCCATACTGTATCTAGTACAAGGTAATGAACCTGGTTCGGTGACAGAACTTTTCGCAGGTTTCCTTTTCGTAGATGGAGACCAGAACTAGGGAATTAGATTGAGGATGAGAGGGAAAGATTTAAAAGGAATATGAACAGCAATGTTCTTCATGCAGAGGCTGCTGATTATGTGGAGTGAGATGCCGCAGGGAGTGGCAGAAGCGGTTTGCACGAGTACATGGAGGGGCAGGGCATGAAGGGGTGTGGGCCCATCACAGGAAATTGGGACCATCGTGGTGGGCATCATCATCAGCATGGTCTCGTTGGGCCAAAGGGTCTGATTCCGTCGGGTATTGCTCTGTGACTCTATCATTGGGATGCGCTAGATATCACTGGACAGACACACAGACATGATGCAGTAACTGATGGAAATGGGGAAAGCTTGGTCCCTGGGCCAACCGCTACTCTGATATGGGGGATGGTGATACCATCATACTTTGTAAAGTAATCATACTCTCAATGACTGATTTGTCTGCTTGTTGTGTGCAATTCACAGAATCACCAGCAGGTGGAGGTTTCCTGTGCGGGGATAAAAGTGTAAGCAAGAAGACGACAATCAATAATCGTTGGTCAGAATCAGAATGGACACAGGTATGATCACTGGGATCTGTATAATTAAACGTATAATTATAAAAAAGGCCAGTGAAAGAGACATACACGGGTGCTAACGGGAACAGAGAGAAATGCCATCTAATGGGTTCATCAATCCTGTAAAGCGGCCTTGAGCACTGGAACAACCAAACAGGTACAGCACTGCAAATGGTCGAATTAGTCTTCTCCCCATGCAAAGCTTTATGAGGAAAGGGATCAGGAGGCCCTGAATCAGGCGGCTATGGATGAAATGCTGACAGCTTTATGACAACGGTTCTTGTAGGCGATGTAAGAGTCCAGGGAACAGACAGGATCTGTTTCACCAGTAGACTGTTTCTAAAGTGGTAGATTCCTCTACCTTGCAATTATAAAGGTAACATCGGATGATTGGCAGATTTCCAGGAGTTCACAAATGCGAGAGTCTAGTTTGTGTTCTGGAATGGCGTCAGTCAATTTCTCATCAGTTTTCGCTGTTGTTGCCCAGAGGAGATGAGGGAAGTTTCTGTAGTGTGTTTTCCTGGCTGACATGAAGGGGATAGTGAGAGGTGGTGTTGGATCAGGAGACAGCTCTTTGTAGATAAGTTGTATTTGCTGACCTTATGGTCTGTTCTGATGTGTTCTGTTATTCACTGATGAATGTTTGGCCTGAGGACCAAAGGTGAATTGGTTTCGTCAAAAAATATTTCACGTTATTCGGTGAAATGGGACAGGACTCTGAAGTATATAGAGAAAACTAGTAGACAGTGTGTGAGGGAGGATAGGCAGGGGGCAGAGATCAGGAGTACTCAGACCAAAGATGTAGGGGACAAGGAAGAAAAAGATAACAAAGTTGTTTGCTACATTAAGGATAAAAAGAGAGTAAGAGGTGGAGACTTTCTTAAATGCATCTATTTTAATGCTAGGAGCATTGTAAGAAAGGTGGATGAACTTAGAGCATGGATCGATACCTGGAAATATGATGTTGTAGCTATTAGTGAAACCTGGTTGCAGGAGGGGTGTGATTGGCAACTAAATATCCCAGGATTTCATTGCTTCAATGATAGAATAGGAGGGGCAGGTGTTGCATTGCTTGTCAGAGAAAATATAACAGCGGTCCTCTGGCAGGATAGATTAGTGGACTCATCCAGGGAGGCTATTTGGGTGGAATTGAGGAATAGGAAAGGTGTAGTGACACTTATAGGGGTGTATTATAGACCACCTAATGGGGACCAAGAACTGGAGGAACAAACTTGTAAAGAGATAGCAGATATTTGTAGTAAGCATAAGGTTGTGATTGTGGGAGATTTTAATTTTCCACACATAGACTGGGAAGCCCATTCTGTAAAAGGGCTGGATGGTTTGGAGTTTGTCAAATGTGTGCAAGATAGTTTTTTGCAACAATACATAGAGGTAACAACTAGAGAAGGAGCAGTGTTGCATCTCCTCTTAGGCAATGAGATAGGGCAGGTGACGGAGGTATGTGTTGGGGGGCACTTTGGGTCCAGTGATCACAATACCATTAGTTTCAGTGTAATTATAGAGAAGGATAGGACTGGACCCAGGGTTGAGATTTTTGATTGGAGAAAAGCTAACTTTGAGGAGATGTGAAAGGATTTAGAAGGAGTGGATTGAGACAATTTGTTTTATGGGAAGGATGTAGTAGAGAAATGGAGGTCATTTAGAGGTGAAGTGTTGAGGGTACAGGATCGTTTTGTTCCTGTTAGGTTGAAATGAAAGGTTAAAAGTTTGAGAGAGCCATGGTTTTCAAGGGATATAGGAAACTGGGTTCGGAAGAAGAGAGGGATTTACAATAAATATAGGCAGCTTGGAGTTAATGAGGTGCTCGAGGAATATAAATAATGTGAAAAGAATCTTAAGAAAGAAATGAGAAAAGCTAAAAGAAGATACGAGGCAGCTTTAGCAAGTAAGGTGAAAATAAATCCAAAAGGTTTCTACAATTATATAAATAGCAAAAGGATAGTGAGGGATAAAATTGGTCCCTTAGAGAATCAGAGTGGATGGCTATGTGTGGAGCCAAAAGAGATGGGGGAGATTTTGAACAATTTCTTTTCTTCAGAATTCACTAAGGAGAAGGATATTGAATTGAGTAAGGTAAAGGAAACAAGATGGGTAGTTATGGAGTAAACTTAGCAATTATTGGCCTTTGAGTTTGACGTCAGTGGTGGGTAAATTGATGGAAGATATTCCTAGAGATGGTATATATAATTATCTGGATAGACAGGGTCTGATTAGGAACAGTCAACGTGGATTTGTGCATGGAAGGTCATGTTTGACAAACCTTATTGAATTTTTTGATGAGGTTACGAGGAAAGTTGACGAGGGTAAAGCTGTGGATGTTGTCCATGTGGACTTCAGTAAGGCCTTTGACAAGGTTCCACGCGGAAGGTTAGTTAGGTAGGTTCAATCGTTAGGCATTAATATGGAAGTAGTAAAATGGATTCAGCAGTGGCTGGATGGGAGATGCCAGAGAGTAGTGGTGGATAACTGTGTGTCAGATTGGAGGACGGTGTGCAGCAGTGTGCCTCAGGGATCTGTACTGAGTCCAATGTTGGTTGTCATATACAAACATTTGTATATTAATGATCTGGATGATGGGGTGGAAAATTGGATTAGTATGTATGCAGATGATACTAAGATAGGTGGTGTTGTGGATAATGAAGTAGGTTTTCAAAGCTTGCAGAGAGATTTAGTTCAGTTAGAAGAGTGGGCTGAAAGATGGCAGATGGAGTTTAATGCTGATAAATGTGAGGTGCTACATTTTGGTAGGACTAATCAAAATAGGACATACGTGATAAATGGTAGGGCATTGAAGAATGCTGTAGAACAGAGGGATCTAGGAATAATGGTGCATAGTTCCCTGAAGGTGGAATCTCATGTGGATAGGCTGGTGAAGAAAGTTTTTGGTATGCTGACCTTTATTAATCAGAGCATTAAGTTTAGGAGTTAGGATGTAATGTTGAAATTGTACAACGCATTGGTAAGGCCAAATCTGGAGTATTGTGTACAGTTCTGGTCACTGAATTATAGGAAAGATGTCAACAAAATTGAGAGAGTACAGAGGAGGTTTACTAAAATGTTGCCTGGGTTTCATCTCCTAAGTTATAGAGAAAGTTTGAACAAGTTATGTCTTTATTCTTTGGAGTGTAGGAGGTTGAGAGGGGACTTGATAGAGGTGTTTAAAATTATGAGGGGGATTGATAGAGTTGACGTGGATAGGCTTTTTCCATTGAGAATGGGGGAGATTCAAACAAGAGGACATGAGTTGAGAGTTAAAGGGCAAAAGTTTAGGGGTAACATGACAGGGAACTTCTTTACTTAGAGAGTGGTAGCTTCCAGCAGAAGTGGTTGAGGCAGGTTTGATGTTGTCGTTTAAAGTTAAATTGGATAGAACCATCCTCACAACATCCACCCGATCTCGGCCTTTCAACATACGATGGGATTCAATGAAGTCGTCATTCATTTTAGTTTGAACAGACCCTGAGCCATCAAACATTCCTCGTACGATAAGCCATTAAATACTACAATCATTTTCGTGAATGCCCTGTGAACCTTCTCCAAGGTCAGCACATCTTCTTTTAGGTAACGGACCCAAAACTGCTCAAATTACCACTTGTGGGACTACACGTGCCTTAAAATGGCTCGGCACGACAGCTTTTGCTTTTGTATTAGCCGTCTTGAAATGAATGCTAACATTGCATTTTCCTTCCTCCTCACGGATGGAACTTATAAACTAGCCTTCAGGGAATCCTGCTAGAAGACTTACAATTACCGTTGCAACTCGGAGTTCTGAACTTGAAAAGAAGCAATTCCAATACTGTCCCCTGAGAAACACCACCACATCACCAGCGGCCAATTGGAAAATACACCTTTGTTTCCACTCCTTGCCTCCTGCCAATCAGCCAATCGTTTTATGTTTGTATATTTCCTGTGATACCATGAGCTTTTATCTTGTTAAGCAGCCTCTCGATTGTGCAGCACCTTATCAATGGCCTCCTGCATATCTAAGTATCAAACATCTGCTGAATTTCATTTGTCTATCTTCTCAGTTATTTCCTCAAAAATGACAGGAGACTTGTCAGGCAGAGATATTTCCTAAAGGAAACCATGCTGGCTTTGGCCTACTTTACCATGTGCCTGCAAGTACACTGAAACATCATTCTTAGTAATGGATCCCAAGTCCCCAACCACTGAAGTCAGGTAAATGGTCTATAATTTCCTTCTTTTGTCCTCCCTCTCTTCTTAAGGAGTGGAGTGACTTCTGCAATTTTCTAGTCCTCGGACATCATTCCAAATTCTAGTGCTTCCTAAATAATCACTACAAATGTCTCCATAATGTCTTCAGCTGCCACTTTCATGAAATGGGGCATAGCCCATCTGTTCCAGGTGACCTATCTACCTTGTGTTGGGCACGTGGCCAAGTCGTTAAGGTGTTCGTCTAGTTATCTCAAGGTCGCCAGTTCGAGCCTCATCTGTGGCAGTGTGTTTGTGCCCTTGAGTAAGGCACTTAATCACACATTGCTCTAGTCTGTGCAAGGAGTGGTGCCCCACACGGACATCCAGTCTGCGCCTTGTAAGGCATGAAAATGCCTGATGCAGGCCTCTCATGGTCTGAGTCGACGTTCCCTCCCCTCCCTATCTACCTTAAGGCTTTTCAACTACCCAACACCTTCTCATTAGTAATAGCAACTACAGTCAATCCTGCCTCGACACTGTACAATTTCGGGAAGACTGTGGTGTTTTCCACAGTGAAGACTGAAGCAAAATAATTATTAAGATTATCCGCCATTTCCTTGTTGCCATTATTACTTCTCCAGTGTCATATCCACTATTACCCCTCTTTCCTGAAGCTAATTGCCTTTGGCTGTCTAAGTGCCAACCATTTTGATTGCCTCCAGGAATGTATTATTATGTCTCGACTCTGTCCTGCCACTGGATCCAGATGGGAATTGTGAAGAGAGAGTGAGGCTGATGCTACGCAACTCTCCCTCACTTAAATCCAAATCAAGCACTAGTCTCGACACCATCATAATGATGTCGAGGTCCTCACCAACATCAACGATGGACGAACAACTATTATGTATGATGCAAATGGTAACGCAAGTCAAATGGTTGGATTGGACTACTTGTGAGTGAATGGGAATGTATAATTGGCTTGGATGTCAGTGCCTCATTACCAGGTTGTTACACATAACAGATAGAGCAGACATTCAAGTCAAAGACCAAAATATTGCGAAAACATATTCCGGTGGCATAAGACAGAATATCGCAAAATGTTATACAAGTAAAGGATGCCGGACAAAGGTGGAACATTTAAAAAATCATCGGTGACAGAATTGATCAGAACTGAATTGACTTTACTTTTACATCCTTCACACACGAGGAGTAAAAATCTTCAAGTTACGTCTCTGTCTAAATGTGCAATATGCAATCATACTAATTTATAATAACTTATAATAAATAGAACAGTCAATGTAACATAGAATGTAACAACGTAACACTTAAATCAAGCTAATCAGTCTGATGGTCTGGTGGAAGAAGCTGCCCCGGACCCTGTTTGCCCTGGCTTTTATGCTGCGGTACCACTTCCCGGATGGCAGCAGCTGGAATAGATTATGGTTGTTGTGACTTGGGTTTTCAATGATCCTTCAGGCCCTTTTTTCACACCTGTCTTTGTAAATGTCCAGAATCATGGGAAGTTCACAACTACAGATGCACTGGGCTGTCTGCACCACTCTCTGCAGAATCCTGCAATTAAGGGAGTTAGAGTCCCCATAACAGGCATTTCAGGATGCTCTCAATTGTGCCCCTGTAGAAAGTTCTTAGGATTTAGGGGCGCAAACCAAACTTCTTCAACCGTCTGAGGTCAAAGAGGCGTTGTTGTTCCTTTTTCACTGGACAGCTGGTGTGTACAGACCACGTGAGATCTTTGGTGATGTGGAATCTGAGAAACTTGAGGCTGTTTACCCTCTCAATCACAGATCCATTTCTATTAATAGGGTTCAGCCCGTTTCCATTCCTCCTGTAATCCAACATCAGCACCTTTGTTTTTCGCTTTTTTGCAACATTAAGGGAAAGGTTGTTTTCTTGACAACACTGTGTCAGAGGGATGACTTCTTCCCTGTAGGCCACCTCGTTATTGTTTGAGATAAGACGAATCAATGTAGTGTCATCGGCAAATTTAATTAGCAGATTAGAGCTATGAGGGCGACACAGTCATGGGTACACAGAGAATAAGGGCTGATTTATACTTCTGTGTCAATGCGTCGCCGCAAAGCTGATGCAGAACCCTACACGAGAGTTTGTGTTGCTGCGACGCGCACCTCTCCCAAAATGTAACCACGTGTCATGGCAATGCAGAACGCAAGCTGTGATTGGTCCGCTTGGTAGCATCGCATTTCATCCTATGCTGCAATAGGTTCCCATTGGGTGACTGAAGGGCAGGGAAGGAACTCTGGCTGCAATGCTTTCCATAAAGCTTTACAGACCTCCGAAATTATGGAGGACACATTTCGCATGAAAAAAGACGCTCACGTCTTGTTTACCCCGAGACTACTATGAAGCCTTGCGCGGGCAGGTGAGTGCGCATGCGTGAAGTGCGCGAATTGCAGAGCGACGCAGACACACCAACGCACAAGTATAAATGCTCACAACACTCGTAGGCCACTTGCGTAGGTTACGGCGCGCAGTTAACGCAGAAGTATAAACCAGGCTTAAAGGAGCGGACTTAGTACACAGCCCTGAGGGGCTCCTGTGTGGAGAGTCAGAGGGATGGAGGTGGGGGAGCCCACTCTTACCACCTGTCAGCGATCTGACAGGAAGTCCAGGATCCAGGGACAAGGCCGAGGTCTCTGAGCTTCCTGTCGAGCCTGGAGGAAATTATGGTGTTGAATGCAGAACTGTAGTCCAAGAACAGCATTCTCACATAAGCATCCTTCTTCTCCAGATGTGTAAGGACGGTATGTAGAACAGTGGCTATTGTGTTGTTGGTCAATCAGTTGTGTTGGCAGGCGAATTGCCTGGGGTGCATTTTAGGTGGTAGGGTTAGTGCAGTTGCAGCCCTCTTAGAGCATTGCGGTGAGTGCGACAGGACGCCAGTCGTTCAGACATCTTACCTTGGTCTTTTTTGGTACAGTGTCAATGGTGGATAATTTGACACAGGAGGGCACTCTACACTAGGAGAGGGAGAGATTAAAAATGTCTGTAAACATACCTGCCAGCTGTACTGCGCACATCTTAACTATTGGCCTTGGGATGCCTTCTGATCCCGCAGCCTTGCGACTGTCCACTCGTTGGAACCATCTGCGTACCAGAGCCTCGGAGATGACCGGGTTGCAGTTTGTAGCCGTGGCTTTCCTGGGAGGCTCAGAGTTAGTGACATCGAACTGAGTGTAAAAGCGACTGAGCTCATCTGGGAGAGAGGCTGCACCACTGCGTTTGGCTTTGAGGTCTGCGATGGTGTGCAACACTCGCCACAAGTCACATGTGCTATTCAGAGAGACTCATGACTCGGTCTTGTCCCTGTGTGTGGTTTCCCAGCCTTGATGGCTTTGCACAGTTTGTAGCTGCTTTTCTTGATCTCCTGCTGATTATTGGCAAGGTAAGGTCTGTGTCGCGCAGTAAATCCTGCTCGCAAGGAACTATTGATCCAGGGTTTCTGGTTTTGAAGGCCCTAACTGGCTTCTGGGGGACAACATCATCGATGCATTTCCCGATGAAGCACGTGACTCTATCCCTAATCTCGAAGAGATCTTCATAAGACCATAGGACAAAGGAGCAGAAGTCGGCCATTCGGCCCATCGAGTCTGCTCCGCCATTTTATCATGAGCTGGTCCATTCTCCCATTTAGTCCCACTCCCCTGCCTACTCACCATAACCTTCGATGCCCTGGCTACGCAGATACCTATCAATCTCTGCCTTAAATACACCCAATGACTTGGCCTCCACTGCTGTCTGTGGCAACAAATTCCATAGATTCACCACCCTCTGACTAAAAAAACTTCTAAGCATTTCTGTTCTGAATGGGCGCCCTTCGACCCTTAAGTCATGCCCTCTCGTACTAGAATTCCAATGACATTCCAATGTTCGTCATGGAAGCAATCCTGCAGCACGGAGACCGATTGGTCGGACCAACAGTGGACATCTTGTATCAGTTTCTGCCTGTACGTCAGGAGAAACAGGATCAAAGAGTGATCTGATTTTCCAAAAGCTGGGCGTAGGAGAGCTTTGTAAGCGTTGCGGAAGGGAGAGTAGCAGCAGTCGAGTGTGCTATCTCCCCGAGTGCTCACCCAGATGTACTGACAAAACTTTGGAGAGAGTTCCGTCAGCGACGCTTGATTAAAATCACCGGCGATGATGAAGGCAGCCTCTGGGTGTGCAGTCTCCAGCATGTTGATGGTCTTGTACAGTTCCTTAAGAGCTAGGTCAGCATCAGCCTGCGGTGGAATGTACACTGCTGTGATGATAACAGCCGTGAACTGCCTGGGCAGCCAGTAGGGGCTACACAGTGGCGCCAGTTATTCCAGGTCGGGAGAACAAAAGAATTTGAGGGCATGCACATTCCGGGGATCGCTGCAAGCACTTTTGACCATGAAGTATATCCTTCCTCCATTACTCGTCCCAGAGAGGTTTTTTGACTATCTGCCCAGAACAGGGAGAACCCAAAGGGTTCGATAGCGAGGTCTGGTATTTCCACCATCAGCCAGGTCTCCACGAGCCACAAAATGTTACATACCTTTGTTTCCCACTGGTAGAAGATTCTGGCTGTCAGTTCACACAGCTTGTTGTTCAAGGGTATGCGAGGGAGCCTTGGCCGATTAGCACGCAGTCTCAGCCACACCAGGATGCCATCCCTTCTCCCTTGCCTCCGGCGCTTGTTCCGATGCCGTGGCGTTGTCAAGATGAGTCTCCCATGGATCGCGCGAGCAGGGGATCCCAGTGTAGGAAAGGCGGCACCTAGTGGGTAAGTGCCATCTTTCCGATGTACAGAAGTGTCAGTCCATTGTATGTGATGTGACTATCAGCTACTTGAACAGAAAATGCGAAGAAAATTGTAGAAGTTAGTAGTATACTGAAGATTTGGAACAGAGCTCTCAACACGGCCACCGTACGCAGCGTCATCTTTTTGCATCTAATTTTTTAAATCCATCTTGAACAATCGGTCTCCAACCAGATCGCATGCTACGTTTTTTCTTTTCATCTCCCGCTGAACCAAAACCAATCTTATTGTTCCTAATGAAAAAAACCTCCTGCTAATTGATGGCACACATTCAACATCATCCCTTATCTTCAACAATAACCGAAGGAGGCTAAAAGCAAAACAGTCCCCTCCTACAGAACTACCAGACGAAACACCTGCAGTATAACAGCAAAGACGTGAACCAGGGCATTACACATTCATCACAGGAATAAAATGAACGTAATCATTGGAGAATGCATAACCGCATACAACTAAATCTCACTTAACAACGACTCGTGGAGTGATGATCGGCAAGGTCATGGGGACATTTTTTGGAACCACATTCACACAGTATTCCCCACTGCCAGACATGTTCACTGGCTTCAGCAGCAACAACCTGTTGAAGATGATTAACTCAGCCCGCAATGTTTATGCATTATCAATAGACACGGTGTTTACTGATCCACTGGGCAATTGTTTCCCATTAAAATTCAGTTTTCCACTGCTGAGTTCGGCTGCACAGAAAGGAAAACATTTCCCCGCCAGTGACATTTATCTGGTTCTGCTCTATGTGGATGAGACTCACCTGAGGAAGAGCAGATATAGATAGACTACAGAACTGTACTTAGCTCAATAACTGCAGATCCTTAGGGACTGTTTGGCTCAATAAGATTGTATCTTGTGTAACGTTCCGTTATTTTGGCTCGTGTATGTCTAGGGGAAATCCCGCCCAGCACCTGCTTCAACAGTCCCCTCAGGGTCAATCGTCGCCCGAATCAATCACAAACATCAATCATCAGCCAGCACACCCAGTAAATTTTAACACATACACTTTATAGATATTACTAATTCTAGGGCATTAATATACATGTGATACAGAGAGGAAAGTAATGAAAAAAAAAGGCGCCAACACTTATTCAAAGTCCAAGTTCTTCGCGCGCTACCGTTGGAGCTCAAGTTCGACGTCAGACGACCACCCGAATTCCGTCGACCCACGGCTCGGGACCACCCGAAGTGATCGACCGGAGCCTCTCCGCACGTCCGCCGTCCTCCTCGTCTCTCCTCCCGACTCTCCGCCAAAACTCAGTCCACAGTCATATCATACAGCATGGCATCCGAAAACAAAACGATACATAACCACCCATTGGCTAATAGCACCCTCTTATCACCCTCTAAACCACAATAAACTGCTAGCGCAAACTCTCTGCAGCGTTAAAACACAACAAAGCCGCATTCCACAGATTAACATAACAAAAATCGCCATTTTAAATGTAACAAAAGAAAGACCCCGTACACTTGTAACCGACTCTTCTTTCCTACAACCACCCGCTGCACTGTTTGATTTCCTGACTATCTGAGAGAGTGTCGTTCACCCGCAGGTAGGAAGAGACAAAGAACAAGCACTGAGAAATCATCCCAACAGCAGGGCCTATCTCTGTTACACTCGGAGACTGAGCCGTAGATATTGGTCTTCGGTTCAAATGATTGGATTATAGCGTCATAAATGGCAGAGCCAATTGAATCAGCCCCAATCAAAGGACAAATACTCTTTGAATATTTAGTTCAAATGTTGTTAACTGTTCTGCAGTTATCTGCCAGTGTGCTCAAATAGATTATTATCTGTTTGAAGTATATATCAGTCGAAGCAAGCAGCTGAGAAGAAGGGAGTGAGGAAATCAAGTAGAAAAAGTTTTTTTTTAAACACTGCTCGGGGAGAAGGGTCTGCACTGCGCAGGCGCGTGACGTAGTGCGCCAGGGTTTAAAAGCAGACCACCATATACAGCGACCATCGTTGTAGCGGCCATCGTCAGAGTGGACTGAGTCAGAGTGGGGCGGCTTTGGCTCAACAGGCTTCGGCGAGAACGGGCAGAGGCCAGGGTAGGCTCCGATTAGTTTTTTTGTTCAGATTGTCTAGCGTAGAGAGAATGCCAGGCAGGATGTTGGAATGCTCCTCTTGCAGGATGTGGGAAGTCAGGGAGCTCTCCGGTGTTCCTGACAACGACACCTGCCAGAAGTTCATCCAGCTGCAGCTCCTGACAAACCGCGTTAGGGAACTGGAGCAGGAGCTGGAGGACCTGCGGATCATTCGGGAGAATGAAGAGATTATAGATAGCAGCTACAGGGAGGTAGTTATCTCAAAGGAGCAGAGGACAGGAAATTTGGTCACTGTCAGGCGAGGGAAGAGGAAAAGGCAGGCAGAGCAGGGTTCCCCTGTGGCCATTCCCCTCAACAACAAGTATACCGCATTGGATACTGTTGGGGGGGATGACTTACCTGGGACTAGCTGCAGTAGCCGGATCTCTGGCACTGAGTCTGGCTCTGCAGTGCAGAAGGGAGGGTGGAAAAAGAGGAGAGCGGTAGTGATAGTCGACTCGGCAGTTAGAGGTGCAGATAGGAGATTCTGTGATCGTGACAGAGAATCCAGGATGGTTTGTTGCCTCCCGGGTGCCAGGGTCAAGGATGTCTCTGATCGATTGCATGACATTTTGAAGTGGGAGGGTGATCAGCCAGATGTCATGGTGCACATCGGTACCAATGACATAGCAAGGAAGAGTGAGGAGGTCCTGGAGAGTGAGTATAGAGAGCTTGGTAGGAAGTTGAAAAGCAGGACCTCAAGGGTGGTAATCTCAGGATTGCTACCTGTGCCAGATGCCAGTGAGGGTAGGAATAAGATGCTCTGGAGGAGGAACAAGTGGCTGAGGAACTGGTGTAGGGGGCAGGGTTTCAGATTTCAGGATCATTGGGATCTCTTCTGGGGCAGGTGGGACCTGTACAAGGGAGACGGGTTACACTTGAACTACAGGGGGACCAAGATCCTTTCAGGGAGGTTTGTTAGTGCTATTGGGGAGGCTTTAAACTAGATTTGCAGGGGGATGAGGAGGTTTTAAACTAGATTTGCAGGGGGATGGGAACTAGAGTGCCAGAGCTGACAGTGAGGCTGGGGTGAAAATAAATGATGTTAAAAGTTCAAGCAAAGCCGCAAATAGAAAGGTTGTGAGTGGTGGTAAAAATCTTCTGAGGTGTATATATTTCAATGCTAGGAGTATTGCAGGGAAGGCGGACGAGTTGAGGGTGTGGATTGACATGTGGAATTATGACATTATAGCAATTAGTGAAACTTGGCTACAGGAGGGGCAGGACTGGCAGCTTAATATTCCAGGGTTCCGATGTTTCAGATGTGATCGAGGCAGAGGACTGAAAGGTGGGGGAGTAGCATTGCTTGTTAGGGAAAATATTACAGCAGTGCTCAGGCAGGACAGATTAGTGGGCTTGTCCACTGAGTCCTTATGGTGGAGCTGAGAAACAGGAAAGGGATGGCCACATTAGTGGGATTGTATTACAGACCACCCATAGTCAACGAGACTTGGAAGAGCAAATCTGCAGAGAGATAGCAGGCAACTGCAGGAAACATAAAGTTGTGGTGGTAGGGGATTTTAATTTTCCATATATTGATTGGGACTCCCATACTGTTAGGGGTCTAGATGGTTTAGAGTTTGTAAAATGTGTTCAGGAAAGTTTTCTAAATCAATATATGGAGGGACCAACTAGAGGGGATGCAATATTGGATCTCCTGTTAGGAAACGAGTTAGGACAAGTGACAAAAGTCTGTGTAGGGGAGCACTTTGGTTCCAGTGATCATAAGACCATTAGTTTCAACTTGATCATGGACAAGGATAGATCTGGTCCTAGGGTTGAGGTTCTGAACTGGAAGAAGGCCAAATTTGAAGAAATGAGAAAGGATCTAAAAAGCGTGGATCGAGACAGGTTGTTCTCTGGCAAGGATGTGATCGGTAAGTGGGAAGCCTTCAAAGGAGAAATTTTGAGAGTGCAGAGCTTGTATGTTCCTGTCAAGATTAAAGGCAAAGTGAATAGGAATAAGGAACCTTGGTTCTCAAGGGATATTGCAACTCTGATAAAGAAGAAGAGAGAGTTGTATGACATGTATAGGAAACAGGGAGTAAATAAGGTGCTTGAGGAGTATAAAAAGTGCAAGAAAATACTTAAGAAGAAAATCAGGAAGGCTAAAAGAAGACATGAGGTTGCCTTGGCAGTCAAAGTGAAGGATAATCCAAAGTGTTTTTACAGGTATATTAAGAGTAAAAGGATGGTAAGGTATAAAATTGGTCCTCTTGAAGATCAGAGTAGTCGGCTATGTGCGGAACCAAAAGAAATGGGGGAGATCTTAAATGGGTTTATTGCGTCTGTATTTATGAAGGAAACTGGCATGAAGTCTATGGAATTAAGGGAAACAAGTAGTGAGATCATGGAAACTGTACAGATTGAAAAGGAGGAGGTGCTTGCTATCTTGAGGAAAATTAAAGTGAATAAATCCCCAGGACCTGACAGGGTGTTCCCTCGGACCTTGAAGGAGATTAGTGTTGAAATTGCGGGGGCCCTAGCAGAAATATTTAAAATGTCGGAGTCTACGGGTGAGGTGCCGAAGGATTGGAGAGTGGCTCACGTTGTTCCGTTGTTTAAAAAAGGATCGAAAAGTAATCCAGGAGATTATAGGCCGGTAAATTTGAAGATGGTAGTGGGTAAGTTATTGAAGGGAGTACTAAGAGACAGAATCTACAAGCACCTGGATAGACAGGGACTTATTAGGGAGAGTCAGCATGGCTTTGTGCATGGTAGGCCATGTTTGACCAATATATTGGAGTTTTTCGAGGAGGATACCAGGAAAGTGGATGAAGGGAAGGCAGTGGACGTTGTCTACATGGACTTCAGTAAGGCATTTGACAAGGTCCCGCATGGGAGGTTAGTTAGGAAAATTCAGTCCCTAGGTATATATGGAGAGGTGGTAAATTGGATTAGACATTGGCTCGATGGAAGAAGCCAGAGAGTGGTGGTAGAGAATTGCTTCTCTGAGTGGAGGCCTGTGACTAGTGGTGTGCCACAGGGGTCAGTACTGGATCCATTGTTATTTGTCATCTATATCAATGATCTGGATGATAATGTGGAAAATTGGATCAGCAAATTTGCTGATGATACACAGATTGGAGGTGTAGTAGACAGTGAGGAAGGTTTTCAGAGCCTGCAGAGGGACTTGGACCAGCTGGAAAAATGGGCTGAAAAATGGCAGATGGAGTTTAATACAGACAAGTGTGAGGTATTGCGCTTTGGAAGGACAAACCAAGGTAGAACATACAGGGTTAATGGTAAGGCATTGAGGAGTGCAGTGGAACAGAGGGATCTGGGAATACAGATGCAAAATTCCCTAAAAGTGGCATCACAGGTAGATAGGGTCGTAAAGAGAGCTTTTGGTACATTGGCCTTTATTAATCAAAGTATTGAGTGTAAGAGTGGAATGTTATGATGAGGTTGTATAAGGCATTGGTGAGGCCGAATCTGGAGTATCGTGTTCAGTTTTGGTCACCAAATTACAGGAAGGATATAAGTAAGGTTGAAATAGTGCAGAGAAGGCTTACAGGGATGTTGCCAGGACTTGAGAAACTCAGTTACAGAGAAAGGTTGAATAGGTTAGGACTTTATTCCCTGGAGCATAGAAGAATGAGGGGAGATTTGATAGAGGTATATAAAACTATGATGGGTATAGATAGAGTGAATGCAAGCAGGCTTTTTCCACTGAGGCAAGGGGAGAGAAAAAACAGAGGACATGGGCTAAGGGTGAGGGGGGAAGTTTAAAGGGAACATTAGGGGGGGCTTCTTCACACAGAGAGTGGTGGGAGTATGGAATGAGCTGCCAGATGAGGTGGTAAATGCGGGTTCTTTTTTAACATTTAAGAATAAATTGGACAGATGCATGGATGGGAGGTGTATGGAGGGATATGGTCCATATCAGGTCAGCAGGACTAGGCAGAAAATGGTTTGGCACAGCCAAGAAGGGCCAAAAGTCCTGTTTCTGTGCTGTAGTTTTTCTATGGTTTCTATGGTTTTCTATCTCAAACTGAATGTTCCTCACCAGCCGGTGTGAAGAGATGAAGAACAAGAGCTCCATCACTGCCACACCGAGAGAATGCTCCTGTCTCTGTTACACTTGGAGACTGAGGTGCATTTTCTGGTCTCTGTGCCAGTTCACTAGTGTCTGTCATCTGAAAAGCCAGACTGAATGGATCGTCGAGTGAGAAGGTGGAGAAGGAAATAACCCAAAACACAGAAGTAGCAGAAGGCCTTTCAGCCCTAACTCTCCTTCTGTCATGCTTTACCAGCTCATGTGACATTTTCCTCAGGGGGTGGGGTGCGGGACACACTCCAGTCCTCATTGAGGTGGTGGAAGTGGTGAGCAAGTTCAACCAATCTGCTTGGCCTCGCATATTTATACATTCACATCAGCGGGTGTACTTGCTTAGGAGATTAAAGAGGAGACTGGAAAATGTCGACAGATCTGAACAGCATTCCAGCTGGTTTCAACACCGTCTAGTATACAGGCTCCAAAGCACAGGATCGACAGAGATTGCAGAAGGTTGTAGACACAATCACTTCTACCACATATCTCACCATCATAGTCATAGCACTGTTACGTACCCTGTAACAGATTAAAGAACCAGCAGAAATGGAAAACACCTTGGAGTCTGGTATTGCTGTTAACTAATGCTATTTTATTAGTAACTACGCAATACAGTAATATAAATTCAGATAAATCAAACAGGTTAGCAAAGTTCATGCATATATAAGTGTGGAAATATAAAAACCAAGCTTCTTCAAGCCTAGGGAGTAAATGGATACAGTCTTACGACGATGGGTAAATGAAATCAGTTCAGTTCGTGGTATTGAGTTCAGTAATGATGGAGAGAGAGAGAGGTGTCGTGGTTGTCTGAGTAAGCCGATGCCATCGATCCTTCCCGTTGTCCTCCGAAACTTCCAAGTTAGCCAAACTTGACCAACTTAAGAGCACCGTCTTCGAGTGATAGTCTACCAATCCAGGCAAAGGTTAGACACACTGGTAGACTCCACAGGGTCTCTCTTTCACGCACTAATAATCACAGATCGATCCCTCACGATCGATCCTCAGTCCCACTCTCGTGGGCACCTGAACAGGATAGTGGTAACTTCACCTTACCTTAGTGCCTCTGCGTGTCCTGTGAAACAAGCAATTACGCTAGTTCAGATACTGTTGTGCTGAACACCAGCTGTGCATCAAGTAGCTCCTCCCTTCTCTCTCTGTAGGAACTCAGAAGCTAGCAGTGGCCTTGTAGAAATCCCAATCAAACTGTGTGCTCTCTCTCTGTCTCTCTCTCTCTCTCTCTCTCTGTCACACACACACACTCTCACGCTCTGTTTGTGCTGTACAGCTGTGTGCTCTCTCTTTTTAAAAGCACAATCCATCATGAATAACTCAGGATATCGTCACAGCACAATACCAGGCCCTTTGACCCATATAGTCCACACCAAGTCATTAATCTGCCGAGTCGCATCCACCAGCACCTGTAACATAGAGAGCCCTCTGTATCCCACCCATCCATAGGTTTATTGCTTATTCATTTATTATCAGTGTTCTTTCTTTCTTTGTTGTTTTTGCACAGTTTGTTGTCTTTTGCACACTCTTGGTGTGGTACTTCACTGGTTCTATTATATTTATTATTACAGTGTATAGATTTATTCTGTCACAAGAAAATGAACCTCCGGGCTGTTTTATTGTGATATAAATGTGCAGTGATAATAAATTTAATTTGGAACTTGAAGAGTCCTTCAATGTAATGGATGAAGTAAAGTTGAGAGAACTTATTCCCCCCCCCCAATTCCTCACCCCTTTTGATGCGGCCTATGACTGTGGTGTCATTGGAACTCTGCTTAGCTACAAAATCATAAGTAGAACAAGGAAAAGAAACTTGTTTATTTTAAACTCTCACTTGTACTGAGGAGAATGTGGAACAAATATCATATTTAGCCAGCCACTTTAGGCACAGGTTAATCGAGCAGAAGATGCAACCGCCTAAGGGTACGCTCAATATTCGAGGACAGCTTCTGTCCAACTGTTGGAAGATTCAAGATGCAGGATTGTTTAATGATATTTGCAGCACACAAATGTAAGGGAAAACAAAGTAATTTTTATCTCAGATTCAATGCAGCACAAAAAAACAATAAAATGAAGGACACAATAATTTAAAATAACAATAAATATAAACACATAAGATAGCTTGTATACATGGATTGGTTGTACATTCATAAGTTGATGCTCAGCGTAGTTGTGTCTGTACATACGGTGACTGACAGGAAATGATAAAGCAGTGGTGATGGCTGTGTGGAGGGGTGAGATAGTGGGTGGGGATGTTGATCAGCCTTACTGCTTGGGAAAAGACAAATATCGGACCCTGTATGACTAGATGGACTCCTGAACTCACAATCAAACTCGTTACGGCCTTGCACCATAATGTCTGCCTGCACCGCACTTTCTCTGTAAATGCAACACTTTATTCCGCATATGCTGGTGGACCACGGCGACCTGTTCTAGGCTGCTCTCAAAACTTCTAAACATTTGGCACTAGTTCTTACCTACTATTATCTATTTATACACACACACACATGCACATACACACACACACACACACACACACACACACACACACACACACACACACACACAGCTTCAGCAATCAGATTTCGGAACTGTCCTTGAGCTCATGAACAGGACCTCAGAATTCTTCTTTTATTTGTTTGTTTCCTTATTTATTTACTTTCTTGTTTGTGAATTTATTTATATCGGCAATATTAGTTATTCGTTTCTGTGTTTCTTTCCTCGCTCACTTGTTTATTTTCTTATTCATTTTTCTTGTTTGTTTACTCATTTATTTATTTGTTCATTCATTTGCTTACTTAAATAAGAAGTAAGTTCATAAATACTTATCTACTTACTGCGGTCTGCGAGCGTTTAGGTCAGCAATGAAGGTCCTGCAAGCACATCTTCACGACGTTAATTGAGTTGCAGCTTCTAAGAGACAGTATTAAGCAACTGAAGCTGCAGCTGGGTGAACTTTGACCAACACAGAAGAATGAGGAGGTGATGGATATGTCACTCCTAAGCTCGAGAAAGCGGGTCCCTGGGTATCTGTCAGAAGATGGAAAAGGGATAGTTGACCTTTGCAGAACGCCCCTGTAGCCTTACCCCTCAATAATCAGTACACTGCTTTGAATACTATTAGAGGGTTGTCTTACCAGAAGGAAGCCGTATATGTCTCCAGCACTGAGTCTGGCTCTGTGGCTCAGAAGAAAATGGGGCGGGGGGGGGGAACAGGAGTGCAATAGTGACAGAAGATTACTTAATTAGAAGAGTAAAAAGGAGATTCCATGGAGGTAAAGGGGACACCCAGATGATAATGTTGCTATCCTATTGCCAGGATCAGGGATATCTCGAATCGGGCCCATGGATTTTTTGTATTAAATCGTACATACTGGTGTCTGCATCTGAGAAAATCGAGGATCCAGTTGAACAGGGAGCTATTTGTGGTGCCTAATGATTTGTTTTGAGGGGGTGCTGAGTTGTACTCAATGTGAACCACTCTCACCTATGCATATTTATTGTACAGTTGTTCCAGTACTTAGTGACCAGCCAATTAAATTACATCTGGTGTCGACCAGCTGTGATGCTGGGCAATTTGGAAAAGAAATACTTCATTCCTCAGGCAGGGGTTCATGTTTTTCATGAGCAAACTCCCGAATCACTCCGTACAATGGATGCTAGTGCAATAAGATGTTAGGCTTTGAGCAGATAACCGCGATATTCTGCGGACCGGTATGACTACAGATTGCCTGAAACAACGTGGTACGTCAGACTGCTGAATGTAGACAATGAAGTCCATAGACTCAGCCAATTAGCCACCCAGGACAAACACTTTATTGGAATAGTATCTGGGGCCAGGCTGCTTTGTCTGTGTGCAAGTAAGGTGAGAACAGTCAGATTTTGGATTTCCGCTAATGTGGTCTAGGGATGAAACAACAGGCATTCTGGATAGTAGTGCATCAGTCGTCGAGTGTGCTGGGTCCTCAGGTGCCGCAGGTGATGTGCTGATGTAGTTGGGCCGAGACTTATTCAAACTACTTGATTAAAGGTGTCTGGCAAAGATATGAAAGCCGTCGCGGTATGTCATTTCTTGCTTCTTTATAATGATATTAAATACGCCCAGTGCTTGCTTGACATCTGCCTTTGGCAGTACATAAATGACAGTGAGGATCACGCCGGGGAACTCCCTCGATATGTAGGATGGTCACCATTTAATCGCTGGATGGTCTGAGTCTGGAGAACAAGAATGAAACAAGAGCTCTATGTCGGAGCGCCGCTGCTTTGTTCTTGCCTGATGCTGCTGACCGGTCCATCTCAGTGAAACAGAAAACACAATAATCACTTGCTTCCCTCCAATACAGCAATCTTACCTCTAGGTCCTATGACTTACACTCCAGTGAAGGTACATTGGCCAGGAATAAATTGAATGACTGAATTGACTTTTTTACTTACATCTTTCGTATACATTGTCATTGTCGTAGTCATACTTTATTGATCCCGTGGGAAATTGGGTTTTGTTACAGTTGCACCAACCAGGAAAATAGAGTATAAATATAGCAATGTAAAGCCATAAATAATTAAATAATAATATGTAAATTTTGCCAAATGGAAATAAGTCCAGGACCAGCCTATTGGCACAGGGTGCCTGACCCTCCAAGGGAGGAATTGTAAAGTTTGATGGTCACAGGCAGGAATGACTTCCTATGACGCTCTGTGTTGCATCACATACCTCTCCGTCTGAATGTGCAATGTGCAATTACTTATGGTAAATTATAAGGACTCTCTGAAGAAATCCCTTGGCGCCTGTCACATTGACCATCGCCAGTGGTCTAATCTAGACTCCGATTGCGAGGCCTGGCGACGCACCATTCACCGGACTGTCTCCTCCTTCAAGAATGCATGCAGGGCCGGCATTAAGGACAAAAGGAGAAGGAGGAAGAACCGTGACACAGCAGCACCAAACCCAGAACAGAATTTCCCTTGCAGCTGCTGTGGCCGGTCCTGCCTGTCCTGTATTGGCCTCATCAGCCACCAGCGAGCCTGCAGCAGACGTAGGCAGCCCCCTTCCTAAATCTTTGTTTGCGAAGCCAAGCCATGATGATGATAATATCACGAACAACAGGACAGTCCATACAATATAGAAATACAATTGTATCAGGGTGAGTTAATCAGTCTGCTGGCCTGGTGGAAGAGGGTGTCCCTGAATCAACAGATTGGTGGATAGATGTAGGATAGAAGATTAGTTTACAAGAGGCGATCTGCGTTTTCAGCTGTATATAGGTTATAAATATCTGTAATTACTGAGCTACTGTGCGTACATTTCTCTAGTTTTTGCACCTTTGTCGCTTTACCCTCATACGATTTGCTCTTTCTCAGGTGAGTCTCAGCATTTTACCATCAATGTAGAGCGCAGAAAAATATATGCAGCCATCGGGGGAGAAGCCTTCTTTTCAGTGCGGCCATCAGGGAAGATCTCAAGTGGAAGCTGGACCTTCAATGGGAAAACTATCTGTCAGTGGATCGATCAATTCGTGTCCATTGATAATCCCTATACATCGCGAGCTGAACTATTCACCTCCAATGGGTCGCTACTGCTGAAGTCGGTGAACGAGTCAGACAGTGGGGTGTACCGTGTGAACATGCTTCCAATCCGTGGCCCAAAAACCTTAGCGACCATCACTCTCGAAGTCACTGGTAAGTGAGACTTCGGTCTTGTTCGCTCATTTATTGAAGGGCTGCTCTTTTTTATTTGTTTTATCTCTACTTTCCAACTTACTCTGTTACACTGTAAGTCACTAATGTCTTGAAGGTTTATCTTTTGTTGATTAGGAAATGTTAGCCAATGCATAGGATAACTCTGCCCTACATTTACTATGGGATCTTGCCGGTTAGGCGTCGGCTGGATGGACAAAATAAGATCGTGGGGGCTTGTGGGTGTGGAACCCAAGGCCGTGTGACCCTAGCTCAACCTAACTTTCACATCTGGCATGATTACACCAGTTTACTTTAAAAAAGAACTACTCTTCGATACAGAACTTATTTCAATTTTTCATTTGTTACCATTTAGTATTCGAACTGGATTATCTCATTACGTGTTTTGAATCACATTAATTCTTTAATGTGTGTGTGTTTGTGTGAGAGAGAGACTGTATGTGTGTACTTGTGTTTTTGTGTGTTTGGTATTGAGTTGATATCGCTTTGTATGAACTTGTGGGCAGTTTAACCCCTGCCCGTCAGCTGAAGTGTTCTGTGACGCCCCGGAACACACTGCCAACAATGTCACAGCTCTGGAACACAGAAAGACTATTTCAAAATAGACATACAACACAGAAGTTCAGAATCAGAAGATAATCCCACGTTGAAATATACAACGATTAATAGGAAAACAGAGGTTGTGAAAAAATGTGTTTATCGGGGGTGAGAAAATGTGTTTTGGCACCTGATGAAATTAGCAACCTGATCAAATGTCACGTGTGTAATGGCTCACGTGTTTAACTAGAAAGTTGCTTCTGTTGCTGCTGGCAAGGATGGAGTTCAGGTGAAGGATGCCCATTAGCTTTCAGTGCGAAGCAACTTCCAGAAAATCCATTCAACCACGCTAATTGTCCTGAAAAAAAAACTCATGATACAGCCAGTGCTGTGTAACCTGAGCTTCCAGATTCTGCTCAGCCATTTCAAATAACCACAGAGGAAAAACTTCTCTGGTGATGAAAAGACAAAATAATGCGGATGGCATAACTCTGAACTTAAAAAGACAAATTATCAGAAACATCAGCAAGCTATGCAGAAATTATGGAGAGAGAAATTTAACACAGTAGGCATTCAGATGGATGACATTTCCTCAGATGCTGTTTTGAGAGATCAATAATGTTCTCAGCAAACCATGTTCTGTTCCTGTTCTGCCTTGGATCTGTGCTCCCAGATTCTCCAGAACGGGAGAATGTACGCACTGTCGCAACCTGACGACAGCCCTGCATCATCAACAGACAAGGTAGATTTGGTCTGAAGTCTCCTGTGTGAGCCTAGAATCTATTAAATCTTCAGTGTATGTTAAGAATTGAATGCAGACAATACTATACTTTGACAAATCTACAAGACAGCTTTTGGGTTGTTAATGTAATTATTTGCATCCTGTCAGTACCCTTTCAGGGTCACTGTTTTTACAAGTGTGGAAACACAGCGATACCAGTGTTGGTTACCAATATACACTCATGTTCAAAAGCTGTACACGCATTTCATTGTTGCTTTGGAACTAGAATTTCATTATTGCGTGAGGAACTTCGCAAAGTTCAATATTCTGGGTTATGCTTGTAGCAACAAAGTCAGACATTTACACCAGTTTCTCTTTTTATCAGCAGAAAAGTATACTGTAGATTGATAGAGTCATACAACACGGAAACTCATGATATCTATTCCATCTAGGACTTTTAATTTGTGTGTATTTCAATCAGATGTCCTCTCAGTATTTTAAACTATTAAGACTACACGCCCAGAGGCATCATACATTTCCCACCCTTTTCAGTCCTGGAATCTTCCTTGTTAAGAACAATCCCTATGTTTTTTTTTCAGCTGTGCAGCCCAACGATATCTCTGAGCTGAAAAAAGGCTGAAGAAATGTGCAGTGCTTTCTTCACCACCCTCTCCACATGAGATTCCACCTTCAGGGAACTATGCACCATTATTCCTAGATCCCTCTGTTCTGCTGCATTCTTCAATGCCCTAACATTTACCGTGCATGTCCTATTTTGATAGTCCTACCAAAATGTAGCACCTCACATTTATCAGCATTAAACTCCATCTGCCATCTTTCAGCCCACTCTTCTAACTGGCCTAATTCTCTCTGCAAGCTTTGAAAACCTACTTCATTATCCACAACGCCACTTATCTTAGTATCATAATCTGCATACTTACTAATCCAATTTACCACCCCATCATCCAGATCATTAATGTATATGAAAAACAACATTGGACCCAGTACAGATCCCTGAGGCACACCACTAGTTACCGGCCTCCAATTCTGTGCAGTTTTATGTCAAATACTTTGTAAACCTACATAAACTGTGCCATGTGTGCATTCAGTGCGCTCATACTTTTGTCACAGGAAAAAATAAATTGCACAACATAAGATTTTTGTGCACACTGACTACTAAAAATTAGAGGTAACATTGTTTGGAGCTGTGACGTTGTGGTCATTACAGAGACTTGCATGGCTCAGGAGCAGGAATGGTTACTTCAAGTGCCAGGCTTTAGATGTTTCAAAAAGGACAGGGAGGGAGGCAAAAGAGGTGAGGGCATGGCACTGTTGATCAGAAATAGTGTCACTGCTGCAGAAAAGAATGAAGTCATGGAGGGGTTGTCTACGGAGTCTGTGTTGGTGGAAGTTAGGAATAGGAAGGGGCCAATAATGCAACATGGTGTTTTTTTTATAGACCACCCAATAGTAACAGGGACATCGAGGAGCAGACAGCGAGACAGATTCTGGAAAGGAGTAATAATAACAGGGTTGTTGTGGTGGGAGATTTTAATTTCCCAAATATTGATTGGCATCTCTCTAGAGTAAGCGATTTAGATGGGATGCAGTTTGTTAGGTGTGCTCAGGAAGATTTTGTGACACAATAAACCTACAAGAGGAGAGACTGTACTTGATCTGGCATTGGAAAATGAACCCGGTCAGGTGGTAGGTCTCTCAGTCAGAGAGTATTTTGGAGATAGTGATCACGATTCTATCTCCTTTACCATAGTATTGGAGGGGGATAGGAACAGACAAGTTAGGGAAACGTTTAATTTCAGTAAGGGGAATTATGAGGCTATCAGGCAGGAGTATGGAAGCTTAAATGGAAAACAGATGTTCTCAGGGAAAAGTACGGAAGAAATGTGGCAAATGTTCAAGGGATATTTGCATCGAGTTCTGCGTACGTTCCAATGAGACATCGAAAGGATAGTAGGGTACAGGAACCGTGGTGTACAAAGGCTGTTGTAAACCCAGTCAAGAAGAAAAGAAGAACTTATGAAAAGTTGAAAAAAAACTAAGTAATGATAGGAATCTTGAAGGCAAGCAGGAAGGAGCTTCAGAATGAAATTAGGAGAGCCAGAAGGGGCCATGCGAAGGCCTTGGCGGACAGGATTAAGAAAAACCCCAAGGCCCTCTACAAGTATGTGAAAAGCAAGAGGATAAGATTTAAGAGAATAGGACTAGTCAAGTGTGACGGTGGAAAAGTGTGTATGGAATGGGAAGAAATAGCAGAGGTCTAATGAATACTTTGCTTCAGTATTCACTACTGAAAACGATCTTGGCGATTGTAGGGATGATTTGCAGTGGACCAAAAAGTTTAAGAATATAGATATTAATGAAAAGGATGTGCTGGAGGTTTTGGAAAGCATCAAGTTGGATAAGTCACAGGGTCCGGACGGGATGTACCGCAGGCTACTGTGGGAAGTGAGGAAGGAGATTGCTAAGCCTCTGGCAATGAAGTTTGCATCATCAATAAGGATGGGAGAGGTTCCGGAAGATTGGAGGGTTGCGGATGTTGTTCCCTTATTCAAGAAAGACAGTAGGGATAGCCCAGGAAATTATAGACCGGTCAGTCTTACTTCAGTGCTTGGTAAGTTGATGGAGTAGATCCTGAGAAGCAAGCTTTAGGAACATTTGGAGAGGCAGAATATAATTAGGAATATTCAGCATGGCTTTGTCAAAGGCAGGTTGTACCTTACGAGCCTGACTGAATTTTTTGAGGATGTGACTAAACACATTGATGAATGTAGAACCGTGGATGTAGTGTATATGGATTTTAGCAAGTCATTTGATATGGTACTCCATGCAAGGCTTATTGAGAAAGTAAGGAGGCATGGGATCCCAGGGGACATTGCCTTGTGGATCCAGAACTGGCTTGGCCACAAAAGGCAAAGTGTGGTTGTGGACGGGTCATATTCTGCATGGAGGCTGGAGACCAGTGGTGTGCCTCAGGCACCTATTCTGGGAGCCCTACTGTTTGTGATTTTTATAAATGACCTGGATGAGAAAGTGGAGGGATGGGTTAGTAAATTTGCCGAGGACACAAAGGATGGGGGTGTTGTGGGTAGTGTGGAAGGCTGTCGGAGGTTACAGCGGGACGTTGATAGGATGCAAAACTGGGCTGAAAAGTGGTAGATGCGGTTCAACCAGATAAGTGTGAGCTGGTTCATTTTGGCAGTTCAAATATGATGGCAGATTTTACCGTTAATGATAAGACTCTTGGCAGTGTGGAGGATCAGATGGATCTTCGGATCAGAGTCTATAGGACACTCAAAGCTGCTACGTAGGTTGATTCTGTGGTTAAGAAGGCATACGATGCATTGGCCTTGATCAATGGTGGGATTGAGTTTAAGAGCCGAGAGGTAATGTTACAGCTATGTAGAACCCTGGTCAGACCCCACTCGGAGTACTGTACTCAATTCTGGTTGCCTCACTACAGGAAGGACATGGAAAACATTGAAAGGGTACAGAAGAGATTTACACGGATGTTGGCTGGATTGGGGAGCCTGTCTTATGAGAATAGGTTGAGCAAAATCGACCTTTTCTCCCTGGAGTGACGGAGAATGAGAGGTGACCTGATAGAGGTGTATAAGATGATGAGAGGCATTGATCTTGTGGATAGTCAGAGGCTTTTTCCCAGGGCTGAAATGGCTAACACGAGAGAGCACAGTATTAAGGTGCTTGGAAGTAGGTAAAGAGCAGATATCAGGGGTAAGTTTTTTTATTACACAGAGTGCAGTGAGTGCATGGAATGGGCTGGAGGTAACGGTGGTGGAGGTGGATACGATAGGTTCTTTTAAGAGACTCCTGGATAGGTATATGGAGCTTAGAAAAATAGAGGGCTATGAGTAACACTAGGTAATTTCTAAAATAATTGCATGTTCAGCTCAGCTTTGTGGGCTGAAATGCCTGTATTGTGCTGTAGGCTTTCTATGTTTCTATTAGTTTACATTCAATGTAAGCTATCAGGTAAAAGGAACATTCCATCTGGATTTCTGTTGTGGATAGACCAGGGAGCAGCAGGATTCAACCGCAGGATCGAGCTGTAGCAGATATTGGTACAACTCTGACATTAAGTTGCTCTGCTGAGTAACTTCCCATTGGTGAATATATATAGTACAATGGGACAAATGATCTGCAGACGGGACAGGACTACACCATCAAGTCAGAAGGAAGATTGACAGTGGAATTTATACTTGCCAGGTTTATAACAAAGACACCATGAAAAACTGCAGTCTTTCTGTAAAAGTCACCATACAGGATAAGTAAATGTTTCTGTCTATATTCCATAAGACATAGTAGCAGAATCAGGCCATTTGGCTCATCCAGTCTACTCCGCCATTCAATCGTGGCTGATCCTTTACACCAGTTCCCGGCCTTCTCCCAGTAACCTTTGATGCAATGTCCAATCAAGAATTTATTAATCTCTTCCTTAAATTCACCCAACGTTCTGGCCTCCACCGCTGCACGTGGCAATAAATTCCACCTATTTCCTTCAATTTAGCTCAAGGTATTTCTCTGCATCTCTGTTTTGAAAGTGCGCCCTCTATCCTGAGGCTGTGCCCTTTTGTCCTGGACTCTTCACCATGGGAAACATCCTTTCCACATCTATTCTGTCTAGGCCTTTCAGCATTCAGAAGGTTTCAGTGAGATACCCCTCATCTTTCTGAATTCCAGCGGATACAGACCCAAAACCATCAAATGTTCCTCGTATGATAACCCTTTCACTCCTGGAATCATCGTTGTGAACTCCCTCCACCCTCTCCAATGGCAGCACATCTTTTCTAAGATGAGGGGCCCAAAACTGTTCACAGTACTCAAGGTGAGGCTCACCAATGTATTATAGAGCATCAGCATCCCATCCTTGCTCTTGTATTCTAAAGCTCTTGAAATGAATGCGAACATGGCATTTGCCTTCCTCACCACTGACTGAACTAGCAAGTTAACTTTCAGGGTGTTCTGCTGAAGGACTCCCAAGTCCCTCATCATTCCAGATTCCTGGAATTTCTCCCCGTTTAGAAAATAGTCCGCACATTTATTTTTACAACCAAATTTCTACTACCATATTCCACTTCAATTGACTTTTTCGACTCCTGAACAATATTAATTTACAATTTTCACACTATGTCCTTCAGTCTACTGTGTTCATCAGGGACAGTGAATCTGGAGCAGAGTAACTGAAATAATGGATTTTGTGATGGGGTTCATTAGTAGCCAATTTGCTGTAATTGTTCATTTATGTCTACAGCGAATAATGTTCCATGTCATGTTTGCCAGAGCTTTGGTAACTGGGGAACAGGTAAAACTAGTCAGTTAAAATAATAGACAATAGACAATAGGTGCAGGAGTAGGCCATTCGGCCCTTCGACCCAGCACCGCCATTCACTGTGATCATGGCTGATCATCCACTATCAGTATCCAGTTCCTGCCCTGTCCCTATAACCTTTGATTTCTCTGTCTTTAAGGGCTCTATCCATCTCTTGTTTGAAAGCATCCCAGAGACTTGGACTCCACAGCCTTCTGGGGCAGAGCATTCCACATATCCACCACTCTCTGGGTGAAAAAGTTTTTCCTCAACTCCGTTCTAAATGGCCTACCCCTGATTCTTAAACTGTGGCCTCTGGTTCTGGACTCACCCATCAGAGGGAACATGCTTCCTGCCTCCAGCGTGTTCAATCCTTTAATAATCTTATATGTTTCAATAAGCTCCCCTCTCAGCCTTCTAAATTCTGGAGTATACAAGCCCAGTCGCTCCAAGCTTTCGACATATGACAGTCCCGCCATCCCAGGAATTAACCTTGAGAACCTACGCTGCACTCCCTCAATAGCAAGAATGTCCTTCCTCAAATTTGGAGACCAAAACTGCACACAGTACTCCAGGTGTGGTCTCACCAGGGCCCTGTACAGCTGCAGAAGGACCTCTTTGCTCTTACACTCAGTTCCCCTTGTTAGGAAGGCCAGCATGCCATTAGCTTTCTTCACTGCCTGCTGTACTTGCATGCTTGTTTTCAGTGACTCATGTACAAGAACACCTAGATCTTGTTGTGCTTCCCCTTTTCCTAAATTGACTCCATTTAGATAATAATCTGCCTTCCTGTTCTTACCACCAAACTGGATAACTTCACATTTATCCACATTAAACTGCATCTGCCATGCATCTGCCCACTCACCCAGCCTGTCCAAGTCACCCTGCATTCTCATAACATCCTCCTCACATTTCACACTGCCACCCAGCTTTGTGTCATCGGCAAATTTGCTAATGTTACTTTTAATTCCCTCATCTAAATCATTAATATATATTGTAAATGGCTGCGGTCCCAGCACTGAACCCTGCGGTACCCCACTGGTCACCGCCTGCCATTCCGAAAGGGAGCCGTTAATCGCTACTCTTTTCAGTCAGCCAGCCAATTTTCAATCCATGTCAGTACTCTGCCCCCAATACTATGTGCCCTAATTTTTCCCACTAATCTCCTATGTGGGACTTTATCAAAGGCTTTCTGAAAGTCCAGGTACACCACATCCACTGGCTCTCCCTTGTCCATTTTCATAGTTACATCCTCAAAAAATTCCAGAAGATGAGTCAAGCACAATTTCCCCTTCGTAAATCCATGCTGACTCGGACCAATCCTGTTACTACTATCCAGATGTGTCATAATTTCATCTTTTATAATTGACTTCAGCATCTTTTCCACCACCGACGTCAGGCTAACCGGTCTATAATTCCCTGTTTCCTCTCTTCCTCCCTTCTTGAAGAGTGGGACAACATTAGCCACCCTCCAATCCACAGGAACTGATCTTGAATCTATAGAACATTGGAAGATGATTACCAATGTGTCCACAATTTCTAAAGCCACCTCCTTAAGTCTGGGATGCAGACCATTAGGTCCTGGGGACTTATCAGCCTTCAGACCCAACAGCCTATTCAACACCATTTCCTGCCTAGTATAAATTTCCTCCAATTCATCCATTACCCTAGGTCCTTTGGCCACTATTACGTCTGGGAGATTGTTTGTGTCTTCCCTAGTGAAGACAGATCCAAAGTACCTGTTCAACTCATCTGCCATTTCCTTGTTCCCCATAATAAATTCACCCGCTTCAGTCTTCAAGGGCCCACTTTTGGTCTTAACTATTTTTTTCCTTTTCACATACCTAAAGAAGCTTTTACTATCCTCCTTTATATTCTTGGCTAGTTTACCTTCATACCTCATTTTTTCTCCGCGTATTGCCTTTTTAGTTACCTTCTGTTGCTCTTTAAAAGTTTGCCAATCTTCCGGCTTCCCACTCGTCTTTGCTATGTTATACTTCTTCTCTTTTATTTTTGTACTGTCCATTACTTCCCTTGTCAGCCATGGCCTCCCCTTACTCCCCTTCGGATCTTTCTTCCTCTTTGGAACGAACTGATCCTGCACCTTCTGCATTATTCCCAGAAACATTTGCCATTGCTGTTCCACTGTCATCCCTGCTAGGGTATTGTTCCATTGCACTTTGGCCAGCTCCTCCCTCATAGCACCATAGTTCCCCTTGTTCAACTGTAATACTGACACTTCTGAGCTTCCTTTCTCCCTCTCGAATTGTAGATTAATACTTATCATATTATGGTCACTACCCCTAATGGCTCCTTTACCTCGAGGTCCCTGATCAAATGTGGTTCATTGCACAACACTAAATCTAGAATTGCCTTCTCTCTGGTAGGCTCCAGTACAAGCTGTTCTAAGAATCCATCTCGGAGGGACTCCACAAACTCCCTTTCTTGGGGTCCAGTACCAACCTGATTCCTCCAATCTACCTGCATGTTGAAGTCACCCATAACAACTGTAGCATTATCTTTGCGACATGCCAATTTTAACTCTTGATTCAACTTACACCCTACATCCAGCCTACCGTTTGGGGGTCTGTAGATAACTCCCATTAGGGTCTTCCTACCCTTAGAATTTCTCAGTTCTATCCACACTGACTCTACGTCTCCTGATTCTATGTCCCCCCTCGCAAGGGACTGAATATCACTCCTCACCAACAGAGCCACCCCACCCCCTCTGCCCATCAGTTTGTCCTTTCAATAGGACGTATAACCTTGAATATTCATTTCCCAGGCCCTGTCCACTTGAAGCCATGTCTCTGTTATTCCCCCAACATCATACTTAGCAATTTCCAACTGTGCCTCAAGCTCATCCACTTTATTTCTTATACTCCGTGCATCCATATACAATACTTTTAATTCATTACTCCCCTCACCTCCCATATCAATTCCTGTTTCACTGGGCCATACTGTACGATTCCTTCTTGAGCTTTGTGCTCTGTTGATTCTGCTGTCATTCTTAACTTTTCTTATTCTCACTTTCCCTTTATCTCCATCCTTATGTTTCCAGTTCGTCCCCTCCAACCCCCCCCCCCACCCCCCGACTACTTAGTTTAAACACACCCGTGTTGCAGAGGCAAATTGCCTGCTGGACTGCTAGTGCCCCGTTTATTAAGGTACAACCTGTCCCTTTTGTACAATTCATCCTACCCCAAAACATACCCCAGTGGTCCAAGAATGTAAATCCTTGCTTCCTGTACCAGTTCCTCAGCCACGAATTCAGATCCATAATCTTCCTGTTCTTGACCACTCCAGCACGGGGAACTGGAAGCAAGCCGAAGATAACCACCCTGGAAATCCTGCTTTTCAGCCTTCTTCCGAGTTCTCTGAAGTCACGCTGTAGAATGTCTTTCCTCTTCTTCCCCACGTCATTTGTGCCGACATGCACCACCACTTCCGGATGTTCACCTTCACTCTTGAGGATTCCCTGCAATTGGTCCGTGACATCCTGGTTCCCACATCAGGGAGGCAGCACACTATCCTTAAATCTCACCTGTTGCCACAGAAACCCCTTTCTGTACCTCTCACTATGGAGTCCCCTACTACCACGGCGCTGACTGACGTCTGTCTCCTCGACCTTGCCTCAGCGCCAATTGTTGACTCGCAGACCTGTCCACCTCTCAGACTGGCACTGTCTTCTGTCCCGACAGCTTCCAAGAGGGAGAACCTGTTTATGAGAGGCACATCCCCCGGGGTCTCCTGTACTTCAAGCATCCTTTTCTTGCTCATCTTTGTCCTCCTTCTCTCTTCCTGTATCCTGGGTGTAACGACCTCACTGTAGGTCCTGTCCAGAAAACTCTCATTCTCCCGGATTAACCTAACGTCATCCAGTTGCCCCTCCAGTGCTGCAACACGGTCCTTCAGAACCTGAATCTGGACACATTTTCCGCAGGTGTAGGATCCAGAGGCGCCTTCAGTGTCCCTGACCTCCCACATCATGCACGCAGCACACTGAATCAGCCTAGCGGGCATCTCTTCACCACTTCTCCCCCTGTCCAACGGTGGCGTAGTCTCCACTCTCAGCCTCCTCGCCGAAGACTCCTGAGCCAAAGACTCGCACTTTTCTCGCAAGGCACTTCCCTCGACAAGGACGCTCCCCGACAGGCCGCTCCCCTAGAGCGAGCCTTGCTTATATTAGCTGATAATTTTAATTCAGCCGCTCCTTCTCAGCCAATCCCCGCACTCGCTCCTTCACCTACCGCGCCTCCTCCGACTTGCAAGGTCTGGTTAGCTCACTTCTCACGACCGGCTTTTTTAAATAATGGAGAGCAAGGGGGTTACTGTGCCCATGCTTGTAAGCAGGATCGTTCCAATGCAATCTTCACAGTGGCAGCTTCATTTGACATCACAACCTATTGTGAAGTGAAGCTCCTGAAGCTCTGAGAAGCAGAAATGTTTCTCAATACACTGAACCCAGAGCAGAACAAATTTAACTTGACAAAGTTAAGGAAACAGCCCCTTTGGGAATAAAATACAGCCACTGGACAAATTAAACGAACCAATCCTGGAGCTCTTACAGAGTTTCATGGAACACAATGTTCAGGAGTATAGTCAGAAAGCACCGGAAATGCTCTGAAGGTCAGGCAGGGTCTGTGAAAGGGAAAACAGCGGTTGACATCCCAGTGTAGGACGTAGAGGCGGGAGAACAATAACGCAACACTCAATTGTGAAATGAACCTTCACTGGAGAGGGATAGAATTCCTTGAACAAGTCTGACAGAGAATTTTCGACTTGAATCATTTCTTGATGCACTGAGGCTACCTGACTGCTTGAGTGTTTACTGGAATTTCCTGTTTTTTTATTATTTAATATCCAAGATTTCCGTTGTCTTTGCTTAAAATTTTGTTAAATCCAAATCAATGGGTGAAAGAAACTAACTTTTCACCTTCCCTGGTGGACAGAGGACCAGTGATGTACACACCTAGTGATAAAGCAGCCAGCATAATCTAAACCCCACACACAATGGACATTCTCTCTTCTCTCTTTCCCTACCCTTTCCCTCAGACAGACAACACAAAGCGTGAAAGCACATACCAACAGGCATAAGGTCAGATTCAGTCTTATTGTTATTGGACCTTTTTCCCTATAAAATAGAATCTTGCCTTTTCAATCTACTTTAACGTTTGACGGTGATACACTTTTTTGTGGCTCTTACACTTTATTCTTCATTGTTACTCTTTTACCTTATTTCTAGCCCAATGTACTGTCTAATGATTTGATCTGTGTAAACAGTATGTTAGGAAAGACATGTACCGTGGTACATGTGACACTCTGCAGAACAGGACACATTACAAGCATGCCTAGTCTGTGGGACTGGGATTCAGATGATCACACTACCAGAAGATAGCATGGTCTCAGAGGGTCCAATCAATAAAATTAAACAGTTTTGTAAAGTAGTGTAAACTCGGTGCAATCTGTTCGATTGAATATCAGCAACAAAACAGAAGGCAAAGAACACAGATAACGATGGCTGATGATTGGGAAAATCCGTCTGTGTTGAGGGAAAACTAGCTGAATGATGCATCATCGATTAAGTCTGTGGAACCTCAACTGTCGTGAAATAAGTGTCCTTGACACCCACCAGGTTCAGCTGAAGTGCAGATTCCTGTTCCTGATCGGGCACCTGGATTGCAAATGGAGTAGCAGCCCAAAATCTTATCATTGCACCTCTCCTCCTGCTTGCCGACACTGAGGGAGTGATTATCACCTTCAATCATACCACAGGTCTCACCATCTCCTTCTTGAACTTTTGCCTATACAATTGAATGCTATTCATTAAAGTCTCGATAATGCTTTATTTTTGTCAGCAACAATGAAATTGATTTGTCATTAACATAATACGTCATGATCATCGACAAGCTGCTGTGTGCAACGATTGTACGTAAGTTTACTCATCAGAAATTTGACCATTGCATCCGGAGCATTAACTGAGGCAGTCTGACCACAGCACATGTAAAGGTTATCTCTTCTAAAACTGTTCTCCTGCCTTCTCTCCATAAACTTCGATAACCCTGTTAATTACGTATCTAATAATCCCCGCTTAAGTGCGCCCAATTATTTGGCCTCAGCAACCGTCTACTTCTACAATAGCAATTCCTTCGCAGCACTGTTTAAAGGGGGAATTCATCTATTCTGAGTTTTGCGCTCTCTGGCCCTAGACTCTCCCACTGTTGAATGCATCCTCTGCACAACGGCTCCATCTATAGGTAAGTTTCCCTGGTCCCCTGGCCCTATTCCCCTAAACTCCTGTGAATGCAGGCACTGGGCTATCAAACACGCGTCATACAATAAATATTTTATTACCTGGATCATTCTCGTAAACTTGCTTTGGATCATGACAACTGTCTGCACATATTTTCTTAGACAGAGGTCCTATGGACAGTAAATTACCAAAGTGCATAGGGAAAACATTTGGTTTGTCAACTGGTATGTGGAAGAGCAGCATTACTTATTATTATGTGAGGTACACGTAAGAAGGAAAATGTGAAGTTAAATGTTGTTTCATAAGTTATTTTTTTGAAAAGAGACTCACCAGGCAGAGCAGTTATGGCAAGGACGGGGTAGTAAATCACTTGAATGGTGTCTAAAGCCTGTGTGACTCGAAAATTTACTGTTATCCAATGATCACCTGCAAAAATATATGGAACCATCCAGAAGATATATTTCCCATTTCCTGTTATATTCCAAGCTGTTCTTACAGGATGATCCATGACAGAATGAGCCAGTCTGTCCTTACTCTCCTCTTTGTGCTGCTCCGGATCTCTGTCCGTGACAGGAGAGGCTGCTCTCGCTGAAACTGGGGGGACTGAGTGAAAGCGACTCTTATTTGTAATGGAGAGAAGCTCTGTGGTGATGTCAACAGCGTTTCTTGAAAAGACGCTCATTGTTTTCCATGAAATAACAGTAAGAGTTAACCCTTGGTTTACCCAGTAGCTGAGGAAGAAGTGTGTAGATAAGTGCTGCTATTGTTACATATATTGGAATTACAAAAAAAGAAGTAATAAATCTCATAACATTTCGGTGGATTTAACTAGGTTGAAAGTAGAACAAAATGGACCTTAAATAATAAAAAGTATATATATTTTCTTTAAAAATCCCGTGTAAGGAAAGAGGTAAATCAGTCAAATATCAGATATGATTCCTGTTTGTGCTTCAAGTGGGAAGGACAGAAGTGGTTCTGAAGCAGAGCGGCATTAGCTTGGAATGTCGGAGTTTTATGAGAAAGGAAAAGACTGAGCCTTCTGTGCAAACATGAGAGAGAGAGAGACAGACAGACAGATACAGGGACAAGAATGATGGAATCAACTGTTGGAAACTGGGTTCCGTCCAGCACAATGTGGATCGGATCACTGAGTGCCAATAATCATGCTCTGCACCACACTATCTTTCTGCGGTTTTACAAGTGGCTGATTAGTATTTCTCATGTCATCTTGATATAGTGGTGGTTTAAATATCTTCGACAAGTGTACAGTGTCTCACTTTCTTCCGATTTTTTGATGTTAAATCAGAAAGAAACAAGGAAATAATGTTTTCCTTACTGTCATAACTGTATCCGTATCCCATACAAGAGGCCATGCCGCAGTCATACAGACATTACCACTGAACGGCAGCTGATGCTTCTCTGCCGTGTGTAAAATGTTGGTGTAATAGGAAACGCTTTAATCCAGGGGCATCAGCATCTTTCTATGAAATGACTTTGTATTTACTGGCAAACCAAGGTGACGCTGCAGCTTTGCACAATCTAGCCTCAATTGAAGATCACATAAAAACAAACTAGCTCCTGTGCTCTAAATCGGATATTCGCTTTATTTTATTATTCTTTTTTACTCTTTATTCAGTTCTTTAGAATGTTACCTCTAATAAAAATTATATTAAAAAAAAGAATTTTACCTCTCATTTGAGCAGCAATCACAATCATATTATTTCAAAATCATTGGAAATAATGTTGCTTACATTTTTCCTCAGACTAATAACATGCTATACCTGTTAGCCTGCAAAGTCCGAACTGAAACTGGTGAACGGAAACTTCTCTTCTTGACGGTCATTAATCTCTGTTGTGGTTTGCAATGAGCTTCTCTTAAAGCTTATAGATGTAGAGACAGCGTAATGGGCATGATTATTCGCATTGTTCATTACAATAAATTTGAAAGAAATGTGCTCAAAACTGGAAAACCTTTGATTAAAAGCATATATGTTACATTAAAAAAAACTTCTTTGAAACACAAAACATCACAGAACATCAGTGTAATGTTCTATAAACCATTGCACAGTAAATGCTGAAGAAAGATATTGTTAGATTCTCCTGTCAGCACCATTACATCCAGCACTGAATACAAGAGGCACCTGATTATGGAAATTCAGTCTCTTTATCAAAAGAACAGTGACCAGAATTAAACTTAAATGTAGAAGTGACAAAGATCTTCGGTGTAAGTGTAACAAATTCCTTTTGCCTAATGATGTGAACATCTTTGCCATAAGCACTCGCTTTTTCGGTCTGCTTGGAATGTAACCCCAGACCAATGTAATGATAACAATAACAGACGAAGTCTGTTCTTCCCCAACAGCTTGACTGTTTACTAATATCCTTACCAAAAAGAAACATCATATGATCTTTATGTTTATTTGCTAGAAATCCCATCAATGATGCCAATATTGAGGTATTGACTGTAGTTTTGTATCTTGCTGAACAGTCAGCGTTATATTTGTTGGCATGTGAGCGGACACTAACATTTCCATAAATTGCTCATTTTGCCAGACTTGACAATGGGGTAAGTGATAAATGCACGACATCCTTGGTCGTATTGTTCTGCTGAGTGTCGTGTTTAAAGACAGACTTTCGCATTGTCAGTGATGGTGTTGTAGTAGCAGCGACATTTCTGCTGTCGAAAATACTGGAACTGGGAAAGCAGCTTAGTTCTCCGTGTGCACAGTGACGGGACTGGATATGCAATGAAATATCACTGTGATCAGGTTGTGGGATTTACTCAGTAGGGGTCCTGTCAGTTTGGTCTTTGATATGTTTGGATCTGCAATGATAATATAGGAATAGATCCTTTCCCTCAGCCATCAGGTTTCTGAATGAATATTGAACCCATAAACCCTTTCTCACTACACTTTGCCCTTTTTTGCACTCATTTAATATATTTTTTATATATTATCTTCCATTTGTGAATTACGGTTTTTGTTATTGTGCATTGCGATGTACTGCTGCCGCATAACAACGGATTTCATGACATATGCTGGTGATGCTAATCCTCATTCTGGTTCTGATTTTGTACAGTCAGTGATTCGCTGCTAACATCCACGGCTACTTTATTTATTGCTGCGTAGGATCCATTTAAGAAATGAACTACGCCTCTAATAGTTGTCAAGTTCCAGAAGTGCAAACAGTTTGCTTGCTTCATATCTGGCAACTCTCTCAATCTACTGTGCGATATTACACTTGTAAATGTTTTGAGTTTACCCTCCACCAGCAGTCACTTTACACAGTGCATTCCAGACTGCTTCTGGTATATGGTTGGAAAATGTTTTCCTCAGATCCCTCTGCATTACCAATCCCTTTCCACGACTATTATCTAAATAGTTTACCGTCTCGCACAGTGAGAAAGATGTCCCGTTTTGATTATTTCACTACCAGATGTAATGAAATAGATGCTAATAATGCTTTATCTTGTATATAAGTTTATGCTACACGTATGGTGTTTGAAAAATTGACTGTGCTGAAGCTAAAGTTAAAATGATCAACTTCTGTGCCTCACATTACTGCGTTGTTCAATCACTTTGCTCCGCCATCCATGTGATGGAGACAAATTATTTGTGTTGGTGTTCGTTTAATATAATTCCCAATCTGTTGTGCAGTGACTTATCTATAGGAAAACCACACCCGATGTATATCGCGTTAGAACCGGCATAGATTGGGGGACCACTTTGCTCAGTATCTATGCTCCGTCCGCCAGAACAAGCAGGATCTTCAAGTGGCCACCCATATTAATTTGACTTCCCGTTCCGATTCCAATATGTCCGTCTATGGGCTCCTCCAATGTCACGATAGGGCTACACTTAGATTGGAGGAACAATACCTTATATTCTGTTCCATTAGCCTCCAACCTGATGGCATGATCGATTTCTCAAACTTCCAGTAATGCCACCCCCCCTCCCCCACTGTTGCCCATTCCCTTGTGTGTCTCTCTCATATTATGTCCTTGCCAGCCCATTGCCTCCCTCTGGTGCTCCTATCCACACATTTTTTTTTTCTTTCTTCCATGGCCTTCTGTCTCTTTCACCAATCAACTTCCTAGATCTTTTCTTCATCCCTTCCCCTCCAAGTTTCACCTATTTCCTGGCATTTCTCTCACCCCCCCCCCCCCGACACACCTTTCAAATCTACACCTCAGCTTTTTTTGTCTCCAGCCCTGCCGACATGTTTCGTCCTGAATCGTCGACTGCACTCCTTTCCGTAGAAGCTGCCTGGCCCGCTGAATTCCTCCAGCATTTTATGTGTGTTGTTCGGATTTCCATCACCTGCAGATTTTCTCTTATTCCAGCTGCATTTCGACAAATTGAAATTAATTGGTATTAGAACAACGACACATCAGTTGCACATTTAAGGTGAAAGCTGATGTAGGAGGATGGCAGGGATCCTGCATTTGATATTAGTGCTAACACCGTAGGAGAGAAGCATCTGTACTAATTCTCCACCTGGTTTGTTAGCTATTCAGTCATATGGGGCAGTAATGTACATAATACAATATTGCATTTGTTGGTGCCATTGATCTACCTAATCGCGATCAGCTGACTCAAGGATTTGGGTAAATCTCCAATTGAATACTATGCAGAGAAGGAAGAAGTTAAAATATGGGTGTCTTAGGAATGTATTTCAGAGAATGACCAGGACACGCTGTTACATTAGCAGTGTGGTCAGTGTTAAGGCTCCAGAGACAACATTATCGTCATGATCGACGATGGGCAGGGAATAGTAATGGTGTCGGCAGCGTGGCCAGCTGTGAGGTTATCATCTCAGTTCAGTGAGCTTAGATCCAGAGTTGCAGTGACAATATCCCATCGGTCAGTGACGTGTTTTCAAAGTTCAGACCATTCTGCATATTGAATACAAGTCCCGTCATCGTTCTGATGTTCCAGCAGTGTACTCAATGTGTCTGGTTGTGTCTGCCACTTTGCAGTTCCAATCTACACAGTGGCTCCACAGGAGGTCAGAGAGGTGAGTCTGAATGTGATTAATGTAAATTTTGGGCAGATTCATCAAGGTTGTGTTTCACATCCTTCCCCATCTGTAGAGACTTCTTCCTTGGAATGTTTACTCGTATTGGAGAAACATTTCATATGGTTGCAAAATCTATAATAATAACATGTACTATTTTCATTTCATAACAACATGTGGCATATTCCATATGTCTGTATGTGCTGAACTACAATGAATTAACTGAATCTATTTCTGACTGCAATTAATGTGATTTGTGATGTGCAATAATACCCTTTGTTGTTGTACACAGCCTGGTTGGAACAACACAAACCTGAACATTTATTTGCAGCATTCTTCACAATATGTTAAAGTGTTTAAGTATGTTCAACAGGATATACATGTATACAAGATATTTAAACAATTATATTGACTATGTCATTGCCAATATGTGAGTTCAGAAAAAGAAGCAGCTGTATAAAGCTGTAAATGAGGTCGACTCGATAGTTTTAGCATCCCTGGTGTGTTTTATCTGCAGCCATTCAACACAAGCAGCACCTCTTTTCATATTTTAGGTTTTTTATCCACAAATACACTAAACTATTTCTGGAAAGAATTTTCTGCACTTTGACCAAATAAAAGAGATGCTTCCCTCCGCTAGCCTGCAGTTTGCCCTTGAACACGCTATACCCCAGCTCAGCACACCACCAGCCCCACCCCCACCGATAAAGTTTGTGTGCAGCCATGGGAGCTGGTGGACAATGGCTGTATGAGCCGCTGGTGTATATCGTAAGTCCTGGTTATGCGGCCACTGACAGCAGACGGATAATCTCTGAAGAGTGTTGATTATCGCTGGGGACATCGAACACAGAGACGATTTGTTGCCGTTTTGCTCATTGTCATTAACGATTTTGAAAGATATTGTAGTTGAGATTGTTGTGGTGATTCTGGCATGTGTATGACCTGCACCAATGGTACAGGTTACTCCTGAACCCGAGGTGTCCAATATCCTTGCGGGCAGGTTGGCTGGATTCTTTTTGGTGGATTTAAATTATCTTTTCCCGGGGATGTGAACCGGCGTGATAGTGCTGAAGATGCGGTAGTCAGTTCAGAAACTGAGGCTCCAAACAAGGAAAGGCTGATGATAGGGCAAAATTGCAGTCAAGAGGATGAGTTGAATTATAATAGATGGATAAAATCGAAATAGGTAAATACTGGACTTAAGGTGTTATACTTGAATGCGCTAAGTATGCGAGATAGGGTAGAAGAACTTGTCACACAGTCATAGGTTGGAATAGGTGTATAGGATGTTGTATGAATCACTGAATCATGGATAAATAATGAGCGTAATGTTTCGGATACACAATGTGGCGATAGGACAGTCAAGAGGGTAAAGCGGGCGGCATTGCCCTGTTGATTAAAAATGAAATCAAATAATCAGAAAAGGGTGATACGGGGTCCAAAGGTGTTTAATCATTATAGATCGGGCTAACGAACTGTAAGGGTAAAAGACCCTGATGTACAGACTCCCCAAAGGATGTGGTCTAAAAATTACAATGGGAGAGAGAAAATGCATACCAAAAGGACGATGTTACATTAGTCATGGGAGATTTCAATCTGCAGGGAGCCTGGGCAAATCATCATCATGCTGGATACCAACAGGGGGAATTTCTAGAATGCTTAAAAGATGGCTTTTTAGAGCATCTCGAGGTTGAGCCGACTACCAGATCAGCTATTCTGGATTGGGTGCTGTGTAATGAGCTGGGATTAATTAGAGAGCTTGGTAAAAGGCTGCTTTGGGGAAAATGATCATAATATGATCGAATTCACCCTGATATTTCAGAAGAAGCAGCTAAAGTCAGGTGTATCAGAATTAGGTTTGAATAAAGGTAATTACAAAAGTTTGGGAGAGGAATTGGCCAGAAATGATTTGAAAAGAACACTGCTAGGGATAACAACAGAGAGGCAAGGGCTGCAATTTCTAGAAGGAACTTGGAAGGCACAGGATACATACATCCCAAGGAGGAAACATTTCCAAAACAAAAGATGACACACCCGGACGAAGAAGAGAAGTCAAATCCAACATAATACACAAACAAGAGGCACGTAATAGAGCAAGAGTTCGTAGGAAGTTAGAGGATTGGGAAGATTTTAAAAAAACAGCAGAAGGCATTAAGAATTCAAAGGAGGAATACGAAATTATGCTAGCCAATGATATTAAGGAAGATAGCGTAAGTTTCCTCAGATACATAATGTTTAAAAGAGAGGCTAGAGTCGATATTGGACTGCTAGAAAATGACGCTCGAGAGGAAGTAATAGGGATAATGGGATTTGCAGAAGTTCCACGTGTCAAATGTCAATACTTCTACCTACTAAGTTCCTCTGACGAAACCCCGCCCAATGAACACCCAAAGAATAGAAAAGTTACTACCTGGGAAAGGAGACTACACTGACCAGGTGTTCTTACCTGTCTTGATTTAATCTCCATGTAACCTACCAGCGATGTGTGTTGGTTTACCTGAGGAGAGTTATTGCTCCTTTGCATCGAAGCCTCCCATTTAAAGCCACACTGACTGGTAACTGATGATGAATGTGACGTGTCACCAGCAGAATACTATTTTGCTTCTCCTTTCCCGGAAGGCGGTTCACTTTCACCGCAGGTAAAATGAGACCACAAATAACTAGATATAGCTGCAGAAAAGATTCCAGCCATCCTTCCGACGCCAGTAGGAATTTCATTTTCCTGGTGTCCGGAGCCTTCAGCCCCACTCCCTTCACCCCCCTCCCCCGGTCAACTCCGCAAACTAGTTGGAGTCCCTGGCCCGCTGTCAATCCTGCTGAGACTGCAAATTCGGCGGGAGGAGAGAGAGCAGTGCCCCGCGCGTGCGCAGCCCTCCGGTGAAAAATGATATTGTATCCGTTAAATAGGGACCATGGACAATTCTGATTTGATGGAGACAGACGTGAAAGCACAGAGGAACATCTGGAGAAATTTCTGAAACGCCAGTTCACTGCTGTTGTTACTGCGCAGTCGGGAATCTTCCAGAGGGAAGGCATCAGAATCCCCGGCTTTGCCTGCTGTTGGTGACCGAGATTGAGGTTGAATCGTTCGGATCGAGATGACGCTCAGTACTTGGTGTCAGAGAGCGGATCGGAGGCTCGAAGTTTTCGGATGACTCAGAGTCGGACTGTGGTCGGGCATGGCAGGGAGAGTTTTTCTTCCTCCTCCTGTCTGCGTGAGATGTGGGACATTTGAGAGACTTTGAACTTTTTACTGTTCTCATGGACTTCTTCATCAAGTTATGGTATTGTTGCACTGTTGTAACTATATGTTATAATTATATAGTTTTGTTAGTTTTTTCAGTCTTGGTCTGTCCTGTGTTTTGTGATATCACACCAGAGGAAATATCGTATCATTTCTTAATGCATGCATTACTAAATGACAATAAAAGAGGACTGCATGTCTTCATAATCTAAAAATGATGACTAACTTCATACCCATACTTTTGCTAGATGCTGCCTTGTAAGCAATGATCCCTATTGATAGCTGTATTTTGTCAGGTCTATGCATTCCTCTGGTATGTATTTTGACTGCAGTAGGCACAGAACCGTAAACATTACGCTATGTCTGAATGTCCCTTTTTACTCATGTACCAGGTTTCCTTATGATGTTCAGAGCTTTGATCTCTGATATCACCCTTTCCTCGTCACCGGCTTCTCCAGCCCTCTCCTATTACGTCACTGAGTTCACAAGACCAGTAATTCGAAATGTCGTTGAACCATGCATTTTCGTGCTTTTTCAAAGTTTCAAAGGTTAATGTCAGTGAAATGTATACAATACACATCTTCAAATGCTATTTCTTCGGAGCAATTCACGAAAACAGTGGAGTGCCCCTAAAGAGTGAATGATAGTTAAAGCTCCTCTCTCTCCCACGTGTAAGCAGCAGAAAGCAACAATCCCCTAACCCCATCTACATAAAAACCCGCAACAGCAAAGGCACAGACTTGCAGTACTGCAAAGACTACATTGTTCACCCGGCATTTGACATACCACAGGCTCTCTCTCTCCCTAATAAGGGAGAAAAGGTGGTCTCCATTTCACGATGTTAAAAGTCTGTTGCGTCGCTTTTTTTCCAAGCTATGTGCTTAAAGATCTCGAGTTGCTGGGCACACAGTCTTAGATCTTCTATCTTACACTGCACACCAGTCTTCCGCTCGGACACTGACCTCTGAACCCCCCGTCTGCAGAGCCACGAAAATTCAGACCTCCAAAGATGAGCAAAGTTCTGAGGCCGAGCCCTTGGTGTGCCGAATAATGGACAGTTGTGAAACCACGATAGCGGATCCCATTCCCGCAAGGAACCGTAGTCAGCCTGTAACTCCAGGTCAGGGTCTTCAAAACAACCTTGAGGAGGAAAAACGGAGATATTAAAGATGGAAATAGAGCTGTTTCTGAAAAGGCAAGCTTGGAGTTGCCGTTAGGAGTCATTAACGCTCCTATATTCCACCTTCTTATTGTGAAGTTGTTGAATTTCACCGCTCATGGAATAATGACCGTGAGACGCAAGTTAAAATATCCCTTTGCAGCGTTAATTTGAATTGTGTTGAATCATTTTCATTGAATTATCGATTCTCAGAAACACCAATAAGTAAAGGTACCAGAATGCCGGCAATTGTTCATTAGCTTGTGCGATTTAAGCATTGATTGTTCTCTATTTGCCCAGTCTGTGCCTCTCTGTGACTCCAACCCAATCTATCTCATGCTTTAGGATTGTTTACTGTCATTCAGCAGTCCACGAGTGTAAAGGAGAGCAGAACGAATATTGCACGAGTCCGGTGCAGCTGTCAAAAACACATTACTTATAAAAACAGAATAAATATAAATGGAATACTATGAAAAATAAAATTACACGCAGCTATTTAATGTGCTGGTAAATACATAGGATTAACTGTACGCAAACACTGATGGTATGTACTTAAATAGAGGCTGGTTGTGGGAGTATCTGAACATGAGATGACTGACCGGAAATGATAAAGTGACAAAGTGGATGGTCACTAAACTGTGCCTGACTGTCTGAGCGTTGTGCAGCACAATTGCAAAGACTTAAAACAGTATCATACCAATCCACTCCCACTCACCTGGGGTCACAGGGAGAGAAAGTTAGAAACATTTGGATTCCTGGGCAGAAAATGTTCCAGTTGGTCTCATTTTGAATTTATCAGCAAATTACTGAGACAGATGGAAACAAATTTGCTTCTCTGCACAAGTGAGACTCTCAACTATGCATCAACTCTGCAACAGACTACTTAACCAAGCTTGAAAGAGGTGCAGTAATTTTGTCAGAAATCATCAAGGGCAAACGATCAACAGACCTTTCCCTTACAATGCTTCAATTGGAATCACGTTTATTATCACCGGCATGTGTTGTGAAATTTGTTAACTTAGAAACATAGAAAATAGGTGCAGGAGTAGGCCATTCGGCCCTTCGAGCCTGCACCGACATTTATTATGATCATGGCTGATCATCCAACTCAGAACCCCGCCCCAGCCTTCCCTCCATACCCCCTGACCCCCGTAGCCACAAGGGCCATATCTAACTCCCTCTTAAATATAGCCAATGAACTGGCCTCAACTGTTTCCTGTGGCAGAGAATTCCACAGATTCACCACTCTCTGTGTGAAGAAGTTTTTCCTAATCTATGTCCTAAAAGGCTTCCCCTTTATCCTCAAACTGTGACCCCTTGTTCTGGACTTCCCCAACATCGGGGACAATCTTCCTGCATCTAGCCTGTCCAATCCCTTTAGGATTTTATACATTTCAATCAGATCCCCCCTCAATCTTCTAAATTCCAACGAGTACAAGCCCAGTTCATCCAGTCTTTCATCATATGAAAGTCCTGCCATCCCAGGAATCAATCTGGTGAACCTTCTTTGTACTCTCTCTATGGCTTTCCTCAGATTAGCGGACCAAAACTGCACACAATACTCCAGGTGTGGTCTCACCAAGGCCGTGTACAACTGCAGTAGTACCTCCCTGCTCCTGTACTCGAATCCTCTCGGTATAAATGCTAGCATACCATTCGCCTTTTTCACCGCCTGCTGTACCTGCATGCCCACTTTCAATGACTGGTGTATAATGACACCCAGGTCTCGTTGCACCTCCCCTTTTCCTAATTGGCCACCATTCAGATAATAATCTGTTTTCCTGTTTTTGCCACCAAAGTGGATAACTTCACATTTATCCACATTAAATTGCATCTGCCATGAATATGCCCACTCACCCAACCTATCCAAGTCACGCTGCATCCCCTTAGCATCCTCCTCACAGCTAACACTGCCGCCCAGCTTCGTGTCATCCGCAAACTTGGAGATGCTGCATTTAATTCCCTCATCCAAGTCATTAATATATATTGTAAACAACTGGGGTCCCAGCACTGAACCTTGCGGTACCCCACTAGTCACTGCCTGCCATTCTGAAAAGGTCCTGTTTATTCCCACTCTTTGCTTCCTGTCTGCTAGCCAATTCTCTATCCACATCAATACCTTACCCCTAATATACCGTGTGCTTTAAGTTTGCATACTAATCTCCTGTGTGGGACCTTGTCAAAAGCCTTTTGAAAATCCAAATATACCACATCCACTGGTTCTCCCCCATCCACTCTACTAGTTACATCCTCAAAAAATGCTATGAGATTCGTCAGACATGATTTTCCTTTCACAAATCCATGCTGACTTTGTCCGACGATTTCACCGCTTTCCAAATGTGCTGTTATCACATCTTTGATAACTGACTCCAGCAGTTTCCCCACCACCGACGTTAGGCTAACCAGTCTATAATTCCCCGGTTTCTCTCTCCCTCCTTTTTTAAAAAGTGGAGTTACATTAGCCACCCTCCAATCCTCCGGAACTAGTCCAGAATCTAACGAGTTTTGAAAAATTATCACTAATGCACCCACTATTTTTTGGGCTACTTCCTTAAGCACTCTGGGATGCAGACCATCTGGCCCTGGGGATTTATCTGCCTTTAATCCCTTCAATTTACCTAACACCACTTCCCTACTAACATGTATTTCTCTCAGTTCCTCCATCTCACTGGACCCTCTGTCCCCTACTATTTCTGGAAGATTATTTATGTCCTCCTTAGTGAAGACAGAACCAAAGTAATTATTCAATTGGTCTGCCATGTCCTTGCTCCCCATAATCAATTCACCTGTTTCTGTCTGTAGGGGACCTACATTTGTCTTTACCAGTCTTTTCCTTTTTACATATCTATAAAAGCTTTTACAGTCAGTTTTTATGTTCCCTGCCAGTTTTCTCTCATAATCTTTTTTCCCCTTCCTAATTAAGCCCTTTGTCCTCCTCTGCTGAACTCTGAATTTCTCCCAGTCCTCAGGTGAGCCACTTTTTCTGGCTAATTTGTATGCTTCTTCTTTGGAATTGATACTAACCCTAACTTCTCTTGTCAGCCACGGGTGCACTACCTTCCTTGATTTATTCTTTTGCCAAACTGGGATGAACAATTGTTGTAGTTCATCCATACAACCTTTAAATGCTTGCCATTGCATATCCACCGTCAATCCTTTAAGTGTCATTTGCCAGTCTATCTAAGCTAATTCATGTCTTATACCTTCAAAGTTACCCCTCTTTAAGTTCAGAACCTTTATTTCTGAATTAACTATGTCACTCTCCATCTTAATGAAGAATTCCACCATATTATGGTCACTTTTACCCAAGGGGCCTCTCATGACAAGATTGCTAATTAACCCTTCCTCATTGCTCAAAACCCAGTCCAGAATAGCCTGCTCTCTAGTTGGTTCCTCGACATGTTGGTTCAAAAAACCATCCCGCATACATTCCAAGAAATCCTCTTCCTCAGCACCTTTACCAATTTGGTTCACCCAATCTACATGTAGATTGAAGTCACCCATTATAACTGCTGTTCCTTTATTGCACACATTTCTAATTTCCTGTTTAATACCATCCCCAACCTCACTACTACTGTTAAGTGGCCTGTACACAACTCCCACCAGTGTTTTCTGCCCCTTAGTGTTATGCAGCTCTACCCATATGGATTCCACATCTTCCCGGCTTATGTCCTTCCTTTCTATTGCGTTAATCTCATCTTTAACCAGCAACGCCACCCCACCTCCTTTTCTTTCATGTCTATCCCTCCTGAATATTGAATATCCCTGAACGGTGAGCTCCCATCCTTGGTCACTCAGGAGTTAGCAGCAGTTCAATTCTCTATATAATACAGAAGAAAAAGAAATATAATAATAATATCTATTATAGTAAACGTAGACTGAACTGATTAAAAATTGTGCAACAACAGACATAATATATATTAAAAATGTGAGGTATTGTTCACGGGATCACTGTCCATTCAGGAATCGGATGGCAGTGGGGGTAAAATGCGAAAAGAGGATGCCTTTGGTGCTGGAGGTCCATGGAGGTCCTTAAAAATGGACGCTGCCTCTCAGAGACACCGCTCCTTGAAGGTAACCTGGGTAATTTGTAGGCTAGTACCCAAGCTGGAGCGGAAGAAATTTCTCGCCCTCTGCAGCTTCTTTCGTCCTCTGCTGTAGCCCCCTCCCCTGTAGTAGAGAAGGATACAGCCTGTTAGAGTTCTCTCCACAGTATATCTATAGAAGATATTGAGTGTTTTTTTGTTGACGTACCAAATTTCTACAAGCTCCTAATGAAATATGGACGCTGCCTTCCTTCATTGTAGTTACATTGGTATTTTGGGACCAGGTTAGGTCCGCGGAGATCTTGACACCCAGATCACTCTCTCCACTTTGACCCCTCTTTAAGGATTGGTATGCATTCCTTCATCTTACCATTCCCAAAGTCCACAATCAGCTTTTTTTTTGCTTTACTGACGTTGAGTGCCAGGTTGTTGCGGCACCACTCCACATGTTGGCATACCACACTCATGTGCGCCCTTTCGTCTCCATCTGAGATTCTCCCAACAATGGTTGTATCATCAGCAGATTTATAGATGGTATTTGAGCTATGCCCAGCCACTCAGTCATGACGGTAGAGAGAGCAGAGCAGTGGGCTAAGCACACACCTCTGAGCTGCACCATGTTGATCGGCAGCGAGGCGGCGATGTTAAAACCAATCCGCACAGATTGCGGTCTTCTAGTTAGGATCCAATTGCAGAGAGAGGTATAGGAGCCCAGGTTCTGTAACTTCTCAATCAGGATTGTGGGAATGATGTTATTAAATACTGAGCTATAGTCGATGAACAGCATCCTGACAGCTGTTTGTATTGTCCAGGTGGTCTAAGGCCGTGTGAAGAGCCATTGAGATTGCACCTGCTGTTGACCTATTGTGGCGATAGGCAAATTGCAATGGGTCCAGGTCCTTGCTGAGGCAAGTGCTGAGTCGAGTCATGACCAACCTATCAAATCATTTCATCACTGTAGATATGAGTGCTACGGGGCAATAGCCATGAAGGCAGCGCACATTATTCTTCTTTGGCACTGGTATAATTGTTGCCATTTTGAAGCAAGTGGGAACTTCCGCCTGTAGCTGTGAGAAATTAAAATGTCCGTGCATACTTCCACCAGTTGGTTAGCACAAGTTTTCTGCGCCTTATCATGTTCTCCGTCGGCAGCTTCCACCTTTCGGAGGTTCGATTTCTTTAAAGACATCCTAACATCGGCCCCTGACAGACAGATCACAGGGTCACCAAGTCCATCACGGATTGCCACAGCTGTAGTTATATTCTTCCTTTCAATGTGGGCATAGAAGTTTTTGGGTTATATGGTAGTGAAGCATCACTACCATTCATTCAATTGGGTTTCACTTTGTAGGAATTAATTGTTTGCAAACTCTGCCAGAGTTGTCGACATCCAATGTCACCTCCAACATCATAAGAAATTGTCTCTTCGCCCTTGTGATAGCCATTCGCCTCATACTTGGTCCTGTGGTACAGATCTGTGTCGCCAGCCTTTAATGCCACAGATCTAGCCTTCAGCAGACGACGTACCTGATGATTCTTCCACGGCTTTCATTTGGGAATGCAACCTGTCATTGATGGTTTGGGCCCAGTGTTTTAGCTGTCCTGGTTGTTTGGGTTTGAACTAGTCTGGGTGGGAAATAACAAAATAAATGATCTAGGTTGCAAGTCTGGGATGAAAAAAAAACTAAGATAATATCGTTGTGGCCTTGGGCCGAATACAAGTAGAAACTGATGCAGGTCAGTCAGATCAGATTCAGGCAGTGAATTGAAACATAACAGACTGATCTGATAAGGAAAAGAAGAAGAATGGAGAAATGGATGAGTATGGGCAGCGCAAATCTGTGGAGACCAGCCATCGCATAAGTGGATGACTGCATGCAGAAACATGGAGATTACGGCAGGATCCATGATAGGGAGCGCTGTATGCTTCATGAACTGTACCCTATCCATTACATTTTAGAGCATTGGTGCATCCATGACAGGCTGCCATGCAGCTGTTCAATATACTGCATTACGTATTCATAGAAATCTGTCAACATTTTAGATGTGATGAGAAATCTCCGAAAACTGCTAAAACATTGAGGCGCTGCCGTGTTTTCTTCAGAATTGCACTCGTGCTTGGCACAAGACAGTTCCTCCAAACTGATAACATCTAGGTATTTGAAGTCACTAACCCACTCCACTTCTGATTCTCTGATGAGAAATGCCTCAGGGACTTCTGGTTTCCTTCTCCTGAAGGCTGTAATCAATTCCTTAGTCTTGCTGACATTGAGTGAGAACTCTTGCTGGACAGTAACCATCACTCTGGAACGTTCGAACGGAGCGGTTGTACGCCGCCCTACAAAAAGCAATTCTGAATGCGCACATTCACAGGGGTGATCACCAATTCCACCAACGTTTACCAAATTCAGAAATCTGCATTTAACGGGCTGCAACAATTTTAGAGAGTTTCCTCAGCGTCCGTGGTTTCGGCAGGGATCATTTTCTCACTTTCTTCAAGCAGAGCGTTCATGACTGGACGAGTAGCTAGTAGTCATGAGTCAAGCAGCAGCACCGCCACATCCTTTTGGTCAATGTATCCCGCCGATTTTTATTTTATTTATGTAGATATAAAACGGGGAATCACGGACTATTTACTCGGACATCACATCCGTGGGTCATTCTACACACTTGCAGTTTGTAGACATTGGAATTAGAGAACATGTGGTAAATGTCGAAACTGGAACCCAAGTGCGGAGGTAAGACAGACTCCATTGTAGGAGAAACAAACTTGGCAACAAAGCCATCTATTCCATCGTCTAAATCAATAATATACAGCAGGAAAAGAAGTGGTCTGAACACCGACCCCTGCGGAACACCACTAGTCACGGGACAGCCAACCAGAAAAGGATTATTTTATTCCCATTCGTTGCGTGATTGAAGGGCTTCATTTTAGAACTGAGATGCGGGGAAATTACTTTAGTCTGAGGGTGACAAATCTGTGGAATTTGTTGCCACAAGTGGCTGTGGAGGCCAGGTCATTGGGTGCACTTAAGGCTGAGATAGATAGATTCCTGATTAGCCAGGGCATCAAAGCATATGGGGTGAAAGCAGGATTGTGGGGATGACTGGATGAAGTAGATCAGCCCATGATTGAATGCCCTACTTACGCTGCTATATGTTGTAGTCTTATGTTGAAAGGCATAGTCAGAGAAGATGCAGAAAGGATGTTTCCCATGGTGGAAGAGTCTCGGACAAGAGGGCACAGCCTCAGGACAGAGGGGCGTCCTTTTAAAAAGGAGATGCGGAGAAATTTCTTTAGACAAATGGCGGTGAATTTATGGAATTTGCAGCTGTGGAGGCCATGTTCTTGGTTTTATCTGAGGCAGACATTGATAGATTATTTATTGGACATGGCAACAAAGGTTACGGGGGAAGGCCGGGAACTGGGGTTGAGGACGAGATTTTTTAAAAACTGTCAGCCTTGATTGAATGGTCGAGCAGTCTCGGTGGGCCATATGGCCTAATTCTGCTGCTATGTCTTATGGTCTTATGGTGTTATGGTAATAAGATAGAGAAAGAAGTTGTTGATTTGCGATTTTGCCCAGTCCACAGAGTCACTGCTCTCTGGATAAAGAAATTTGTCCTCACCTATATTCTAAAAGGACACCACTCTCTTCTGGGGCTGGTCTTGGACTTTCCCAATATTACAGCCCTTCTCTCCACAACAAATCTAAAAAAGTAATTTCACCATTCGATTGGTTTCAATGAGGTCACAGTCATTCTTTTAAATTCTAATGAATACAGGCCCAGGGCTATCAAATGTTCTTCATGTGACAAGCTATTCAATCCTGGAATCATTTTTGTGAACCTCCTTTCAACCCTCTGCAGTTTCAGCATAGCTTTTCTAAGATGAGGGGCCCAACACTGCTCACAATATTCCCAGTGAGGCTTCACCATTTTTAAAAATAAATAGTCATCATTATATCCTTGGTTCGATATGCTAGTCTCTTGACATGAATGTCTACATTGTATTTGCTTTCTTCACCACAAACTCAACCTGCAAAATAACCGTAGCGAATCCTGCAAAAGGACTCCCAATTCTTTTGCACCTCAGTTTCTTGTATTTTTTCTCCATTTAGAAAATAGTCAACACTTTCATTTCCTTTTTTTTACGAATTGCATTACAGTACACTTCCAAACACTGTATTCCATCTACCATTTATTTGCCCATTCCCCTAATCGGTCAAAGTCCTTCTGTAACATCTCTACTTCCTCGAAACCTCTTCTGTCTTCAGATCACCTGCAAACTTGCAACAAACCATAAATTCTGTCATCCAAATTAATGACATATAACGTAAAAAAGAACCGGACCTAACCCAGACTGCTGGGGACACACCACTAGTCACACGGCCAAGCAGAAGATGCTCCCTTTATTGGCACTCTTTGCACCTTGCCAAACAACTCCTGTTTTATCCATTCTCGATTCATTCCTGTACTACAATGGGCTCGTAGCTGGTTATGCAGCCTTACGTGCGGCATCTTTTTAAAGGTCTTCTGAAAATCGAACTACAGAATATCAACCGATTCACTATTGTCTATTTGTTCTTTCTTCAGAGAATTGCAACTGATCTGTCGGGCAAGATGTTTTGTTGAGAAAACTATGACCTACGACCTATTGTATCATGTGCCACCAAGTATTTTGAGACATCCTTAGTAATAGACTGCAACATCTTCCTAACAACTGAGGTCAGACAAACTAGCCTATAGTTTCCTTTCATCTGCCTCTCTCCCTTCTTGAAGCGTGGAATGGGCATTTGGGATTTTACAAACTTCTGGAACCATTCCAGAATCTAGTGATTCTTGAAAAATCATTATTAATGCCTGTACGATTACTTTAGCCACTTCTTTCAGAACTCTGGGAAGTGCAACACCTGGTCCAGGTGACTACTGTACTTTCAGACCTTTCATTTTCTCAAAACCCTCCTCCCGAGTAATGGTAACTTCATACGCTTCATTACACCTGACACCTGAAACTTCCAACATATTGCTAGTGTTTTCCACTGTGAAAACTGATGCACACTACGTATTGATTTCCATATCCACTCTTAACTCTCTTTTACAGTTTTTGTATCTGAAGAAATAGTTGCTATAGGCTTTAATATTAGTGGATTACTTAGCTCTTGTGAGTGATGGAAGTGAAGGGAACAGTCAAGTCTGTTTCACCTCTAGACAGGCACTGATGTTGAAGACACTCCAAGATTCATTTCTGAAAGTCACCGCCAGATAATTGAAGCATTTCTGGGATTTAAGAGATTGCGTGGTAACAAAGAATTTTGGGATTTGGAAGGACAATCAGCAATTTCCAACTGGTTTTCTGGGCTGCAGTGCAATGGTGATGAAGGGTGTTTTCAGAATCTGTTTCTGGCAGCCGAGCCGAGAACATTACCAGTGTTGAGAATGGCCCAGGAGCAGGAGACAGCTCTTTGTAGAGAAAATTATGTCTGTTTGGATGTTTTAATGCACTAATCAAAGTCTGGGCTGAGGACAAATGGTGAACGTAGTTTTCTAAAAGGATGCTTTAGGTCCTTCTACGCGGAAATAGCACAGAGTCTTTGAGGAATATGAACGAGCAGGAGACAATCATGGAATGAAACAAGGCTATCAGGGGTATGATTAATGTGAATCCCAAGGCATTTCAACTCAGTGACGAGAACACGTAACACACAAAAAGGGAGGGTGTCAGCAGGTCAAGCAGTATCTATGGGGGAAAATGAATAAGGAATGTCTGGGCCGAGACTTTGAATCAGAAACTATCGATACGATCTTCTGTAATTGAAATATTCAATCACAAGCAATCCCCTGCTGAATCTTTTCTGCACTCTCTTCAGTACAAATACATCCATCCGGTTGTATTGTTACTAGAACTACACACGCTGTTCCGACTGACCCAACCAACTTATAAAGTTGTCAGAAGACTTCCCTGCAAGTGTACTCTGTGCTGCAACAAATGATGTCAAAATGTTAACAATTGCCTCCACACATTGCCTACTTGAGCTGCTACATTCACAGACCTTTGCATTTATTAAAAGTTCAAAATTCACTGTGAATTTATTAGCAAAGTACACATCTGTCACCATATACAAGTCTAGGATTAATTTCCCTGTGAACGATCTGGACAATTGGATACAAAAATGACCAGGTGAAAGGAATCAGACAGTTAATAATAGAGAGCTACTCAGATTGTCGGCTTGTGACTAGTGGTATCTATGAATGCTGGATCCACTGTTTGCTATCTGTATTAAAGATATGGGAGATAAAGTTGTTAATGTCATTCTTGCGTTTGCAAATGCTACCAGAATTGCTGGTACATTGGACAATGAAGGGGATTATAAGATCATAAGATATAGGACCAGAATTAGGCCATCTGCCCATCGAGTCTGCTCCAGCATTCAATCATGGCTGATCCTCTTTTTTTGCTTCTCCTCAACCCCAGTTCTCGACCTTCCCTCCGTAACCTTTGATGCCATGTCCAATCAAGAACCTATCACTCTCTACCTTAAATACACCCAACGACCTGTTCTCCACAGCTGCATGTGGGAACAAATTCCACAAATTCACCACCTTTTGGTTAAAGAAATTGCTCCGCATGTCTGTTTTGCCTCAGACTCTCCTACCATGGGAAACTTCCTTTCCACATCTACTCTGTCAAGGCCATTCAAACTTATTATAAATTTACAAGGGGACCGTGGGAAGTGCGCCAAGGAATAGACGCACTTGGAGGGTTGGTCAGAGAGGAGAAAATACTATGTGAGTGTGGTACATGTGGTGTAGTGGGGCACCCTTTACCCCACTACAGGAAATGTACTACCTGAAGCGAGGATTTGTATGATGTGTATTGAAGGAAATGCAGCTGCCCAGATTAAGATAATTTATTTGATGTGAATTAAGGAAAAGTAGTCGCTCAGATGAAGAGAGTATCTCAGAGAAGCGAGAATCATTGACAATCACAGTATTTATTGGCCATATTTGTACTGGATGAGAGGGTGGTTTGGGAGTAAGACTGTGGGGAACTGGTCCTTCTGGTAAACTGATGTCCAGAGCATTGTTATGTCGGTTTTAAAAGATTGGAAGAAAATCCGTATTTTGTAGCTAAATGTAGGTAACACTAAGATTCGAGACATGATTGATTTGCTGCGTAAGGTGACAGCAGTGGAGACGAGGGATATTCGAGTTCGTGTCTACCTTATCCTTTTTAAATTCACAGCTACAGAATCTACAATCTCTGAGCTCCTGGCTCAGTGGGACGAGTATCGACTGTACCAACTAACAAAGTTCTACAGGGACAGACTGAAACAAGCAATTGAAGAAAAGGTTGAAAGACTGGGTTGGATGTTGACAAAGGAGGGACATTTCAGTGCACAAGAAAATGAGGTGAGTATTTCATATATTGTGACATAACTGTTGATATCAAAGGGAATAGTGATAATCGCCTGCACGTTCTAGAATTTACATCTGACTCTGGAAGTTGTATCTCTGGCTTGTCTCCAGCAGATCTGGTTTTAGCTGTAAAAGCCTGTTAAGGTGGGGAGCACAGGGAACTACAGGTTCAGCATACCCTTCTCCTCTTGCACCTGCTGTATTTATCGCTGTGGTATAAGAGTAGGGGCTGCGCATCTGGACTGTTGAGCAGGCATTCAGTCTAAAGTTAACTTCACATATTATCAGGACCATCGGTCAAATTCAGCTGAGCTCATTAACCCAGGATAAATAAAAAACTGGGCTTCATTGCACATACTGAGGGTCGGAAAGCAGCTAGCCACACATGTTCTCACCTCCATCTGAATTCCCCAAAAATGGGTGGCTGACCTTTCATTGAGTTATAGAAAAGTGATGACTGAAACAGGCCCTTTGTCCCATCTAGTCATTGTCTAACCATTTAAACTGCCTACTCCCAACGGCCATAACCTTCTGTACCCCTACCATTCATGTATCTACCCAAAATTCTGGTAACAGTTGAAATTGAACATGCTTGCAACACGCACCGGTAGTACGATCCACTCCCTCGACCCCCTGAGTGGTTCCCCTCACGTTCCCCTTAAAGTTTTCACTTCTCACCCTTAATCGATTACCGTGTGTTGTAGCAAAGCCCGACCTCAGCGGAAAAAGCCTGCTTGCAATCTTCTGATCTGTGCACCTCATAATTTCACATACCTCTATCAAATATCCATGCAACAAATAAAATCTTAACCAATTCAATCTTTCCTTATAACTCAGGTCCTCCAGTCCCGTCAACAACTTGGTTAAATTTTCTCAGTACACATTCAACCTAATATACAGCTTTCCTCTACGTCGGTGACCATGAATGCACACAAGATTCTGAATTCAGTCTCACCAATATCTTATACAGGTTCAATCTAACACTTCTTCTCCTGTATTCCGTATTTTCATTTCTGAAGTCTAATGTGACAAAAGCAGTCTTTAAAATCCTATCATAATCTGCCGCCCCTTTCGCTGAATTATGAAAATGTGTTTCTGGATACCTTTGGTCTGCTACATTCCTTCATTTTCCAACCATTCACTGTGCAAGATCTGCTCTGTGTGAATCTACCATGATGCAACACTTGGCATGTGTCTGCATTGAATTGCATCTGCTATTTTTCAGCCCATTTTCCAGCCGGTCAAGCTGCAAGCCACGATAGCTTTCCACGCTGTTCACTGCACTTCCAGTTCTGGTATCATTTAAATTTGCTGATCCAATTAACCATATTGTCATCCAGATCATTGATATAAATGATAAAGACCGAAAGGCCCAGCACCGATCCCTGCGGCACTCCAATAGTTACAGGCCTACAGTCAGAGACTCAATTATCTACTACACCTCTTTGGCTTCTTCCAGGAAGGCAATGCCTATTCCAATTGACTACCTCCTCCTGAATGCTGAGTAACTGAACTTATTGTGTCATAACCAAGGATCAGCATACCGTAGATTCGGCCATTGCGTTTGTGGAAATGCAGGTGTCATTTCATTATTATTTCATTGTGATGGCATTTAACTCCATTCTTTTCGTCGTAGTGCTTGTCGAGACCTGAGCAAAGCACAGCAATGTTTCGATGCCTGCTTGCATTCGGCCTTGTTTCAGTAGTTGGTCTGTCTAGTAAACTGACTCTGCAGATTAGCTGTATTCATTTTGTGTTCAATTGTTAAATTTCTTCCGGGTTGTTGGCTTCGATTTCCATTTGAGAGATTTACTTAACAGCCCTGTTTGGCCTAGCGTTTATTGTTTTCCTTCCCCTATTGACCAGTTTTATTCAGTCTCCCCCTTCCTCTCCCCCTCCCTCCCTCTCCCCCTCTCCCCCTCTCCCCCCCACCGCTCCTGGGTCATATCTGAAGATACTGACAGCAAGTTGCAATACACAGAGATGGACCCAGCAGAGAGAGAAAAGCACTGACCTTGCCCCTGAGGTTGCTTGAACAGGTAGGGGACAAGCTAGGAGCAATTGAATCTGTTCTGAGTGAAGTTACAGAAGCAATAAGGGTGATAATCTCGTGCCGACAAGTGAGACTCACATGGAGGAACAGTTATCATCCACTGCAGCAACTGTTCAACAGCTCACCGCAGACAATCAGTCAGTTGCCTGCGATTTCCGGACTCACGGACGACGTCCACGAGCTCACTGCAGACAGCCAGTGTCATCTGGCAGCCATTAGGGTTCTCGTCAATTCCGCACCTCAGTCTGCGTCAGTCTCACTCTCAGCATCTCGCAGGTCTTCTTTTTGTGCTGCCCCTACAATGTCTGGTCCTAATATTCCCGCTGTCGGACCTGAAATGACTCATGCATTCAGAACCTGACAGACACCCGCGTCAGAACAGGAACCGTGTTCCTCCACCAGGAAGATCTCGATGGTTGTAAGTATTTTATTACCCAGTGTCAGCTGACATTCAAGCCCGGTTTGATAGTTTTGTTGATATGCGCGAAAGCTTGCGTGTATGGGTCAAACTCCCAGATGGACATCAACTCAGCCTGTTCTCCATATTACGGTAGCAAGGATACCCAGCAGTCCAGTAGTTCCAATGTTTCATTGCTGCAGAGTGAAGGATAGTTTTGCAGCACTGGCTAAGGAGGCTACCCACTGACTCCTGGACCTGTGCCAAGGCAAAGGGGCGGTGAGAGCCTGTGCAGTTAAATTCTGCATTCTTCCAGTCAAGACAGGTTATAATGAGTGATCGCACATCATTGTTTGCCAGCGTGGACAGAACACAGGGGTTCTGAATGGATGTGTAGGACAGTCTAGATGACCTGACTAACCTGGCTATTTGAGTTGATGATGGGTAACTGAGTGGCGCAAGGAAAGTATATTTCAAGCTTCCTACGCTCTCTCTGATCACCATCTTTCACCGCACTCCCTGCTCCTCCCACTCCTTCATCACCCAGCACCCAGTCAACGAAGAAGCCTATGCATGTATGGCGGATGCGCTTGTGTCAGGAAGATCAAAACCAGCGCAGGGGAACAGGTTCCTGCCCCTAATGTGGCTGTACAGGACATCCCAACCGTCCAGTAAAAGAGGACACCCGTCAGCAGGGAGGGAAGTCCTGACGAGTCATTTAAGTATTTCATAAACTTTCTCTAATTATGTAATACTAGCTGCTGCCTTATCGTGGGGGTCTTGAACCCATGACCCCAAGGAGTTTATTGACTGCTGCAGCTGTGAGTCTCATAGACATCTCCATACCTCAAGAGCAACAGCAAAGGAATGGACAGTCAACATCTGCGCTTCAGCCACACATTCTATCGAACCCCACAAACTTGTGCTCAAAGGCGTCCATCGTGAAGAAGTCTCTTTCTATCTGGTTGATTTGCCTGAACAGTCACTGCACTTCGTCTCCACTGGTAATCCTAGCATAAACTACAAATCAATTGGTCTCTGAAAGCACTCCAAGAGTGGGGACTGGCATCCCTGTCTACCAGTCAGCTCAAGCTTCGTTCCATGAATCCTCTCCTGTGTCCGCTAAAGATGTGGACCTGTCTGGAAATAAATATGCGTAACTTCCTGAGTTCTTCAATAAAAAAAGACGGCTACTTCCGTACCCCCACACCGGCCATCCGACTATGCTATAGACCTGCTACCTGGTACTAGCCCTTTCCAGGGCTGATGTTTTCACACTTTCGTCCTGAAATGGTGGCTACAGAGAAATATGTCTGGGAGGCATTGGCTATGGGCTTTATGCATCCGTCAACCTCGCCGGCAGAATCAATCTTCATTGGGAGCAGGAAAGATGACAAGTTCCGTCCCTTCATTGATTATCGGCCCCTGAATAACAACACTGTGAAGAACCGCTACCTTCTTCCACTGCTGACCTCTGCGTTTGAACATCTCCAGGGAGCAACAATGTTGTCCAAAACTGATCTGTGCAATGCTTACAATCTAGTTCACATGAAAGAAGGAGAAGAGTTGAAAACAGCTGTCAGCACCTCTAATGGCCACTATGAGTATCTGGCGATGCATTTTTGTGTGGCCAACACATCCGCTGTATCCCGGGCCTGAATTAACGATACTTAGGGACATGTTGAAACAGCTTGTGTTCGTGTATTTGGCTGTCATCCTTATCTTCTGCCCCTTTCATTGGGAACACATCTTCTCGCACTTTCAGTAGGTGCACATAGAGCTCCTTGGAAATAGCCTGTACGCCAAGCACGAAACGTGTGAGTTTCATAAAGACCAGGAGTCATTTTTTGGGCTATATGCTTACCGCATCCACTGTTCAAATGGACCAGAATAAAGATCAGACAATTATCCAGAGTTCCAAGATCATCTACAATCAAACAAGTGCAGCACTTCATGCGTGTTGCAAACTTTTATCGCCGCTTCTTCTGGAATTTCGGCTCTATCGCATCTTCCATAAATGCACTCACCAGGCACGTCACAGTCATTCATAGCCAGTGTTGGCATTAGAATTGTCCTCTCTCAGTGCTCTTCTGCGGATAGTCGGCTCTGCCATTGTGTATTTCTTTTTCCTCACTTGACCCTGGCTCAGAGAAACTCTGATGTTGAAACCGGGAACTTCTGGCTGTCAGGGAGTAATGGCAACACTGCCTGGAGGGGCACAACATCCTTTCTTGGTCTGCACAGATAGCAAGGATCTCTCTTAAATTTAGGGTGCAAAGAGACTCATTTATCTTCAAGGTCGCTGGAGTCTTTCCTTCGCACAGTTCAATTCCATCCTCACCTATCCTCTCGGCTGCAAGAATACTGAGGCCGACGCTCTCTCCCGGCAGTTCCATGGATCTGAGGGCAATTTCGATACAGAGCCCAAGCTTCCTCGCTCATGTATTGCTCCAACGGTGATCTGAAGGATAGAGGCGGAGATGAGGGCCGCCCAACAGTCGGACATAGGCATGGGTGTCTGAACTTCCTTACGGCTGTTCGTCCCTGATGCGGAGCGCCTAACATGTTTAAAGGAGGACACACAAGTCGTCTGGCTGGAGATCCAGCAATGCACTGGACCCAGGAGTTCATAAAGAGACAATTGCAGTGGCCATCTACGTCCAAGGACAGGCAGTATTGTTGTCATCCCCTAGCAGACGAGAGACGCAAGTTAGCAACGAGTTACGTGGGACTGTTTGAATTGGTAAAGGCAGGCAGCAATGTTTTGTATAGATCGCATCTACCAGCATCACTGAAGATTCACCGTGTATTCCATGTCTCCCAGCTTAAGCCGTTTGCTACCTCTTCCACAGGCGCAGTCACACAACTTCTCCCTTCTTGTCGGTTGGTAGATGGTTCTCTGATCTATGCTGTACGTCAGCTCCTGGTACCTCGCCCGGTACGTGGTAAAGTTCAGTAGATTGTGGACTGGGAAGGGTATGGTCCAGAAGAACGTACTTGGATCCCGGCGAAAAACATCCTGGACAAGTCGCTTATCCAGGACTTCCAGCACACACAGGTCTGCTGCACCTCAGGAGCCTAGGGAAGTGGTTCCTGTTACAATCACGGATTCGGCAGCTGAGCAAATACAGCAATTGTGCTGATGAATATGCATATGTCAGCTAAGTATTATTTCACTGTGACAGTATTTAACTATTATTTTTCTGGAAGCACAGTACGGTTCGCTGCCTGCTTGCATTCAGTCTTGCATGAGAAATCGGGCAGTCGAGTCAACTGTCTATGAAGACGACCGGTTTTCATTGTTTCCTTTTTTATATGTATTTAGCTATTCCTTTTGGCTGCGGTGTTGGCTTCTTTTTCCATTTGAGAGTAATTGTTAACGGCCTGTTTGATGTAACGTTTATTGTTTTCCTTTTCTTCTAACTTTGTTAACATTAAAGCTTGTGAACTATTGACCCGCTTCAATGTCTGTCTCTTCGTATATGGGCGATATCCAAATGAAGTGATATCTGGTCCGAATGTGCGCCTAGGTCCAGGTGGACCACATCCACTTCTGAGCAATCATCAACATTTCCTGGTAACGTCCTCGAAAAACTCTATAAGACACGATCTACCATGCAGGAATCTGACAACTCATGACACCAGAAATCACCAGGTTGCCCTAAAAGGGCAGATAAAGGACAAACCGGAAAAAAAAAAGAAAACTGTTGACTTGCTGAATATCTACCTAAAGATAGACATGAACATGGTATTTCAGGCCACTGTCCATGGACTTCACAAGCACTGAAGGTCATATCCAAGATCTGAACTGTCCAGCCATTTGTGGTATTGGAATATTAAATGATTTACACCCACGACTGATTCTGTTCTCGTTGGGACTCAGTGGATCTGTCTATAATAGACAGGTGTTATCCAAAGCCCGCTGTTCAGTAAAGAGGAGTCGTCTGTAAATATGAAGTTCATCTATAAATTCATCATCTGAATTCTTCAAATTTAGTAGTATGGAAATTACATCTTTAAATCCCTTTCACAACTGCTACTCCTCAGACCTAGTTGTAGTGAAACTGGGATAATTTTCCAATGCAGTGGAACCTCAGGAACTTATGCTGATTCGTTCCATGATTATTGTCCATTATTCCTATTATGCAACATCTTTCCATTTCTCTTTTGATAACCTGTCTTGGAGATCAATCATTCTAACACCAGAATATCACAGCAGTTTTTTGTTCTCAGAACAGTTTCTAAGACCCATTCATTTTTAGTTGCATTATCAATGACCTTCAATCCATCCTAAGATAATATAGTTGAATATGTTTAATTTAGAATTCCCCACTGATCAGTAAGCCCATTGCTGCATTGAGGAAGTGACACAATTTCAGAGCATTAGTGAACAGGCAGTAAAAATCCGAATCCCGAGACAGTCGCCTGGACATTGTGTTGTTTTCACACGTCAATCATAAGACCAGAAGGCATAGAATCATAAATAGGCCATTCGGCCTATCCTCCATTCCATCATTGCTGATTTATTATCTCTCTCATCCCCTGATCCTGCTTTCTCCCGGTAAACGTTGCCAACCTACTAACCTCCACCTTAAATGTACACAATTACTCGATGCCCACAGCTGTCTGAGCAAATAAATGCTACAGATTCTCTACCTCCAGCTAGGGACGTTCCTCCTCATCCATTCTAAATGACCCTCGCTGGCTGTGTCTTCCGGTTCGAGACTCCCCATGACAATAAACGTCCCCATTTTAGTCAACGTTCTCTCCACACCTATTCTATCTGCAACTTTCAACATTCCGTCGGTTTCAATGACATTCACCCTTGTCCTTCTAAACTCTACCGAGTACAGGTGCAGAGTCACCCGCCGCTCCTCATATATTAACCCTTTTATTCCACGGATCATTCTCCTGATTCTCCTCTAGACGTTCTCCAATAGCATCATATCTTTTCACAGATAAGGCTACCAACACTGATCACAATATGAAAGTGACATTCGACCAGTGCCAAAGTATTACAACAGTGGTCTTATATTATAACCCTCCCAAAATAATTGCTAACTTTGTATTTACCGTTCTCAACACCGACTCAATCTGTAGGGTCCCCTGAACTAGGTCTTCCAAGACCCTCTGCAACTCTGAATTCAGAAATTTCTCCCAGATTTGAAAATAGTCTACGTCGTCATTACTTCTACAGAATTGCATGCCCATATACCGTCCTCTAGCTGGCACTGATTTGTCCATTTTTTCAATCTGTCCTTTTGCTTTTATGAACTCCCAACATTCTCAAATGGTTCCTGATCCTGTATTTACCTTCACATTGTCCGCAAACTAGGCCATAAAGCCATCATTCTGTGGACAAAGTCATTGACGTACAATATGAGAAGGAGTGAACCCAGAGCCTACCCCTGCAGAACACAGCTAATCAATGGCATCCAAGAAGAAAAGGCCCTCTTTATTCTCTTCATTCAGCCAAATGTTTAACTGGAAATAAACATGGACTCTCTACCCATGCTGGTATCTTTCCTGTTACACGATTGGTTTTTAATCTTTTTAAGCAGCCTCATGTGCGGTACGTATACGAAGGTCCCATGAAAATCCAGGTAAACAATTTACACCGACTCTCCCATGTTGATCCTGCTTTCTATTCCCTCAAATATTTCCAAAAGATTTGTCAGTCAAGGTTCCCCCTAATAGATTTTGGCCTATTTTGGCATATGTCTCCAAATACCCCGAATCCTTATCGCCAGTAATTGACTGCTAGCATTTTCCTGATCATTGATTAGGTTAATTGCCCATTGTTTCCTTTGTTCTGTCTCCTTCCTTTCTTAAGGTGTGAAGTGACATTTAAAATTTCCAGCCTTCGAGAACGATTCCAAAATCTAGTGATTCTTGAACGATCATTACGACTACCTCCACAATGGTTCTTCATCTACCCCTTTCACAGCCAATATGGTGTCGTCCAGCTGGAACACGTGATACGTCAATCTTTAGTACCTTCTGCTTCCCAAAGACCTTCTGCTTAATAATTGAGAATACATTACTTCTGTGCCCCCCCCCCCCCCCAACATTCACAAATTTCTGGTACATTTCTAATGTCTTCTACAATGAAAACTGATGTAAAATACATGCCGCACTAATATCTTCTGCCAATTCCTTGTCCCCCAAGACTACGACACCATCTACATTTTCCAGCAGTCCGGTATCTACTATACCCTCGGTTTCACTCTTTACATATCTGAAGAACATTTTGAAAAACACCTTTATATTATGAGCAAGCTTACCTTCATATTTCATGTTTTCTCTCGTTGTGACTTTTTTGTTGCCTTCAGTTGATTTATAAAAGCTTCAACGTCCTCCAGCTTTCCACTGCTTTTGCTATATTCGATACCCTTTCCTTTGGTTTTTGCTGGCTTACTCGCCAGCCAGGAGTCCTGGGCTCAGCTGACTCTGGCTGACAGTACCTGATCTGGGCCCTTACCCAGGGTTACAGATCCCACTGCCTTGTGGGAACCTTCGGGAGAAGAGAAGGCTAAGGAGTTAACCCTACACAAATCCGGAGTGGAGCCCCTAAGGTGGTTGGATGACGTATCACGTCACCTCTCGACAGCTCCTGCAGCCAAGCTGATGCCAAATGTACTGCTTCGTATTCCTTTGGACCAGATTCACGAAGCAGAGGGGGATCTTGATGTCTTGGTAGCCCACGATCTCCATATTCATCGCCTAGGTCTTCGCCCGGACTGTTGCTCAAGAACCGGCTTATTCAGCCGCAGCCGACGCTGTTCCACACCCAACCGGGCGCATCCATTGCCTACTTAGACTGACGAGGCCATTATTATTATACTCGCCAGCTATGGATGTTCTTCCTCCCTTTCGAACAAATCTTCATCTTTGGGATGATCTATCCTAAGACTGCAGAAGTGCTCCAAGAAACTAATTTTCCAAAGCTACCTGCAGATTGAAATCCACCATGACTATTTTAACATTGATCTTTTCACATGCATTTTCTATCTCCCGTTGTAATTTGTAATCCACGTCCTTGCTACAGCTTGGAGACCTGTATATAATTTCCATCCTGGTCATTTTACCTTTGTACTTTCTACCTACCCGCAAGGTTTCAAAATCGTCTGATTCGATGTCACCTCTTTCTAAGTTTTTATTCCCAGCAGAGTCAACCTAAACTCACCACCTATCTGCCTAACATTTCGATATAATATGTATCCTTGGTTGTAAGCACACAGCTATCATCTCCTTTCCGCCATGATTCAGTGATGGTCGCCATCGATTTTCCAACCCTTTTGCTCTCCCCTGCCTTGCGTTCTTGTTGTCACATGTTGTTGCTGTAATGTTGCACGTTGAAAGAGCGAGGAAATTAATCACGTTGCACCTACTGCAGAATGTCAGTAAAGCCCCATTCTTACACCGTATTGATTTAGACTTTCCTTCAGTCAATGACAGAATCCACAGATTTACTATCTGAGATGGCTACCCAGTGACTGCACCTGCTCCAAAGCTTCCGGGACAATGAACATGTCCTTTCCTCCACATGCTCCATCTTTTCTGTCTGCTACAATAAATTCATTGCTTCTCTTTTATAGAAAGTCACTGAACTGACAGAGAAGGGAAACCGTCCAGAGAGTTCCACACTCTTCCTCAGTTTGGTGATGGGGAAAGGCTCGCAGACCCGGAGGATGATGTGGGAATCCTTTGTGCAAATGAGGACTGAGTTACCTGAGTTGGACAAAATACTGAAGGAACTACAGGAGCTCGGTATGTTAAAGCCACACACTGGACACAGTCACATTGAAATACACAGTTTTAAGCATGTTAGGTTTCTTTTCATGAAAGCTTTTGATTTAAACAGGCCCTGATCCACAGGACTACACGAGCGTCGCCCGAGGGTTATCTGAGTTACCCACTCGACTGAAAGGTGAGTGATGGAATGCACAGTTCAATCCACATCTCAAGTGTTAGACTGTGACTTAGTAGAACCTGAGAATCAAAATCAATCAGAATCAGATTTAATATCACTAGAATATGTCGTGAAACGTGTTAACATAGCGGCAGCAGTACAATGCAATGCATGGTAATAAAGAAATAATGAGTTACAGTAAATAGCACCACAGTTAAATATATAACTGAATAATTAAATTAAAGATAATGCAACAACAGAAATCTTATAGAAAAGTGAGGTAGTGTGCATGGGTTCAATGTTCATTTAGGAATCGGATGGCTTAGGGGAAGAAGCTGTTTCTGAATCGTTGAGTGTATGCTCCAGGCTTCTGTACCCCTGACGGTAACAATGAGGAAATGGCATGTGCTGAGTAATTGCGGTCTTTCATAATGATCGCCGACTTTCTGAGGCATCGTTCCTTGAAAATATTTGGATAGTACGGCAGCTGGCATGCATGGTGAAGCTGACTGATTATACATCTCTTTATATCTGTAGTTCAACAAAAACAAACTCCTGGAACCCTCTTTTTTATATTTTTGATCATATCCTTCCGGTTCACGTGTATATCTAGGAGCACCTTCAACACGACTATCATAGTTGCCTGAGTAACCATCCAGGCAGTACATTCTATGAACAAAACAAGCTAACAAACAAATACATAAATCAATAAATTCCTGCATGTTCTTTCAATGGACCCATCTCACCTAAACCAAATGCCCTCTGGTATTAGACACATCACTCCTGGAGAAAAAGTAATGGCTCTCTACTCTAACTTTCTCTCTCTCTCAATCTGATACACCTCTATCAGATCTCTCAAAATATCCACAGTAAACAAACCCAGTTTGTTAAACATCTCCTTGTTGCATATGCAGTCGAATCCAGGCAACATACTGGTGAACATTTCCTTCACCCTCTCCAGTTTTCCGACAGTTTGAGATTAAAAGTGAAATCAATACTCCATGTGCAGCCTACGGGCATACGACCTATGAGCAGAATTAGGCCATCCGACTGATCAAATTTGCTCCACAAATCCTTTCAATCCTATTGTTATTCCTTCTCGCAGTAAACCTTGACACTCTTATAGATCATGACCCAATAAATGTCTGCTTTAAATATACCCAGTCACGTCCTCCACAGCCGTATTCGGCAATAATTTCACACAATTACCACTCGCCAGCAAAGAATTTCTCATTAATTCTGATGAGAGCAGGCACAATTCTATTCTAAGGATGTGCCCCCGGTCCAAAATTCCTGGATTATAGGATACATCTTTTATGTCCACTATATATCTGCCTTCCAATATTAGATGGGTTTCAATGGGATATATCCTATTCTCATAAACTCCTGCAGTAAAATTCTCCTTATTGGGTAACACTTCCATTCATGGAATCATTTTCGTGAATCTGCTCTGCAATGCTAGCACATCCATTTTTTTTCAGAGATTGAGTCCAGCCTGCTCAAGGACGCACTCAGACACATCATTGTGATGTCACCGCGGTCACAGGGTATTTCAGGTCCTTCAACATCCGACACACTGGGGCAACCCAGCCATAAGTGATCAAGCCCCAACTTGTGTCTGTCACATCCACAACCATGTCGAGGCTCGCTTTGATGCCGCTGTGCTATCCTGACGACATTCCTCTTCTGGGATCCTGAGATGCCCAAGCGTCTCTAGGCTGTAGTTCCAACATGACCACCAGTCTAGATGACTGACAGCAGCACTATGTCTGGCCTAAACAAGATCGAGCAAATGTGTTCAGGGAATCAGAGCCGTTTCCCTTGGTCGACACTCAAATGCCAGTCCTTTGGTGTTCTCAGAATGTTGGCAGAAGACATAGGTTGGATGTGAGCCTTAACCCTGCCTCAGTAAAAGCTTTGCTGGACGATGGTGTTTCGCCTGGGCGATGACTATGCGCAAGGTGTCTTCACTGTATTCAGCAGCTGATTGGCGGCAACGATACTCGCCCTGCCCCAGGGCTTTTGAGCAGCAGCTGAGGGTGTGCACCTCTTCCCTCAGCAAAGGGAACACGCAGGTGTTCCGGCCTTGGCCCAGCAGTCAAGTTTCGCTGGGCTTGTCAAGACGACATAGACCGACTGGATCAGGAACGTGATACGGTGAGGTTCAGCTCGCAAGATTTCCCACAACAAGATGTTGCACTCCATTACTTTGTCCCATCTTGTCCACGTATGCCGTCAATCTTGCTGGTATGTAGCTCCTCCTCAGCAGTTCGCACTTCTTCCTGGACCAACTGGCGCCTCGCTCTTCCTTGCACTTTATCAAAGCGAATTGTCGGGAAGCAGCCCAAGCCCGCCTGCCCTGCATCCCTCTGAGCTCACCAGCACCCAATGGCGCAGCGTGCTTCAGTTTGTTCAGTCGTATCCTCAGATCAATGCCAGTGTGTGAGACCTTCGGGTACCTGGGCTCGTTGTATTGCACCAATAACACCTCGCTCAGATTGTTCATGGGGAGTTTCAATCTGTTTTGCTTCCCGTAAAAGGCGATACTGGTTAGGTTCCGAAGCAAACATAACCGTCATCCTAGGTACCAGCTGATTTTTTTTCCCCGCTGTTGACAGTGGGCCATCAGAGACTAGCAGAGTCCAGTGAATCTGAGGGAGAATATCATGCTGGTAAATCCAGGCCTTGAATTTGTCTGGCAGCCGTGACTTAGCAACAGCAGTCAACCATTTATGCAGCTCTTCTCCGGCTGCTTTGATGGATGTGGATGCTTGAATGCTGTTTCTTCATTGGATGCTGAAGTTTTTCATTCATTTCTTCAATGAAAAACTTGGACCAGGTTTTTCACTGGCTTCTCATATAGCCTTAGAAATTGGGCGCCTTCCAGGTTAAAGCCGAAATTGTCAACTACCTTTCCTGTATTGAGTAATGAATTTTGATTTCTTAGGATTGAAGGTCATCCTTACCCAAGTGTGAGCTTCTCCAGACCCTGGAGGACCCGTCTGCATCCTGGCACTGACCTTGTTCTTACAGTCAGGTCATCCGTGAATGCACTTTCAGATGATTGACGGACACTAGATGTGACTATGTGGCCTGGGCCTCTGCTCTATACTTCTGCTGAGTTGGGCAACATGGTGGTCGCCAAGGGGAAGAGTATCACAGACATCCTGTTATGACCACCTTCTCAAGACGATGCCAACCAGTTGTGACTGTCCCAAAGCTGACTCATGGACTGCAATTGCTGTAGTAGTCCAGAAAGAGTTCCCTGTCCAAAATAGGACATAGTCGTTCTTGATGGCGACCTTAACCATCTTAGGCGGTATAGAATTACATGCATTTGTAGATACAGTCAGAGGATGGAAAGATCTCCCTTACCTTCTCATACTGCTTTGATCAATTGAGTGATCACGCCTAGATTTTCTAGGCACCAAGAAACCTATGCTAAACCCGCCCTTTTGCAATGTTGTGATTATTCTGGAGATATTCCGTTCGGCGTTGGGCAACAACACTGAAAAATACCTCCCTTCCACATTGAACAGTAAGATGATTCGAAATTGCTTGATGCTCTTGGTGTTCTCCTCCTTGGAAATTGAGTTACCTTCTGCGAATCTCCATTGGTAGGCCGTTCTCAGAATACTACGAATATGATCTGACCAGTGTTTTGTAAAGCTTGAAAATTACATCCTTGTTATTTCATTGTCTTCCCGAAATGAGTAATACAATTACACATACCTTCCTTACCACTGACAAAATCTACAAAGCAACATTTAGGAAATTCTTCATGAGGACCGCAGAGTAATTTTTCAGCTCTGATTTCTGAATTTTGTCCCCATTTAGAAAATGGTCTACCCCTTCATTCCTCTCCCCAATGTGCATAACCATACAATTTGCTAGACTGTATTCCATCTGCCACTCTTGTGTTGCCCACTCTCCGAATCTATCTGAGTACTCCTACAAGCTTTGCCACAAAGGCATCACTTTGGAGGGCAAATTTTCAGCCTAAATTAATTCTTGTGAAGCTGCAACCTAGCTTTTCAACTAAGATCCTGCACTAATAAATACAAGCAAGCAACATGGCTTCCTTGTCACCCTACCAGCCCTTGAATCCATTTTTTGGGGAAATATGAGCTTTGACCTCAAGATCTCTCTGCTCATTAACACCGTTCATGGTCTTGCCTTTAACAGTGCACTGTATGTTCACGTTCTAAGTTTAAATACTTCATATTTGACCAATTTAAACAACATGATTTCTGCAACATATCTGCAACCAATCTACACTGCACTGTTTCCATTAGTAGTCTTCTACACTCTTCACGATATCATCAATCTTTGCAAACTCCAATCAACATTTTATTTCGGGTATTTTATAAACAAAAATAAATCTGGATATGGCAAATCGCAGTGCACAGTGCTGCAGAACAGCACTTGTCAAAGAACTGCAGCCAGACTAAATCTCAATAACATCTGTCTTCTATGGGGAAGACAATTATAATTCCAAAAGGCCAATTCACCACAGTTCACAAGCATGTTAATTTTCTGCAGGATTGTCAAACGCCCAACTTGAAGTTTGGATGACGCTAATTGCCGTGCATAAAGCCTCCCTGCTTACTGCTTGCGCACCTCAAACATTCTCTCTTCTCCAACTCGCATTGAGCAGCAGATGCAAAGGCCTAAATGTATGTACCACAACTATCAATGACAATTGTAAGTCGGTATTTCTAAGACTACCGAATTGTCACCCACTTTGTTAAAATCGGCTCATAATAATAATAAATATAATAATAAGGTAAATCATATCTCTTACCTAAAGATAGTAGTAGTAGTAGCAGCACCTGAAGTAGTCCTTCAAAATATCATCCTATTAATTGTTTACAAACTATATATAAAATTGTAACATCATGTGATTAATTGGGAAATACAGCTTACTTAAATAAACTCAATATACTTGTTGAAGAGATGAAACGATGGCGTAAGCGCATGAAAGGATGTAAAGAGCATCTAGTAATGATCGATTCTGTAACCTATATCAATCCCTATAGAAAAGCAGAACTCTTTCATGTTGTTATATTGTTATCTTGACCACCATAAAGCATTTATTTCTGACCCACATTCATGGTTAAAAGAAGTTATATTATTATAGAATACATACATATAAGCTACACCCACTTCTTATGAACTTCCTACAACATCTGATGAAAAAGTGACGTACTCTAAACACACTATCTATTAACAACAAAAAATACAGCATTATCAAAATAAACAGAGAGAATTCTCAGGGTGATTCTCTAAGCCCACTATGGTCTTTCGCAGCTTGAATCCCACTCTCCAATTTACTGAATCGCATCAGTAAAATACATATATAATCCGTTACCAGTAAAGCTAACTCAAACAATGGAACTATTTTAGAAAGGTATCAACATCAACTTTGGACTAGATAAATGCAGAATATTCAATAGATTCTGAGGCGCCATTAAGGAGGCCACACATGCGAGCAGCTCGGTGGAGGTGATCAAATATTCCGGCTATAGACTGCTACAGTTGCAATATACAGCTAATGTTATGGACAACATAGGAAGTAAAATTGTTTTAAGGTGACTAAAAAATCTATCACTACTGAAAGCCCCAAAATTTCGGATAGCAGTCTCCAATCATAGAAAATAGATGCCATGCTGGATTTAATGTCTGGTTAAGGCTTCAAACTTCCACTACCGACTATTCTGCTGGCAAAACTTCAGTCTCTGATAAAGGAAATCGAAGATCTGAGCAAGATTGCTGTACCAGAGGGACATTCGGGTACGTTGTTGTTGTTGTTTTGGTTACACGGAGACTTGGATTTCCGGCTTGGAATCATCGGTACATTTTGTTGGCTTCACATTCGTCTCAATGAGCCGAACTGCTGAGTATTCAAAAGCAGAGGAGGAGCAGTGCACTTCATTATTAAGTCCCCGTGGTGAACAAACGTGGTGGTTTTATCTCACTCATGCTCACCCGATCTGGAACAGCAAGCGATCAAGCGTCGTCCATATTATCTGTCAGGGTGTTTTCAGCCATCATCTTGGTAGCAGTGTATATCCCACCTCTGGCCCGTGTCAAACTGGCTCTAAATGAGCTGATTTACGTAATCAGCAGGAAGGAAACAGCATACCCTGATGCTTTTCCTATCATTTTGGAGGATTTTAACCAGGCCAACTTCAAAAAGTCTCCAAACAATTATCACCAGCATGTGACCTGTGGAAACAGAGGAGCAAAGACACTGGAACACAGTTATACTACCATCAAGAGCAGTTACTGTGCCATCCTACGCCCACACTTTGGAAAGTCAGAACACCCGGCTGCACTTCTACTCACTGAGTACAGGCAGAGACTGAAGACCACAGCACCAGTAGAGACGGCCAAGTAGATATGGACAAGGGAGGCACAGGAGCGTTTGCTGGACTGTTTTGAGTCGGCGGGCTGGAATCGATTCAGAGATTTATCATTGACTCTATATGAGTACTCCTCAATTGTCACTAACTTCATTAAAACCTGTTTGGTTGTGTGTGTGTGTCTATCAGCACATACTGCAATTGCCCGAATCAAAAGGTATGGATCATACACGAATGAAAAGCCGGAGATAAACCAGGAGATTCGGAGTCTGCTGAGGACTAGATCTGTTGCATTCAGGATTTGCGAATCAGTAGGAGCCAGCTACGACTTACGATTGGCTATCTAAAGAGCAAAATAATAATTATGATTGACGCTGGAGGTGGAAGCGGATGCACGTCAACTCTGGCAGGTTTGCGGTCCATTACTTCCCCCAAAGCAACAGCTAACAACATGAACAACAGTGATGCTTCACTCCCAGACGAGCTCAACGATCTTCATGCATGCTTTGAAAGGGAAAATAGAACTATAGCTACGATAATTTCCTGTAGCATCAGCGACCCTATTATCTGTCTCGGAGGCTGACGTCAGAAAGTCGATCAAGAGGGTGAACCCTCACAAGCTGGCAGGCCAATCACCACAATAGGTCTACAGCTGATGTGATTTAATTGTCTCCTCTTGCTGCCCTGGGTCCCCTGATAATGCTAATACTTTTGTCAAACTGCTGTTTAAAACAATCATTCCTACAGGTGCATTCAAAAGCTCTAAAACATGAACTTCAGTATCTCCCACTGCAACTGGATGAACAACCTCCTCACTGGAAGACCACAGTCTGTGTGGATTGGAAAAAAAAGTCTGCACTTCGCTGTCAGTCAAAACTGGAGCACTTCAAAGACGTCTGCTTAGCCCACTGCACTTCTCCCTCTCCGAGCCTAAAGCGGTGTGGGTAGGCGAACCTCAAATATCATCTCTAAACTATTACTGGCAGAATTTGAGATAGTGACGATGATGCGTACAGGAAAGAAAGATATGAGCAGTGTCACAGCAGCAACCTTGAACATAACGTCAGTAAGGTCAAATAATTCTTTGTGGACTTCAGAAAGGATAAGACGAAGGAATACGCAATCGTCCTTCTAGATAAATCGAAAGTAGAAAGTCTGAACAACTTTAAGTTCCTGTGAGTCAGCTTCTGTGGGGATCTATCCTGGGCCCAGCATATCTAAATCTTACAAAGAAGGCATGACAGTGGCGGTTTTTCATTGGGAATTGGTGAGTTCTGGGGTGTCACCAAAGACACTAGAACATTTTTCTAAATGTACTGTGGAGAACATTCTAACTTGCTGCATCACCATCTGGTATTGGGAACTTGAGGGTGTGACTGCACAGGAACAAAATTGTTAACACAGACAGCTCCATCATGGGGATACACCTCCCCAGCATCCAGAACATCTTCAAGGAGCGATGCAAAAATCCATATCCACCAGAAAGTGTTCCCATCACTGAGGACATACCCTATTCTCAATGGTACCATCAGGGAGAAGGTACAGGATCTTGAAGGCACACATTACACGATTCAAGAACAGATTCCTATCCTGTGCCATCAGATTTCTGAAAGGGCATTGAGCCGATCAACACAGCCTCGCTTCTTTTATTTCTCTTTTTGCACTGCATATTAATTTAACTTTATATATTCTTACCATAATTTTACCATAGTTTTACTGTTATGTATTGCAATTTACAGCTGCTTCAGAACAATAAGTTTCACGAAGGAAACCCTTTCTGATGGAACCCTGACAAATGATTATCAGCTCATAACTCTGCTGCACCAGAGATCCCAACACACTAGACCGCTGTTAGACTACGATAAGGAAAGCCCATCGTTCCTCCCGAGACCACATTTTAGCAAGTCGGCTCACTTGGTTGTACACCTGCTACCTGCAAAACTCTAGAGATCAAGACAACTCAAGAGGCGGTCGGTGATGGGAGAGAAACGGTTACAGGATTGTCTTGAGTCAGTGAACATGGCCATTTTCAGGAGCTCATCTGATTACATGAACAACTACATTAGGGCCGTTAGGTAGACTTTATTGAAACAGTTACGGATGAATGTGCCCCCACGAAATTGTTCAGGGATTCCCCCAATCAGAAGCCCTGAATGAAAAATGAGATCCGAAATCCGCTTGAAGCCAGATCAGAGGCATTCAAGCCTAGAGATCAAAAATGCCACAAAGGTACAGGTATGATCTCCGGAATGCCATTTCTCGTGCGCAGTCAAGATTCCTGACTAGACTGGAATGAAAGAGCTTTGCTCGACATCTGTGGAAGGGTTTCAATGGCATAACCCACCTAGAAAGTTAAATCTTGCAACATAGTGGTCAGCAGAGCTTCGTTTTGAAGCCTTTCATGTTCGCCTTAATCACCAAAACAGTGAAAAACCATCGCGCACACCAATGTCTACTGAAGGTCCTTTGGTCTCGATATCTGAAGATGACGTGCGGGCTGCCTTCAAGAGAGTGAATCCAAGTAAAGCATCCGGTACGGACGGAATACCTTGTTGAGTGCTGAAGACCTGTACTGACCAACTGGCTGGTGTATTCACCAATATCTTCAACCTCTGGCTGCAGAAGTGTATTGTACCCCCCTGCTTCAAGCACGCTGATGCCGAAGAACGTGGTAGCTTGTCCAAATGACTACTGTCGAGTGGTGGTTACATCCACAGTGATGATGTGCTTTGAAAGACTGATGTTGAAGTATATCAGCTCCTAGCTAAGTGGTGACTTGCATACGCTTTAATTCACCTGTTGAAGCAACAGGTCTACAGCAGATACCTTCTCGTTTGTTCTTCACACAACCCTGGAATATTTGGTCAGAAAGAAATGCATACATCAGAATGTTCTTTATCGATTACAACTCGGCATTTAACACTATCATCTCCCCTAAACCTCTCAGTAAGCTCCAAGACCTGGGCCTCAATACCCCCTTATGTAACTGGATCCTGGACTTCCTCACTTGTAGACTCCAGTCAATGCTGATTAGCAAACACATCTCCACCACAATCTCTATCAGCACAGGAGCACTGCAGAGAAGTGTACTTAGCTCCCTGCTCTATTCGCATTGCTCCTATGTCTCTGTGTTCTGGGCTGTATCAAAGATGAATCACCATACTGGTGGGAGATTGAAAATTTGGCTGAGTTATTTTTTAATAACAACTATCTCTCAATAATACCGATAATATCTGTCAATAATACCAAGGAATTGATTGCAGACCCCATCAGAGGGAACCGGAGTCCTATGAGGCAGTAATCGCCTGTGGCTCAGAGGTGGAGACAGTCAGTAACTTTAAATTCCTGGGTGTCTCTACCTCAGAGGACCTGTCCTGGACACATCATATAAATATATTTCCAAAGAAAGCGCAACTGTGCGTGCGCTTCTTCAGGAGTATATGGAGATTCAGCATGTCATCGAATACCTTGGCAAACTTCTATCTTTCTTTTTCAATCTTTTTATTAGTTTCATAATAAACATACCATAATATTGATACAAAGTTATTGGGAATACATTGTTGCGGTTAACATAGTTAAATAGCCCAGTTGACACATGAGTGTTAAATCTCCCATCGTACAGGATACAGATGAGCAACATAAAACAAAAAAAAGTCTTAAAAAAAATCATGAAAAAAAACTAAATAAATAAATAAATAATATATCCCCCCCAAAAAAACTAACCTAAACAGTGTTAAACAACTAAACTAAGAAAAAAAAGACGGGGCTGTTATGAAACATCATTAAAAAAAAAGTAACCATTAGTGTCGTCGACTCCGTTCCTCTCAACATATATTACAAAAAAATGTCAAATTACATCATATGAAACTGTCGAATAAATGGCCTCCAAGTTTTTTTTCAAATTTAATAGAGGGATCATAAACAACACTTCTAATTTTTTTTTCCAAATTTAAACACAACATAGTTTGAGAGAACCAATGAAATGTGGTGGGAGGATTAATCTCTTTCCAGTTCAGCAAAATGGATCTTTGAGCCATTAATGTAAGAAATGCAATCATCCGACGAGCTGAAGAGGTTAAATTACTTGATTCTATTATTGGTAACCCAAAAATGACAGTAATAGGGTGAGGTTGTAAATCAATATTCAGAACAGTTGAGATAGTATCAAAATTATCTTTCAATATTTTTTCAACAAAGGACATGACCAAAACTTATGAGTTAGAGAAGCTATCTCGGAGTGACATCCATTGCATGTAGGATTTATATGAGAATAATAACAAGATAATTTATCCTTAGACATATGAGCCCTACTACTACTTTAAACTGTATCAATGCATGTTTAGCACATATAGAGAATGAATTAACTGATTGAAGAATTTTTTTCCCATTTTTCAAACTTCCATCGATGAGTGATTGAAACTGTATTGACTGGCTGCATTACGGTAATCTGTTCTTACCGTAATTTACAGTATTATTATTATGTACTACAAAATGCCGCTACTGCAGACCAAATACACTCTGTCTGACAGAACCCCTGCCCAATTATCCCCTGTGTGATTGAATGAAATATATCTCGAAATGGGTTAAATTGTGGGCAATGTGAAATTTTATGCTCCTTCAGCAGTAAAGCCAGAGAAATTAATTCAAGTATTAGAAATGTTTTCATAAGGTATAGACATGAACATTAAACATAAACAAAGGTTCAAAAGAGCTTGTGCAACAGAAAACAGAGCAGGATGATAACCCGTGGATGAATGTGAAATATATGGGTACATGAGTTATGAACAAGCACAAAAAATATATCAGAGGTGATGAAGGGAAAACATTCGAGAGAATACAACAAAAGCAATATATATTCTCGCCATACCCATATCAGATTAGATTAGTTTATGAGGACACACAGTCCTCTTTTACTGTCATTTAGTAATGCATGCATTAAGAAATGATAGAATATTTCCTCTGGTGAGATATCACAAAAACCCAGGAGAGACCAAGACTGAAAAATTAACAAAACGACATAATTATAACATATAGTTACAACAGTGCAACAATACCATAACTTGATGAAGAATAGTCCATGGCACAGTAAAAAAAAAAGTTCAAAGTTTCTCGGAAGTCCCACATCTCACACAGACAGGAGAAGGAAGAAAACTCTCCCTGCCATGCCCGACCACAGCCCAACTCTGAGTCGTCCAAAAACTTGGAGCTCTGAACAGCCCTCCGACACCGAGTACCGAGCACCATCTCTATCCGAACGCTTCAACCTCAGCCTCAGAAGTTTATTAACTTATACTTCTGGCATAAAAGCTTGTTTGGAAACTGATAAGGAAATTTACAAAGAAAAAAATAAGAACTGAAATGACAAACTATAAAATACTATGTACACTTGAACGCACTTAGATTAACACTCCCAAGGACAGAAAGAGAAAGTGGAATAACAGACATAAAACTTACACAAGTGCCAGATAAAACTTCTGAGGATATAATTTCATCAGCGAAAACAGGATTCGGCACTCCATACAAGTGTATGCAATTCTGATATTAACACAATAAACATAGCAGATATAAATCTATGAGTAAAAAAGATCAGAAATGCGCTGAACGAGAAGACAAAATTGAAGTACTCTGGAACACCAACAGGATATACATTGTCCCAATAGTAATATCTTCCACTGGCATCATGCCAAAGTGACTGCACAGTACGATTCAAGAATTAGGCCTATAAAACAATATTTATGCACGTCACAAAAAAAAAGTCCGGAAGTTCCGAGCAATTGAGAAATGAGTATTCATGTCCATGTTTGTACCTCAGGGTGAAGCAGCTGGAGCTGAGAAAAAATAAAAATAATACTATTTTATTTCTGGCGCACATTTCATACAGACGATATTGTTCAAACTACATCTCATTTGGATAGACTGCAAACTAGAAAATGAAAGACAAAACCATGTTAGCTTTAAGCAAGGTTCAATTAAAAAGATTCTGAGCTGTCGTTTTAAAGCGACAATTGAGTCTGTATTGCTTATACAGTACTTTCAAACCTCTTAGGTGTGTGTGTGTACCTTCGCATAAGACTCGTGTACTGTACTGTAACTTTAGGTTTTGAATTTTACCGTTTCAGGGCGTTGATCAGAAAAAAGCGGACCTGCTATTTATATTTTGGATTTATACTATATTGTCAACGCTGTTTCCCTGAACTTTTCTGCTCTGTGTTTCCTTGTACAATCTCAATGTATTGATGTAATGGAGTGATTGATATGGATAGCAGACAAAAATTATTTTCATTGTACCTTGGTACATGTGACAATAATAAATAAATTTACCGACTTACTGTCAATAATATAATACCCCACAACCCCTTTGCTCGACTAATCAGTATCAGTTGCCAAGACTTTACCACTCTCTCCCACAAACACACATCACTGAGACGTGTGTGGACTCTCCTAGTCATGACAATACCCTTTCATCTTTCCATCCTTCCTCCATCCCTGCAACTAAATTCTACCAATTATCTGACTTGTCCTTCCCATGTGTTATCGATAGAAACCTCCGTAAATCTCTCCACAGATGCTGCCCTTTTTGACTACTTCATACATATTCTGCTCCTGTTTTCATGCACTGAGCTGTGGACATCTGTGAATCCCAACTGTGCAGCTTTGCCAAAATACACGGAGTCTTGCTCTCAATCTTTCCACACCAGATCAAAAATAACATAAATCTATTAATGATGCAAGCAGTGCTTACAAAATGGTGACATGTTGTTGAAAAGGGAAACGTCCACAGCAGTGCAGGCGGGATTGCAATGGGATATCAGGGGGATGTTCACCTTCACAACGAATTAGTAGAAGACTATGAGGAATCGATATTTGCTGGGACATCCATCGCAGTTGTTTCAGGTGTCCCTGAAAATGTTATTTTCTGACCTAATATCCGTGGAAACATTGAATTAATTCATGTAATCTCAAACACAGAATGTTGAAATGCAGTTAGAAAGTTCTTTGCCAGAGTAGCCATTTAACATTTTGACTATGTCCTCTGTTCCCATGGAAGATGTTCAACAGAAACACAAAGAGACTCTGCGGGTGCAGACTGAAACATTCAGAGTGAACGCGATCCTGACGAGGGAGAAGATTTTCCAGCTGGTTGATCAATACGCTGAGCTCACGGTCATTTCCAGTGTTCGAGATCGGAGACTGGTAGACAATGAACTGCTGGCAAGAGGTAGAGATCAGGAGGAGTGGAGGGGGAAACATGTCCACAGAGAGATGGAAAAGATCCGGACTGATCAGTTATTCCAAAGCAGCTTTTCCCGGAGTAAATCCATATCTGGGTGTTCAACAGCGGTGGCCGGAGTTGCAGGAATCGGGAAAACAACAATGGTACAAAAGCTTGTCTATGACTGGGCCACAGGGAAAATATACCACAAATTCCAATTTGTCTTCAGTTTCAAATTCCGGGATTTAAACTCAATTAACTGCAGAATAAACCTGAGGGAATTGATTCTGCATCAGTATCCTTACTTTGGAAAGATCCTGAGAGAGGTCTTGAAAAATCCAAAGGGACTGCTGTTTATATTCGATGGTTTGGATGAATTCAAACACAGGATCGACTTCACTGACAGTCGAAGATACACTGAACCTCAGCACCAGTGCCCAGATCCCGAGTGGCGATGTGAAGTGTCTGACATTGTGTACAGTTTAATCCAGCACAAGCTGCTCCCAGGGTGTTCAGTGCTGGTGACCACCCGACCCACTGCGTTAGATTTATTGGAAAAGGCAGGGATCGGTATCTGGGCTGAAATCAAGGGATTTGTTGGTGAGGAAAGAAACAGATATTTCATGCGGCATTTTGAAGATCAGACGGTGGCAGCAGCTGTTTTCAAACACGTGGAGGAGAACGAGATCCTGTACACCATGAGCTACAGCCCCTCCTGCTGCGGTATCCTCGCTCTAGCACTGGGGCCCTTCTTCACAGAACGAGACATGGATCCGCACCAAGCTCCCAAGACCATTACCCAGCTGTATTGCTACTATATTTACAACATTCTGAAAAAGTACAGTGGTGAGATTGAAAACGCCCGTGATGTGTTGCTTAGAGTCGGTCAGTTGGCATTCACAGGAGTGTCCAGGAGGAAGACTGTGTTTATAGATGAAGATTTGATAACTAACAATCTGCTGCCTTCCCAATTCCTCTCTGGACTTCTAATGGAGCTTTTTGAGAGACAGGATTCTGCCGGGAGCGTGGTGTACACATTCCAACACATCGGCATCCAAGAGTTTATAGCTGCACTCGCAAAATTCCTGAATCCGTATCCCGGGGATATTCTGAAATTCCTCACGAAAGCCCACAACTCAACATATGGGCGATTTGAGGTGTTTCTTCGTTTTGCTGCTGGTCTCTCCGCCCCAATGACAGCTCACAGCCTGGTGGAGTTTCTGGGTCCATTTTCTCAGCAAACAACCAGCCGGGTGATTGACTGGGTGAAGGAAGAGGTTAAAAGCCAGAGTGGAAACACAGAGAGTGAAGCTGGTAAAAGGAGCCTCCTGACAACATTGCACTACCTGTTTGAGTCTCAGAATCGTAGACTGACTCGATCCACACTGAGATCTGTGCAAAAGTTTTCATTCAGTGAAATGCGTCTGACCCCGATTGACTGTGCAGTCCTGTCTCATCTCATTGGTATGTGTGGTGCAATAAAATACCTCGACCTCACTCGCTGCCAAATTCAGAGTGATGGAATTCAGCGTCTGGGACCTGGGCTGCACAAATGCAGGAAGTTGAGGTAACTTAATTTATGAGTCATTCTGAACAGTGTAACTGTTCCATTGTGTTGATTCAATGTAAAGGAATATGGGTAAAACTATAGTAAAACAAATTGTGAAGAATTGTGACAAATGGCCCAGGATCGTTCAGTAATTCTCCCGATGAGTGGGTTCTGTGGTTTCTTGTGATTGGTTGTTGGAGAATTCATCTGATCAGCGAAAAACGGCCGTTGGTTTCATGGTAGTAAATCACAGGAATAGTCATGTTTCTCGCTGCCTGTGACACATCAATTGACAACGTTCCTTCTCACTGTTACTCACACCCAGACCCACACTGACTGCAACAGCTTGTTCGGAGCTTCTTGCCTTCATTGTGAAGGGGAGCAAGATACTTCCCCAGTGAGAAAGAGAGATATACCTCTGTGAGAGAGACCTCTATCTTCCCCATCAGAACTGCCTGTAAGAAACACTCTTCCCCATCGACCTTCCTTCTGGGGGATCTCTCTTTACCATCCCACCTTCTATCGGGTCTCTCTTTCCCTTCCCCATCCTAGTGTGGGGTCTTGTTTACTCATCCCACTTCCTTCTGTGGGAGCTCTCCTCCCTATCGTCCTCCTCCTGTTAGGCCATTCTTCCCAGTCTTCCTATCTCGGATTGGATCTCCCTTCCCATCCCTAATGCTCCTGTAATGATCACTATTCATGGTCCATCTTCCTACTGTGTGGATCTATCTTCCCAATCCTCCTCCCTCTTGTGAGGTGCCTCTTCCCCATTTTCTTCCTCGTAAAAGAAGTCTGTTTCATAACCCCCTTCCTCCTGTTAGACTTTTTATTATCCCCCTCGCTCCGGTTAGATCTCTCTTCCTCACCCCCTTCTTTCTGTGGGATCTCTCTTCCCCATCCCCTTATGCATCATCCTCTTCTCCATGCTGCCTTCTTCTAGCGATCTGTCATACCCATCAACATTCTCCTGTCGAATTACATCGCCATGATTATGTGGGATCCCTCTTCCCCATCCCCCTTTTTCTGTGGGATCTCCCCACCTAACTTCTTGTGTGAGCTCTCTTCCCCATCTACCTTCCTTCTGTGGAATCTCACTTCTCCATCCCTCTTCCTCCTGTGTGATCTCTCAACCCAATCCCTATTCCTTTGGGATCTCTCTTTCCCATCCCCTTCCTCCTGTGCGACCTCTCATCCCCACTGCTCCTTTCCTCCTGTGGGGTCTCTTATCCCCATTCCCCTTGCACCTGCCGGATCTCTTTCTCATGCCCTCTTCCTCATGTGCAATCTCTGTTCCCATTCCTCCTTCTCCTTGGAAACCCCCTTTCCTATCCTGTTTTGTCCCGTGGGTTCTCTGTTCCACATCCATCGTTCTGCTGTCGGATCTCTCTGCCCCATTCTCCTTCATCATGTTGGATCTTCATCCCCATCACTTCCCTCCTGTGTGGATCTCCCTTCTTATTTAGTATCTTCTGTTAGGGTTCTCTTTCTCCATTACCCATGCACATTGTCTCACCTTTCACCCCTGATCCTCTGACCCTCTCAGTTGAGGGGAATAGGGAAGAGAATTCCCACAGGGTGAAGGGGAAATGCGGTAGACAGATCTGATATTGGGAATTGGGGTATTTACAGGTTTACACATATTAATGATCTGGAGATGGTCAGTCAGGAACATTGACGGTGAGGGAATTGACCAGTGATTTTCTGAGGGGTTTGGTGTTTCCTGAAGTGGCCGAGTGTTGAAATCCTCTTACACCCACGTTTCAATCACTTACTTCATCGACTTCTCTGATCATATTAGACTTGGGGAGAATACTCTGGGAGATCCAGGAGTGAAACTGCTGTCTGCAGCTCTGACCAACCGGGTGTGTAAAATACAGAAGTTGTGGTGAGTACCAAACTGTGGGAGATCGTGTTTCCAGTCATCATGTGTCAGTCACTGAACATGAATGTGATCAGTAATTATGTTACTGACAAACAATAGGTACTTTTGCCGTCTCTTGTCTTTCTGTGTCCTTCACCATCATTCTGTCTCATCTCCAGGCTGTACAATGTCGGTCTCAGAGATTCCGGTGCCGAAGAACTCGTCTCCGCTCTCAGTACAATCCAATCACTGAATGCACTGAACTTGAGCTTCAACTGGCTCACAGACCAATCTGTCCCCGCTCTCCGCCGTCTCGTACTGAACCTCCTGAGACTGGTGTGGATAGGGTGAGTGTTTCTGTTAATGCTCAATGTGATAAAATATCAGCAAAGCCGTGTGGTTTCTTCCGATATTTTTCTGTGACTGTTGCTAAAGAATTAACCCAGTTCCCCATTACTGACACTCTTGTGTAACCTGTTTATTCCCTCTTTATTCTTCAATCTGTTTCAGGCTTTGGAGAAATCAGTTCAGTGAGACCGGGAAGAAGGAACTGATGTCTCTGCAGGATTCCAGACCCGGACTGGCAGTGATGCTGTGAAAACTGAATGTGTCAACATCACCACTCGCGGAATGGGGACATTTTGGCTGATCTCATACTCCCCCAGCCATTTAACAGCCATCCATTTATTTAATGACGACCCTCCAGACTTAACTCATTAGATGCCGTCTCTTGGTTTCTTTGGAAGGGGGTGGGGCCTGTGGTTGTTGGATAATTACACAAACGGGAAGAGCCCAGGTAGGAGCTCAGCCTGGTCCACCAGTGTGCCGGGCTGGAAATATCCTGCAGAGAATTAGTTTGCTCACTTTGCTAAAGACAGTATATTCTGTAGTCTTTTACACTGAGAGGCCGAGAGATAATGTTGCAGCTATCTGAGACCCTGGTCAGACCCCACTTGGAGTACTGTGCTCAGTTCTGGTCGCCTCACTACAGGAAGGATGGGGAAGCCATAGAAAGGATGCAGAGGAGATTTACAAGGATGTTACCTGGATTGGGGAGCATGCCTTATGAGAATAGATTGAGTGAACTCGACCTTTTCTCCTTGGAGCGATGGAGGATGAGAGGTGACCTGATAGAGGTGTATAAGATGATGAGGGGCATTGATCGTGTGGATAGTCAGAGGCTTTTTTTTTCCCAGGGCTGAAATGGTTGCCACAAGGAGACACAAGTTTAAGGTGCTGGGGAGTAGGTACAGAGGAGATGTCAGGGGTAAGTTTTTTACACACAGAGTGGTGAGTGCTTGGAATGGGCTGCAGGCAACTGTGGTGGAGGCGGATACGATAGGGCCTTTTAAGAGACTTTTAGATAGGGACATGGAGCTTAGTAAAATAGAGGTCCATAAGTAAGCCTAGTAATTTCTAAGGTAGGGACATGTTCCGCACAACTCTGTGGTCCGAATTGTGCTGTAGATTTTCTGTGCTTCTATGCTTCTACGTTCATTTACAATGATGATAAATTGACAAAAGCCTCGGTGACCCTGGATCTGCAGTGTCCTCGGAGACTGCACTCAAGTGAGATTTTGTGGCCATCATTTCCCTGATGCAGAGTGATGGTGGTCGTTATCGCCTCTCAGTTAATTGTATGTGCCTGTGAGTGAATCGGGAGCAGATTATTTATTTTCGCACGTTAGCAGGTCACATGTTGTTGAGTTTACATTTGTCATGATGAAATCAATAAACTGCTGTAACATCCTTTCTTCACTTTGAATCTGAATCCTATTGGAGGAGAAACAGTGATCTGAAGTTACTGCTGACCCGCTCACCCTAATACAACAGTGGTCCAGAGATCCTTACACTGGCGTGGCAGCATTTCACTCCAAACTGAGGGTGATCAGTCAAAACTCGTCCCCCTCTTAACCCACACTCTCTCGTGCCTCTTCCTCACTCAGTCTCCTCGATCAACCAACACCTCCTCCCCATTCTGTCCTTACCCAAATCCTCGCGTTCCCCTCACTCTCACCCCACCTCTGCTCCCTCCCACACGTCACCCCCTCCCTCCTCATTCTGGCATCCGCGCACTCTTCTCGCTCACCGCTCCGGGTTTGCCACATTCTACCATACAAATGGACCCTTGCACTCCTTGCCCTCACCTCCAGCTCTCTCATGGCTCCACCGAGCGCCGTATTGACCCCGCTACGCTCGCAGTCTCCTTGTACCTGTCCCTGACATCTAACCTCCATGCACATTCTCTGACTTCTGTCCTCCCGCCCCCCCCCACTACTCGCTTCCAGACCCTAAACCCTTCCCGATCCTTTATTCATTCTGCTCCACAGATCTCGCAATGGTTTTCAATCTTTTCCCATTCCCCCAGCACCACCACCCAGTTCGCTTCGCTTCTCTTCTCCTTCGTAATTGCAATTACACTCACTTCGTCGCATGGCACTCTAGACCTTCTGACATTCCGCTGTATTTTTCCGCAGTGGAAACAGATGGAAATTGCATTTAAGATCATCCAATATTTCTCCGACTCCCTCCCCCTCCACCGATAATCCAACCTCCCCAGCATCATTTTCCCACGGTACGATACCCACTCCCGCCTCTCTTTACACTTTTTAAAATCAGAAAATAGGGTCTTTTATATTACTCGCTAGCTTACCTTCATATTTGATCATTCCTCTCCGAATCATTTTTTTAATTGTCTTCCGTTGGTGTTTAAAACTTCCCATTCCTCTAACTTCCCATTAAGTTTTGCCGTCTTTTGTTTTTGTACTTTCCTGGACCTCCCTTGTCTGTCCTAGTTGCCTAATGCTTCCTTTTGAATAAGACTACATCTTTGTGATATATCTAAGCATCACCCTCTGAATTGCTCCGGGGAACTCTAGCTATTGCTGTTCCACCGTTATTACGACTTGTGTCTTTTCCCAGTTAACTTCGGGAGTTCATCTATCATGCCTCTGTAATTCTTATTGTTCAACAGCACCGATACATTTTAATTTATTATGTCTCTCCCAAAATAAAGGCTGCATTCTTCCATAGTTTGATCACTTCCTCCTCTTCATCGTCATTATGTGCCGCGTCGTATCACGTGGGCTATCGTGGTCTTTGGCCATTATTCTTCTTGGCATTTTTTACTTCTGCAGAAGTGCTTTGCCATTGCATTCTTCTGGGAATTATCTCTACATGACTGGCGACCCTACCCATCATCAATACTCTTCAGAGATCATCAGCCTGTTGTTAATGGTTGCATATCCAGGACTTTTAATATGCATCAGCTGCCCACATGACAATCCACATACCGTTCCAATGGCTTCATGTAACGCTGAGTAGCGGCGGGGGAGATCAACAGGCGCCACGACTAGCCCGATGATGACCTGCCAGTTAACGGAAGGAAGGTGGAATTTTTGGTGGTGGTTACGGCGCTCCTTCCTTCCACTATTCTAAGCACAGATTGTAACTCTCCATCTTAAATCTATCCATGTGCCCATCTGAGAGTTCCTTAAATATGCCTAATGCATCTGTCTAAGCTAATACCCTCGGCATGCATTACTCACTATAATTATTTAACCTGCCTCTGATATTTCCCATAAACTTTCCTCCAATTACCGTACAAGTGTGCCTATCTTAACATGTCTTAACAGTCCATAATGCATTTCCCTCTGCCACCAGCCTGGGCAGTGCATTCCAGACACCCACTACTCTGGAAAAAATGCCCCTCACACCTCACACAACTTGAATACGTATGCAATGCTAATTGATAATTTTATCCTGGGGAAAAAAGATACTCTCTGTCTACTCTGTGTCGCTTATAATTGTATACACATCTGTCGTGTCTCCTATCAGCCTCCACGGCTGTGGAGAAAGTAACAAAAGTTTCTCCAACCATTCGCTATAGCACATGCCCTCGGATACAGACAAATTTCTGGTAAATCTCATCTGCACTCTCTCTAAAGCATCGCCGTCCTTCCTATGGTGGGATAACTCCCATCCTGCTTGTATACTAACTGCCCCTTTGCAGTCATATCACTCATTTCCAATCACCACTGCCAAATGAGTTTTAAACACTCCCTGACTGTTCTAGCAAATCTGCAAACAAGGATATTAGTCTGTCTCCAGTTCCGGTGCAGCCGGTCCTATTGCAGAGGCCAAAAGAGGTGGGAGCTATCCCACTGAGCAAGAAAGCTGAACCCTTACCTTTTGCACCAGTTCCTCAGCCAAACGTTCAATTTGCCAGATCATCCTATTCTTGGCCTTATCAGCGCGTGGCATTTGCGGGAATCAAAAGATGATTACACTGGTCATGTTTTTGTCTATCCACATAGTTTGCAAATTTCTCTTTTTAGGACCCCTTGCCCTTCTGCACCTATGTCACTGACGCCAATATGTACCAAGCGTTTTGGCTGCTCACCATTTCTCCTTTAGAATGCTATATACCCGTCCGAGATATACCTGATCCTGGGACCTGGCAGGTAACATACTGTCCTAGTGTATTTATCACGCCCACAGAATCTCGTGCCTACTCCTCTTACTACGGAATCCCATAAAAATACTGCAGTCATCTGCTCTCCACGCCCCAGATCCCTCCCTTGTGAGCCACCAGCTAGACTCAGTTGCTGTGGCTTCCCCCTGTAGTTCTCCCCAAACACCAACAATATAACGTGGTATACTGATTATTGAGAGGAACAACCACTGGGTTACTCTGCACCAGCTCCCCAATTGTTTTCCATATCCTGACATTCAGCCAGGTACCTGACTCCTGCAACTTAGGCGTAACTACCTCCCTGCAGCTCTGATCGATCACATCCTCAGTTGTACGTATGTGCCGAAGACCATCGAGCTGCAGTTCCAGTTTCTTAACACGTTGTCTGAAGAGATGCACCTGGTACAAGTGTGGTTATCAGGGAAGATGGAGGTCTCCCGGAATTCCCACATCTCTGCCAAAGAACACAGCACAGCCCCTGGGCCATTCTGACTGTCCTTACTATGTACGAACAGATGAAAAATAGAGAGGAAACTTACCAGATATTAAACTCGCCCAAGATAATTTTCGCCGAAGTACAAGGAATGAAAACGTTCCCACTCTCACCACTCACACAATGGCCGCTTCGCTTGTCCCTACTTCATTTTCATTTGAGCTTTCTAATGAATCGCGATTCAATTGAGCTGGTGGACAATGCCGGAAGTCCGAGAATGCTCCTTTTTGAATCTCACTTACAGACCGGTAAGCTACGTCGTCTGACAGTGCGGATTCGATTGGGTCACTGGAATACCAACAACAGCTCACAATATTCCATGTGTGGTTTGCTCAATGTCTTATAAATCTTCGGCATTATATCATTGCTTCAATATTCTGGTGCTCTTGAAATGAATGTTAATATTGCATTTGTCTTCCTTGCCACAGATAAACCTGCAGGTTACACGTTACAGAATCCTGCACAAAGACTCCCTAGTCCTTTTTCACCACTGATTATTGAATTTTCTCCCCGTTTAGAAAGTAGTCTATGCCTTTATTCGTTCTACCAAAATTCATGGCCATATATTCCACGATACAGTATTCCATCTGCCACAGTTTTTACCCGTTTTCCCAGTCTTCTAAGTCCTTCTGCAGTCGTCCTGCTCTGTCGACACCACCCGCCTCTCCACCTATTTTTGTATCACATGGAAACTTTGCCACAAAACAATCAAATCCGTGTGACAGAAAACGTGGTTCCAATACCGACACCCTTGCGGAACACCACTAGTTCCCGACAGCCAAACAGAAAGATCCAGTTTTATGCACAATCTATGCATCCTGATATTCAGCCATTCTTCTATTCATGCCTCCAACCTGGGCATGAACGACGCTTCAGTTCTTAGCCTCCTCTATATCTGGGATAAGTCACACTCAGAGTGGAGTATCAACATATTATATTCCGTCGGCGTAGCCGCCAACCTGATGGCATGAACTTCTACTCATCGTACCATTATCACTGCCCCTTCCAATTTCCCTCTCTTCCCTCTTATTCCCTTACCTGGATTCCCTCTTATCTCCTTACCTGGCCAAGAGCTGCCATCTACTGTGCATCACCCTTCCCTTTCGCCTATGTTCCCTCCTATCAAATTTCCACTTATCGAACCCTTATCACTTTCATCAGTCGAGTTCCCAGCTCTTTACTTCACCTCTCCCCATCTCCTGGTATCACCTATCACTTACTACCTTGAACATCCCCGCCACCACCTGCTTCCGCTGAATTTCCAGCTTTTTTGTTCCAGTTCCAATGAAGGGCCTTGGCCCAAAACGTCAACTGTTTACCATTTTCCACATATGCTGCTTGGCATGCTGAGCTCCTCCAGCATAGCATGTGCCTTACTTTTATTTCCAGCATCTGCGGAATTTCCCTTGTTTGTGATTCTATCCCTGCTGCCATCTTTCCTGTAATACCGTTACTTCTTATCTGACCGTCCCAAGGTATGTACTGCCTGCTATTTCTTCAAAGAATTACAACAGATCTGCCAGGCAAGATTTCTACTTAAGGGCACAATGTATTTGTATATTTCGCCTATTTCATCATGCGCCTCCAAGTATCGTTAAACTCCATTCTGAAGAATGTACTCCATCATTTTTGAACCGCTGAAGTCAGGTTAACTGGCGTATAATTTCCTGTTTTCGTCTCCCTGAGGATTGAAGTGCCGATTGCAATTTTCCAGTCCTCAGTAACCATTCCAGAATCTACTGATTCATAATGGATCACTGCCAATGCTTCCATAGTCTCTTCAGCTACCTCTTTCAGAGCCCTGGGGTGTAGTCCAGGTGACATATCTCCCTTCAGACATTTCATCTTCCGAAGTACATTCTAAATTGAACCATTGAACCATTATTAATAGCAACTAATTCAATCCTGTCCGCTGACATTTTTTAATATCTCACACCATGATGGTGTCTGCCACGGTTAAAAGTGACTCAGAATACTTATAAAAATCGTCCACCATTTCTTAATTCGCCATGTTGCCTCTCAATCGTCACCCTTTTGCTCTTTCTATAGCTGCAAATATACTTTGGTATCCAAAGACACTTGACGAGAGGAGAGGAGGTAAGGATAGAGAGGAGCGTTCAGCAAGCAGGGGGAAGGAGAAGGTGGCGTCCCGGAGGCAGGGGTATGGAGGAGAGAGGGAGAGAGAGAGAGACAGAGAGAGAGAGATAAATATAAATATAAGGCGGAGCGGCCATGTAACAGAGGACTTTGGAGAGCAAGGAAGCTCCAGAAATGGCAGAATGAGCATACCCCTTGAATATTTACCATCTCTGTCACGTCTGGGACACGCGGGTGGAGAAGCGGTAACAGAGGAATGAGTCATATCACGAAAACGAGGAGTGAGTGAGGGGGACACAGACGTGCAGAGGTGTACAGGTGGATCGCAGAAACTTAGCGGATAACAATCTCATTTGACTTTGAGCGTTGAGAAGTATCAATGGATGGAATCGAAGATAATTATTTTGTTACAAGGGACCACATACATTCCCAACCTCTCAGACCACACTTCTAACGGGACGCCATACACTTGCATTCACTTTCACTTGACTCCTAGCGAAACCCCACCCTTTACCATCCATTCCCACCATGCACACTCACAGCGGCACCACACCCCTTCCCATGCACTCCCCCTATCCGCACGCCCATTGACTCTCACCGCCCGCATACACAAAGTGATCCCACACCATCCCACTCACTCTCACGGTCTAGATACGCATTTCGAACCCACTCCTTCCCATTCACTCTCACCGTCTGCACTCACATGGGGCACCAACCCTTTCCATTCGGTCCAACGGTCCAGGCTCCCTGTGGCCCCATACCCTTCCCATTCACTCCCATCCTCCGCAGTTCCAAAGGACCGGAACTCTTCCCGTTCACTTCAATGGTCTGCACTTTTAGAGTAACAAAGCCAACTTGATCTGCAGTACATCAAAAAACTACAGACCATAACCGAGCACTTGCGTATCTCACACAGGCTCTCCCACCCACATCCCCAACCCCTCAACCACTGCAAACCGTGAGCGGAACCATAAGACCATAAGACAAAGGAGCAGAAGTAGGCCATTCGGCCCATCGAGTCTGCTCCACCATTTTATATTGAGCTGATCCATTTTATCCTATTTAGTCCCACTGCCCCGCCTTCTCACCATAACCTTTGATGCCCTGGCTACTCAGATACCTATCAATCTCTGCCTTAAATACACCCAATGACTTGGCTTCCACTGCTGCCCGTGGCAACAAATTCCATAGATTCACCACCCTCTGATTAAAAAAATGTTTTCACATTTCTGTTCTGAATGGGCGCCCTTCAATCCTGAAGTCATGCCCTCTCGTACTAGACTCCCCCATCATGGGAAACAACTTTGCCACATCCACTCTGTCCATGCCTTTTAACATTTGAAATGTTTCTATGAGGTCTCCCCTCATTCTTCTAAACTCCAAGGAATACAGTCCAAGAGCGGACAAATGTTCCTCATATGTTAACCCTCTCATTCTTGGAATCATTCTAGTGAACCTTCTCTGTACCCTCTCCACCGTCAGCACATCCTTTCTTAAATAAGGAGACAAAAACTGCCCACAGTACTCCAAGTGAGGTCTCACCAGCGCCTTATAGAGCCTCAACATCACATCCCTGCTCCTATACTCTATTCCTCTGGAAATGAATGCCAACATTGCATTTGCCTTCTTCACTACCGACTCAACCTGAAGGTTAACTTTAAGGGAATCCTCTACGAGGTCCCGTTGCATCTCAGAACTTTGAATTCTTTCCCCATTTAAATAATAGTCTGCCCGTTTATTTTTTCTGCCAAAGTGCATAACCATACACTTTCCAACATTGTACTTCATTTGCCATTTCTCTGCCCATTCTTCCAATCTATCCAAGTCTCTCTGCAGACTCTCCGTTTCCTCAGCACTACCGGCCCCTCCACCTATCTTCGTATCGTCAGCAAACTTAGCCACAAAGCCATCTATTCCATAATCCAAATCGTTGATGTACAATGTAAAAAGAAGCGGCCCCAACACTGATCCCTGTGGAACACCACTGGTAACCGGTAGCCAACCAGAATAGGATCCCTTTATTCCCACTCTCTGTTTCCTGCCAATCAGCCAACGCTCTATCCACGTATGTAACTTTCCTGTAATTCCATGGGCTCTTATCTTGTTAAGCAGCCTCATGTGTGGCACCTTGTCAAAGGCCTTCTGAAAATCCAAATATAGAACATCCACTGCATCTCCCTTGTCTAGCCTACTGGTAATTTCCTCAAAAAATTGTAATAGGTTTGTCAGGCAGGATTTTCCTTTAAGGAATCCATGCTGAGTTCTGCCTACAGAAACATAGAAAATAGGTGCAGGAGTAGGCCATTCGGCCCTTCGAGCCTGCACCGCCATTTATTATGATCATGGCTGATCATCCAACTCAGAACACCGCCCCAGCCTTCCCTCCATATCCCCTGACCACCGTAGCCACAAGGGCCATATCTAACTCCCTCTTAAATATAGCCAATGAACTGGCTTCAACTGTTTCCTGTGGCAGAGAATTCCACAGATTCACCACTCTCTGTGTGAAGAAGTTTTTCCTAATCTCGGTCCTAAAAGGCTTCCCCTGTATCCTCAAACTGTGACCCCTTGTTCTGGACTTCCCCAACATCGGGAACAATCTTCCTGCATCTAGCCTGTCCAATCCCTGTAGGATTTTATACGTTTCAATCAGATCCCCCCTCAATCTTCTAAATTCCAACGAGTACAAGCCCAGTTCATCCAGTCTTTCTTCATATGAAAGTCCTGCCATCCAAGGAATCAATCTGGTGAACCTTCTCTGTACTCCCTCTATGGCAAGGATGTCTTTCCTCAGATTAGGGGACCAAAACTGCACACAATACTCCAGGTGTGGTCTCACCAAGGCCTTGTACAACTGCAGTAGTACCTCTCTGCTCCTGTACTCAAATCCTCTCGCTATAAATGCCAGCATACCATTCACCTTTTTCACCGCCTGCTGTACCTGCATGCCCACATTCAATGACTGGTGTATAATGACACCCAGGTCTCGTTGCACCTCCCCTTTTCCTAATCGGCCACCATTCAGATAATAATCTGTTTTCCTATTTTTGCCACCAAAGTGGATAACTTCACATTTATCCACATTAAATTGCATCTGCCATGAATTTGCCCACTCACCCAACCTATCCAAGTCACCCTGCATTCTCTTAGCATCCTCCTCACAGCTAACACTGCCACCCAGCTTCGTGTCATCCGCAAACTTGGAGATGCTGCATTTAATTCCCTCATCCAAGACATTAATATATATTGTAAACAACTGGGGTCCCAGCACTGAGCCTTGCGGTACCCCACTAGTCACCGCCTGCCATTCTGAAAAGGTCCCGTTGATTCCCACTCTTTGCTTCCTGTCTGCTAACCAACTCTCCACCCACACCAATACCTTACCCCCAATACCGTGTGCTTTAAGTTTGCACACTAATCTCCTGTGTGGGACCTTGTCAAAAACCTTCTGAAAATCCAAATATACCACATCCACTGGTTCTCCCCTATCCACTCTACTAGTTACATCCTCAAAAAATTCTATGAGATTCGTCAGACATGATTTTCCTTTCACAAATCCATGCTCCTCACGCCTATCTTGTCATATGCCTCCAGGTTCTCTGTAACCTCATCCTTGACAATCGACTCCAACAACTTCCCAACCACCGACGTCAAGCTAACAGGTCTATAATTTCCTTTTTGCTTCCTTGCCCCCTTCTTAAATAGCGGAGTGACATTTGCAATCTTCCAGTCTTCCGGAACCATGCCAGAATCTATCGACTTTTGAAAGATCATCGCTAATGCCTCCGCAATCTCCACAGCTACTTCCTTCAGAACACGAGGGTGCATTCCATCTGGTCCAGGAGATTTATTGACCTTTAGCCTATTCAGCTTCCTGAGTACTTTCTCTGTCGTAATTGTGACTGTGCACACTTCTCTTCCCTGCCACCCTTGAGTGTCCGGTATCCTGCTGTCTTCCTCAGTGAAGACTGATGCAAAATACTTGTTCAGTTCCTCTGCCATCTCCTCATCTCCCATTACAATTTCTCCAGTATCATTTTCTATCGGTCCTATATCTACTCTCACCTGTCTTTTACTCTTTATATACTTGAAAAAGCTTTTAGTATCCTCTTTGATATTATTTGCTAGTTTCCTTTCATAGTTAATCTTTTCTCTCTTAATGGCCTTCTTGGTTTCCTTTTGTAAGGTTTTAAAAACTTCCCAATCCTCTGTCTTCCCACTAATTTTTGCTTCCTTGCATGCCCTCTCCTTTGCTTTAACTTTGGCTTTGACTTCTCTTGTCAACCAAGGTTGCATCCTTTTTCCACTCGAAAATTTCTTCTTTTTTGGAATATACTTGTCTTGCACATTCCTCATTTCTCACATAAACTCCAGCCACTGCTGCTCTGCCGTCTTTCCCGCCAGCGTCTCCTTCCAGTCAACTTTGGCCAGTTCCTCTCCCATGCCACTGTAATTTCCTTTACTTCACTGAAACACCGACACATCAGAATTCGGCTTCTCTTTTTCTAATTTCACAGTGAACTCAATCATGTTATGATCACTGCCTGCTAAGGGTTCCTTCACCTCAATCTCTCCAATCACCTCCGGTTCATTACACAATACCCAATCCAGTACAGCCGATCCCCTAGTGGGCTCAACAACAAGCTGTTCTAAAAAGCCATCTCGCAGACATTCTACAAATTCTCTCTTGAGATCCAGTGCCGACCTGATTTTCCCAATCCACTCGCATGTTAAAATCCCCCACAATTATCATAACACTGCCCTTCTGACAAGCCTTTTCTATTTCCAGTTGTAATTTGTAGTCCACATCCCTGCAGCTGTTTGGAGGCCTATAAATAACTGCCATCAGGGTCCTTTTACCCCTGCTATTCCTTAGCTCAACCTACAAAGATTCTGCACCTTCCGATCCTATATCACCTCTTTCTAATGATTTAATATCATTTCTTACCAATAAAGCCACACCTCCCCCTCTGCCTACCTTCCTATCCTTCTGATACACCGTGTATCCTTGGACGTTCAGCTCCCAGAGACATGCATCCTTTAGCCAGGTCTCAGTGATGGCCATAATATCATACCTGCCAATCTGGAGCTGTACAACAACATCATCCACCTTATTCCTTATGCTGCGTGCATTTAAGTACAACACCTTAAGACCAGTATTTGATACTTTTTGCTTTGATTTCACTGCAACTTTATTGCACTGCAACTCATCCCAATGGCTACACATATGCCCCATCACCTGCCTGTCTTTCCTGACATCTTTACTGCTCACTATCTTAGATTTATTTCTATTTTCCCCTTCCTCCGCTCTATCATTCCGATACTCCAGAACCAGACACTATCTTTTTGATGTTACGGTCTACAGCGTTGCTTCTCCAAGCCTCCCGTTTAGAGGACCGACTGGCTGTCACTCTCGATCAGCTGAGAGAGTGAAAGAGGCACAGAGAATGATAGAGGGGATGGTTCGAGTGCGCAGGCTTTCCTCCGACGGCAGCATGTCAAGGCCGTTCCTGGGGATAGCGAAAGGCCAGGCCGCACGGCAGGTCCGAATATACGCTGACTTTGTCTGGAATCAAAATAATTCTCAGAGTAGCAAAATGGCACAGACTGTCTAACACAACTTCAATAAACGGGAGCACCTTTCTGATAACGCTATGTAGCTGGGCATCAGGGCATTATTGGCGACACGAGGAAAAAATGGCGTCGAATGTTCCAGTCAGGCATCCCTCCCGAATCTCTAAAAAAATAATTTGCACACACCGAGGGAAGCAACATCACGCCATCCAGGTGCGCAACCACTGTCTGCAGCGACAGACATGAGAAAAAGTCTGCAGAGAGCGAGTCCCCGTCAACATAACGCCTTCCAAATGCGCAGCCACTGTACGGAGCAGTCGCAGACATGAGAAGGACCCTGTATAGACCCAGTACCCGTCTACAAAACGCCTTCATGGTAGACGCCTACTTATCAGCTGCAGCGGCAGACATGACAAGGAGTTTGCATGGAAGCAGTTCTTGTAAGGTTGCCGGACGTCAAAATCCCACGCAGGCAATGTATATCCTAGTTCACTGACGTCTTCATGAACATCTTCAAAACTTCACAAGTTTTTCTCCGCAGGTATATCAAATCAGCCGGTATGAAATGTTTGCATTCATCTTGTGTGGACTAAAGTGTAAACATAGAACATAGAATAGTGCAGCACAGTACAGGCCATTCGGCCCACAATGTTGTGCCGACCCTGAAACCCTGCCTCCCATACAAGCCCCGACCTTAAATTCCTCCATATACCTGTCTAGTAGTCTCTTAAATTTCACTAGTGTATCTGCCTCCACCACTGACTCAGGCAGTGCATTCCACGCACCAACCACTCTCTGAGTAAAAAACCTTTCTCTAATATCCCCCTTGACCTTCCCACCCCTTACCTTAATGCCATCTCCTCTTGTATTGAGCAGTGGTGCCTTGGGGAAGAGGCGCTGGCTATCCACTCTATCTATTCCTCTTATTATCTTGTACACCTCCTTCTCTCCAAAGAGAAAAGCCCTCGCTCCCTTAATCTTTGATCATAATGCATACTCTCTAAACCAGGCAGCATCCTGGCAAATCTTCTCTGTACCCTTTCCAATGCTTCCACACCCTTCCTATAGTGAGGCGACCAGAAATGGACACAGTACTCCAAGTGTGGCCTAACCAGAGTTTTATCAATACATCAATACATCGCGACTCTTAAACTCTATCCCTCGACTTATGAAAGCTAACACCCCATAAGCTTTCTTAACTACCCTATCCCCCTGTGAGGCAACTTTCAGGGATCTGTGGACATGTACCCCCAGATCCCTCTGCTCCTCCACACTACCAAGTATCCTGCCATTTACTTTGTACTCTGCCTTGGAGTTTGTCCTTCCAAAGTGTACCACCTCACACTTCTCCGGGTTGAACTCCATCTGCCACTTCTCAGCCCACTTCTGCATCCTATCAATGTCTCTCTGCAATCTTTGACAATCCTCTACACTATCTACAACACCACCAACCTTTGTGTCGTCTGCAAACTTGCCAACTCACCCTTCTACCCCCACATCCAGGTTGTTAATAAAACTCACGAAAGGTAGAGGTCCTAGAACAGATCCTTGTGGGACAGCACTAGTCACAATCGTCCAATCTGAATGTACTCCCTCCACCAGGACCCTCTGCCTTCTTCAGGCAAGCCAATTCTGAATCCACCTGGCCAAAAATCCCTGGATCCCATGCCTCCTAACTTTCTGAATAAGCCTACCGTGTGGAACCTTGTCAAATGCCTTACTAAAATTCATATAGATCACAACCACTGCACTACCCTCATCTATATACCTGGTTACCTCCTCAAAAAACTCTATCAGGCTTGTTAGACACGATCTGCCCTTCACAAAGCGATGCTGACTGTCCCTGAATAGACCATGACTCCCTAAATGCCCAGAGATCCTATCTCTAAGAATCTTTTCCAACAGCTTTCCCACCACAAACGTAAGGCTCACTGGTCTATAATTACCCGGACTATCCCTACTACCTTTTTTGAACAAGGGGACAACATTCGCTTCCCTCCAATCCTCCGGTACCATTCCCGTGGATAACGAGGACATAAAGATCCTTGCCAGAGGCTCAACAATCTCTTCCTTCGCCTCGTGGAGCAGCCTGAGGAATATTCCGTCAGGCCCCGGGGAGTTATCCGTCCTATTGTATGTTAACAACTCCAACACCTCCTCTCCCTTAATATCAGCATGCTCCAGAACATCAACCTCACTCATATTGTCCTCACCGTCATCAAGTTCCCTCTCATTGGTGAATACCGAAGTGAAGTATTCATTGAGGACCTCGCTCACTTCCACAGCCTCCAGGCACATCTTCCCACCTTTATCTCTAATCGGTCCTACCGTCACTCCCGTCATCCTTTTTTCCTTCACATAATTGAAGAATGCCTTGGGGTTTTCCTTTACCCTACTCACCAAGGCCTTCTCATGCCCCCTCCTTGCTCTTCTCAGCCTCTTCTTAAGCTCCTTTCTTGCTTCCCTATATTCCTCAAAAGGCCCATCTGATCCTTGCTTCCTAAACCTCATGTATGCTGCCTTCTTCCTCCTGACTAGATTTTCCACCTCACTTGTCACCCATGGTTCCTTAAGGGGAGGATGTTATACTGAGGCTTGATAAGTCATTGGTCAGACAGCAGTGAGAGTACTATAAGCGGTGTCAGGCACTTTATCTAATAAAGAATGCGTTCACATTGGAGAGATATTTAGGATGTAACCAACATCACTCTCCCCATCGCCCTCAACACTGGTGTCTCCCAAGGACTGTATGCTGAGCTCAATGCTCTGCTCTCTACCCACATACGACTGTACCACAGAACACACAATAAATCACATTATTGAGTTCTCTGAATGCAAGACGGTAGTTGTGCTGATCACGAAGTAAGATAATACGGCCTACAGAGGGGAGGTGGAACAGATCGAGACTTGCTACCAGATACATAACCCCAAGAGCAGTAGAAGCTGTGAGCCGTTTCTTCTCGCGGGAGTGTATATTCAATATCCTCCCATGATCCCAAAGCACCTTCACGTTCAAGAAAGGTCTGCATCGATTGTAACTCATGAGGAGATTGAGCCAAGCTGGACTTCACATCAACAGACACGAATTTCTATTCACGCACAATTGAAAGAATCCTTCGATTCTGTATCTCTGAACGGGAGAGAAACTGTTCCACTGAAACAGGCGGGCTCCACAATAAGAGACATCTCCAGTATCAGCCTTACCCATGAAGGGCTTATGGAAAGACCGGTGCCGAAAAATGGCCAGCAATATCAAGAGGGATTCCCCCGACCTTGCTTAGTGACTTTTGTCCCACTCACAACACTCGACCACTAGACTCAAAAAGAGCTACTTCCACAAGCAGCTACGCTGTGTAATCCTTCCATCCATTAACCCACAGCACCGCACACTCCCTGATAACTACATTATTTCCTTTATGAGTACGAAAATGTAGAGATATTGCTGTGCCTAATGTCACGTAATGTACATACAATCAGCCTGTTGATCAGCTAATCTCACGTCGTCATATATGTTCTTTTATGATTAATCTGTTTTCTTTATAGGCGGCATCAGATCAGGAGTAACAAAAACTTCATTCTCCTGAACAATTGTTTACTAAAGAATGAAAATTAGTGAACTTTAACTTGAACTTAAAATGGCCCCTTGAATTGCGTTTAATTCAGATAAGATTACGGAACTGCACTTTGAAATATCGAATCAAGGTAAGACTCTCTTTCAAGCTCGGTTAAGCATTTTGTATGAACAGTGAATGCATATCTGAGATACTTTCTCCTGCAAAGAAGCGAATCTTTTTCCATCTGTCTCAGTAATTGCTGATAAACTCAAAATGATACCAACGGAGATTTTCTGCCGAGATATCCAAATGTTTCTTAACTTATCTCTCTCTGACTGTCATGGTCCGGTCCGTGAAGTCCGCATTCCGGTTCACGTTCCGGTACATCGTTCCTTATTCCAGGTTTTCCAGTTTTCCCCGGTTTCCGTTGAAGCACCTGATCTCGTTTGGGCTGGTTTCATAAATAGCTTCAGAATTCAGCCCCTGGCTGCTGCACTGTTCCCTTTCCTTCCTTTCCCTTCCCCTTCCTTCTGAAGCCTTGCCTGCAACCTTTACCTGATGCCTTGACCGGAAGAATTGCCTGCAACCTTGTCGGCGTCCTTGCCTGCATCGCTGTCAAGTTCTACCGCCGGAGCAAGACCGGAGCCTTCGTATGTCAAGATAAGGAACTGTCTGTCGTTGTTTTGAACTGTCTCTTTGTGTCCTCGCCTTCGCTAGGTAGGTCCGGCCGTTTGCTGCTACCTTGGAAACCGTCTCTCTATGTTCTAGGTACGAGCCCGTCCCTACGTCCTGCTCCCTAGGAAGGGTCCCGACACTGTGTTCTGTTTTCCCAAGACCACGGCTTTGTGTTCCTGCTCTCCCAAGACCACGTCGAGGCTTCGGGTTCTCGTCCTGTCCATGTGCTTTGTGCTGTGCAGGAGTTCCTCGTCTAGTCCTGCAGCCAAGCCTGGAAGAACCCAAGCCCCGTCTTGTCCCGCAGCCAAGCCTGGAAGAACCCAAACCATGTCCTGTCCTGTAGCCACGTCATGTCCTCGATTAGTTCTCGGGTCCGGCCCCGAGCCCCTAACTCTAGTCCAGTCCAGTTCCTTGTACTTCAGTGACTGCGTCTTTCATTTGGGACCGCCGCCAGCGCCCCCGTTATGACACTGAGTCGCGATAGGTGGGGTTTGATTGGTTCGAAACGGTTTAATGTATTGTACAAAATGTCTTTGCAATTATGCCGCCTAACGCTCTGGTCGTCGGCACATTTTAGAGGTAATTCGGTTTATTACTTTATCATTTTCTGTCAGAGTCATCTGATGTTCAGATACTCCCGTAACTAGCCGCGATTTAAGTACATACACTCCGTCCACGTATATAAAATAACTCGACGTTTTACTACCTCATTGTACGTTTTATTTTATAGTATAAATTTATATTGATATTTATTGTGTTTTTATACTTTGTTTTTTTTTTAAAGCTGCATCGGAATCGAGTAATAATGGTTTCGTTCTCCATTATGTTCGTGGGTTAATGAATGACAATTAACAATCCCAATATTTGAGAATTGATATTGGGTTGGAGTCACAGAGAGCTACAGACTGATCAGAGATAAAACAATTTATGGCGAAAATGCACAAGAGAAACAATAGTTGGCGGTATTCTATTACATTTACATATCGATGTTTCTGAGACAAGATTATTCAATGAAAATTATTGAACTAAATTCAAGTGAAAGCTGTTATGGGGTCTTTAATCTTACATCCCAGGATCATTATTCCCTGAGCGATGATATTCAACAACTTCACAATCAGCACAAAAATGTCTGCCGAACGACTTTCGAGTTGCTGTTCCAGTGAAGCCATTGAAAGTGCTCTGGAGTGGGCAATGTGAAGGACGGGTGATGTCAGAGATCAAAGCTCGGAACATCATAATGAAACACAGTGCATGAGCACAAAGGGACATTCAGACATAGCGTAATGATTACGGTTCTCAGCTCACGGCTGTGCAAACACATCTATTAGGGCAAGGCTGAAAGCTGTCAAAATACAGATATCAACAAGGATCGTTGTTTGAAACGCAGAATATGGCAGAAGGATTGGTGCAAAGTTAGTCATCTGCGCAGTTTTCGCTAAAATTCACCACGGGAGCAAGCATATATTTTTTTTTGGGGGGGGCGGAGTTGGGCGAAGTGGGTGTCGTGTGGGCGGTGAGGCTCCGGACAGGAGTAAAATGAAATTCCCACTGGCAATTGAAGAGTGGCGGGCACCTGTTCGGCAGGTATAACAGGTTATTTGTGCTCCTAGTTCACCAGCGCTGAGGGTGAACCTCGTTACGTCATAGAGCAAACAAGATAGGTTACGTTGATGGCATGTTACCATTATCTTCAGTCACCAGTTAGCGTAGCTTCCAAAATAAAGCTTCGGATGCAAAGGAGCTGAAGTAAAAAAAAAAAAATCACATGGATGAGATCGGGACAAGGAAGAGCACCTGGCCAGCGTAGGCTCCTTCCCCAGGGTTTACATTATTTGGTTGTTCATTGGTGAGGTGCGAGGTGGGGGGTGGTGTCTGGGAAATTACTACGTGTTCACTCAGGTTTTTGGTTGTGTAAATTCACGTGTTTCAGCTAATACAATAAGTATAGAATCTGCCTGTGCCTAATTGATCATTATTACTAAGGGGGTAATCCTTCACTCAGCATAAAGTGGTGTTAAATTCGTCAACAATGTCGTGCACCAAATTCCCTTCAAAACGATGTGTATAATGTCCTCCGTTTAATTAAAACTTCACAACATCCGCAACTTAAAAAAAAAACTTGGTGTACTAACTAGTGTGCTACTATGCTAAAGTGACTACTGAAGGATTATTGCCATGACGATTCAGGTTACATTAAAGTATTTGTAATGTGACAGGATATTTCTTCGTAGATATGCAGTGCATTATCTATTTAGCAACTCCGATTTTGGAATTATTGCATAGACTGTTGGTTTTATTTCATGACCCCTGACAACTGGAACTTCCACCATACTGGCAGTGTCACAGTGAAAACTGATGCAGAATACCTTTTCAGGACGTCAGCCATTCAATTATCTCCCATGCTACCTCTTGGTCATCGCTTTCCAGCGGTCCAATACCCACTCTTGCCTTTCTTATACACTCTGTGTATCTCAAGAAACTTTTATTAACTTCTTTAATTTTATTGGCTTCCATAGTTTCTTTTACTTCTTAATGACTTATTAGTTGCCTTCCGTTGACATTAGAAAGCCATCATACTTCCCACTAATTCTTGCTGTATTGCAAACCCACTCTACGACTATTATGTTGGCTTTGACTTCTCTTGTTCGAAACGGTTGTACCATTTTTCCCTTAGAAGACATCTTCTCTTTCGGAAGCATATCTCCTGTGTCTTCCAGATTCCTTCCGGAAATTACAGCCATTGCTGCCAGTGTCCTTTTCCAAAACAATTTTGGCCAGCTCCTCTCTCATGCAGCTTTAATTCCATGTACTCCACTGTATTTCTGATCCACCCCACTTTAGCTTTGTTTTCTCAAATTTCAAGGTGAATTAGATCATATTGTGATCAATTTATCCAAACCGTTCTTTGATCAATCTCTCCAAATAATTCTGGCTCTTTACACAGTACCCAATCCAGAATAGCTGATACCGTAGTGGGCTACCGAGGAAAGTGGGGAATTACATCCCCTTGATTTGGTCTATCTGCACAAAAAAATATAATTCCGGACATTGATCAGTGGATAAGTGAATAAAAAACCGGAAGTATGAAAGGAGGTGCCGCTTGTATTCAGTGGTGCAGATAATGGAACACACGGGGGAATATAATAATATCGAATCGACATCAATTACAACTTTATACGGCAGCTTCGTGTTCTGATCTCGCATACTGGTAATGACATAGAAAATATAATCGTTGAAATATTATGTATGCAAATAAACACATTTAACATATTTAAACACTTAAACGCATTGTGAAGAATGTTGGTACTAAATGTTCAGATTTGCTTTGATTCAACCTGGCTGTGTACAACAACAAAGAGAGTTATTGGACATCACCAATCAGATTAATTGCAGTCAGAAATAGCTGTAGTTAACCCGTTGCTGTTCAGCACATGCAGAATTATGGAATACAACATATGTTTGTATAAAATAAAATAAAACACGCTATTATGAAAGATCTTGCAATGATTTTTAAACAGTGCTCCAAAAGAAGAAAAGGAAGAGTTCTTTGCAAATGCGGACGGATGTGGGCCACCTCTTGATGAAACTGTCCGAAGTCTCAGCCGATGCCACTGAAACTCATCTCTCCGACCTGATGGAGAGCCACTCTCTGGATTGGAACTACAGAACAGCGGATACGAAGCAGACACAATGAGTGTAATGCTGGAACTTCAGAAAGATTACAGGACCTTCCCTTTAATAAACAGAGTGTTCTACACTTTCAAAGTTGGTCACTGCTCACGCTGACGTTGTCATTGCTTCTCCGGATCTCCGCTCACTGAGCTGAGATGATGATCTCACTGCAGGCCAAGCTGCCGACGTCATTACTATTCAACCCCCACATTTCACCATGATGATAATGTTGTCTTTTGAGCCATAACCGTGACCACAGTGATAATGTTACAGCCTGTCCTGTTCATTCACTGAAATGTATTCCTAAGGCACCCATATTTTAAATTCTTCCTCTCTGCATAGAATTCAACTGGAGATTTATCCAACTCCTCTGCAGTCAGCAGATCGCTATTACCTAGACAAAGGCACCATAAATGCAGCATTGTCTGCTGTACATCACTGCCCCGTATGACAGCAAGACAGGTGGACATTATTCCAGGTGCTACTGTCCTGCTGCTTCACCGCTAGCCTCAAATGCAGGATCACCACCCAACCCATATATCGGCTTTTACCTTAACAATGCAACTGATGTGTCGTTATTCTAATGCCAATAGATTGCAATTTCTCAACATGCATCTGATATGGCTTCTGTATAGATAACCCTGTGCACAGCAGATTGGAAATTATATGAAATGATCACCAACAGAAATAACTTGTTTTATAACTCGGACGACGGAGCGAAGGGATTGAACAATGCAATAATGTAATTTGGTGGCACAAACGTTGACGATTTTAACTTTAGCCTTTGCGTAGCCGTTTCAGTCTCCACGTGTGTAGCACAAACACATACAGAATAAATCATAATCAGCATTTTCTTCATTACACCTGGTGGTGGAAATAATCAAAACGGGAGAGCCTTCTCACCCTGCGCGACGGGACACTATTTGCACAATAGAACCGTGTAAAGGGATTGGTAATACAGAGGTATCTGAGGAAACATTTCTCCAACCATTTGTCAGAAGGAATCTCCAACGCACTGTAAAAATGATTGGTGGTAGAGGATAACATTGCACAGTAGATTGAGAAAGTTGCCAGTTAGGAAAAGGGAAATAGTTTGAACTTCTGGAAGGTTACAACTATCAGAGGCGTAGTTGTTTTATTAAATGGACCCTACGCAATACTAAATAAAGCAGCCGAGAATCTTAGAAGCGAAGCACAGACGGTACACAGTCAGAACCAGAAGGAGTTTTAAAATCGCGTTAGAAGATAATATATAAAAGAGTTAGTTTGTATTTGTGCACAAAGAGGACAACATGTAGTGAGGGTGTGTTTATGGGTTCAATATCCATTCAGAAAATAATGTTGAGGGAAAGACGCTATTCCTATATTATCATTGCAGATCCAGAGACATGACTGACCAGACTTACAGCGCCCCTACTGATCAAACCCCACATCGCTAACCACAGTGATAATTTCACTGCATATCCAGTCCCTTCTCTGTCCACACGGAGAACTAAGCTGCTTGCCCAGTTCCAGTATGTTCGACACTAGTAATGTCGCTGCTACTCCAACACCATCACTAACAATGTGATGGTCTGTCTTTAAACACGTCACTCGGCAGAACTATTCGACCAAAGATGATGTCACTCTGTCACTGATCCCATTATCACGGGTTACGAAAGGCAAGTGCGACGACATTCGTGATATGCTGAATTGTTAATGCCCGCTCACATGCAGCAAGTATAACGGCTCACCGGTCAGCAAGATACAGCACTGCACAGTCAATACCTCAATAATGGTATCATTGATGGGATTTCTAGCAAATAAACATCAAGATCATATGATGTTTCTTTTGCGCAACGATATTAGTAAACATTCAAGCTTTTCGGGAGAAAGGCTCGTTGTCTGTTCTTTTTATCATTACATCCGGTTGCGGTATAATCCGAACAAACAAGACAAAGCGAGTGTTTATGGAAGAAATATTCACATAGCACGGACAAAAGGAATTTGTTTCACTTACAACGAAGAAATTTGTGACTTCTACGTTCAATTTAATACTGGTCATTGTTCATTTGATGAAGAACCTGAAGTTATATGATCACATGCAGCTTGTATTCAGTGGCTAGACGGAACGGTGCCGACAGGAAAATCTAATAATATTCTTCTACCGCACTGACAGTGCAATGGTTTATAGACCATTACGCAAGTATGCTTCTCTGATGCTTTGTGTGACGAAGAAATACATATTTTTAATACAACATATATGCTTTAATCAAAGGTTTTCCAGTTTTAAACATCAAAGTTGCTGGTGAACGCAGCAGGCCAGGCAGCATCTCTAGGAAGAGGTACAGTCGGCGTTTCAGGCCAAGAACATTCCTTACGAAGGGTCTCGGCCTGAAGCATCTACTGTACCTCTTCCTAGAGATGCTGCCTGGCCTGCTGCGTTTACCAGCAACGTTGATGTGTGTTGTTTGAATTTCCAGCATCTGCAGAATTCCTCGTGTTTCCAGTTTCAAACACCTTTCTTTGAATTTTAGTGCATTCATCAATGCGAATAAACGGGCCCGTTCTGCAGTCTCTACATTTATAAGCTTTCAGAGAAGCTCGTTGCAAACGACACCATAGATTAATAACAGTCAAAAAAAGAAGTAGCCGTTCACCAGATTCCGTTCGGCTTTTGCAGGGTCACAGATATTATTAGTCTGGGATAAAATTAAAACAACATTAGTTTCAAAAAACAAAGGAAAAATTGAAATAATATATGATTGCGTCTACAGCTCAAGTGAGAGAAGCATTCCAAGGAATCGAATAAAAAAAGAAAAAAATGATAATAAAATAAAGTGAATATCTGATTTAGATCACTGGTGTTTTTGTGTGATCTTCAATGGAGAGTAGATCGTGCGAAGTTACAGCGTCACCTTTCACTGCCAATAAATACAAAGTCATTGCATAGAAAGATGCTGATGCCCCTGGATTAAAGTGCGTCCTATCACACCGACACGATACACCCAGCGGAACAGCATCAGCTGCCGTACAGTGACAAAGTGCCCACTTGTATGGGATATGCGTACGGGTATGGGGTGTAAGGAAAATATTTTATTTTTCTTCCTCCGTTCTGATTCAACAGCATCAGGATTTCGCAGCAAACTGAGACAAAGTACACATGCTGAAGATCATTAAATTACTAATATATCAGGATGACACGATAAATAGCAGTCAGCCACTTGTAAAGGAACAGAAGGACTGTGTGCAAAGAATGATTATCGGCCACTCACTAATCCGATCCACATTGTGCGGGAGGGAACACAGTTCCCAACAGCTAATTCCATTATTCTCTGTATCTGTCTCCCTCTCTCACTCTCACTTACTGTCTTCCGCCACCCATGTCTGCCTTTCTTGTCTACCTGCTACTCCTGTCTATCATGAGAGCTCGTTTGCACAGAAGGCTGATAGTCCTTTTCTCTCTCATAAAACTTCCACTTTCCAAGCTAATGCGGATCTCTTTCAGAACCGTTGTTTTCTGTTTCCCATTTTACACCCGCCAAGGGAGGAGCAAATGTGATTTTTGACTAATTTAACTCTTTCCTAACACGGGATTTTAAAAGAAAATACACGTATTTGATTATTCTGTGTCCTCGCATTCGCTAGGTAGGTCCGGCCGTCTGCCGCTTTTGTTGGGAACCGTCCCGTCGTATTCTGCATTCTGTGTAATGAGTCCCGGCCCTACGTCCTGTTCCCAAAGAGGGGTCCCGGCTTTGTTTTCCATGTTCCTTTCTCTCCCTCGACCAAGGCTCTGCGTTCCTGTCTCTCCCACCACCAAGGCTCTGCGTTCCTGTCTCTCCCTCGACCAAGTCAAAGCTTCGTGTTGTTGGCCAGCCCAGGAGTACCTCGCCCAACCAGGTGCTGGTGTTCCCTTGTCCTGTGCTGGAGTCTCTCGTCCTGTCCAAGTCAGGGCTTCGTGTTCTATTCCTGTCCTTATGCCTCGTCCAGCCCAGGAGTACCTCCCTCAGCCCGGTGCTGGAGTTCCTTTATCCTGTGCTAGAGTCTCTCGTCTTGTCCAAGAACCTAGCCAACTTCCAGAATCTTGCCCTGTCCAACTCAAGGGTTCGTGTTCTCGCCCTGTCCTTATGCTTCGCCCAGCCCAGCAGTACCTCGTTCAGCCCGGTGCTGGAGTTCCCTTATCCTGTGCTAGAGTCTCTCGTCCTGTACACGAATCTCGTCCTGTCCAAGTCAAGGCTTCGTGTTCTCGTCCTTTCCTTATTCCTCGCCCAGCCTGGTGCTGAGGATTCCTCGTTCTGACCAAGTCAAGGCTTCGTGTTCTAGTCCTGTCCTTATGCCTTGCCCAGCCCAGGAGTACCTCGCACAGCCCGGTGCTGGGGATTCCGCGTCCTGTCGTGGAGTCTTTTGTCCCGTCCTGTAGCCACGTCTTGTCCTCGCCTAGTTCGGGAGTCTGAGACCAAGTCAAGAACCAGGTTCTGTGTCCTTGTCCAGTCTCTAGCTCGGAGTCTAAGCTCAGGCTCCTAGTTCCCAGTTTCATCTCCTGCTTCCGCTATTCTAGTCACGTCCTAGCCAAGGCCCTGAAACTTTGTCTCGTCCAGGGCATGTGTCAATGTCCAGTGTAATTTCTCCCCCTCTTCCCTTGCCTCCTTGTCGCGCCTAGTCCTGTTCCTAGTACTTCAGTGTCTGTGTCTTGCATTTGGGTCCGCCGCTGTGATGGTTGCCAAAGGGGCTGTTACTAAGTACTGACCATGCAGTGTGCCCAAACTTTTGCTTACAGCTTTTTCATTTTCTGTTAGTTTGAAACTGTGAAGGGTGGACATAAAAAAAAAAAAAAGTAATCCTCCTTAAAATATTAAAGAAATGTGTCATTTTAACGTTATGCCTTTTGGAAATTAGTTCATCTTTTACTCGCTTAGCTATTCACATGAACAGAAAATTTGACCGCGGTCCCAAAATTTGCATGCCACATACTGTTGAAAGTGCTTGCTCTTGTTAGGTAACCCGAGCGGGAGCTGAGACTAAAGCCCGCTTGAGGTTATGGAAGGTTTTCTCCCTTTCGGGTGGGTGTCCAGTCCATGATGGAGGGGAGCAAAGTTTGCAACACAGTAGAACGCAATAATCTGTCCTTCTTCCGGAATTCGTGATGTCACTGTCGACGGCAGCCTTCCATTCCCAGGATAGGAAAACAATGTCCACTGTCGTTTTCGGGACTAGGACCTGCTTTATTGCTTTCATTCGATTGCTTCCCAAACTTCGCCTACCTGTACTGAGCTGGAATCCGTGGTGCTGGACAGTATCTTGGCAAAACTGCATTTTCTTCAAATTCACCCTGTGCCCTCTTATCGCCAAATGTGCAAGGAAGTGTTAAACTGTGGCAGATTCTGATAAGGCAATGAAATACTGGCTGTCCTTGTACAGAGGAGAAAAATGCTGAACACAGATCGACTACAATAAAGTTATAATCTTCCGCAGGTATAAAAGTAAGCGAGTACAAGATCACCTGATTTCCAAACAGATTTACACATTTTTTTTAGTATGTAAGCAAGATTACTTTTTGTTTAATTTCCAGCTTTTACAGTTTAAAAATAACAAAAAAGGAAAAGGTCCCAAAGCAAAAATTTGGGCACTCTGTGTCACAACTTGTAAACGCTTTTTGTAACCAGCTAAGGGTCTTTCAATTCTTGCTTGGGAGATTTTCGCTTATTCTTCTTTACAAAATGCTTCTAGTTCTGTGAGATTCTTTGGCCGTCTTGCACACACTGCTTTTTGATGTCTATCCACAGATTTTCGATGATGTTTCGGTCGGGGGACTGTGAGGGCCATGCCAAGGCCTTCAGCTTGCGCCTCAATGTAGTCCATTGTAGATTTTGAGGTGTGCTTAGGATCATTATCCTGTTGTAGAAGCCATCCTCTTTTCTTCTTCAGCTTTTTTACAGAAGATGTGATGTTTGCTTCCAGAATTTGCTAGATTTTAATTAAATTCATTTTCCCTCCACCAGTAAATGTTCCCCGTGCCAGTGTCTGCAACACAAGCCCAAACCATGATTGATCCACCCCTGGGCTTAACAGTTGAAATTCTGCACCCTCTTTTCTCCAAACATACCTTTGCTCATTGCGGCCACAAACTTCTCTTTTAACTTGATCAGTCGACAGGACCTGTTTGCAAAATGCATCAGGCTTGTTTAGATGTTCCTTTGCACACTTCTGACGCTGAATTTTGTGGGGAGGGCGCAGGAAAGGTTTTCCTCTGATGACTCTTCCATGTAAGTCATATCTGTGCATGTGTCGCTGCACAGTAAAACAGTGCACCACCACTCTAGAGTCTGCTAAATCTTCCTGAAGGTCTTTTGCTGTCAAACGGGGGTTTTGATTTGCCTTTCTATCAATCCTACGAGCAGTTCTCTCAGAAAGTTTTCTTGGTCTTCCAGACCTCAACTTCACCCCCACCGTTCCTGTTAACTGCCATATCTTAATTACATGACGAGCTGAGGAAACAGCTGCCTGAAAACGCTTTGCTATCTTCTTACAGCCTTCTCCAGCTTTGCGAACATCATTTATTTTAATTTTCTGTGTGCTTAGCAGTTACCTATAGGAGCCCATGGATTCTGATTGTTGGGACAAGGTTCGAAGAGTCAGGGTATATATGAAGCTTTGAAATTTGTATCACCTAGCCTTTCCTAACAATGATTGTATACAAGCCATATCCCCAGCAAGCTAATTATGGTCTGAGACATTGGTAAAAGTTATCTGAGAGCTCATATCTCTTGGGGTGCTACAACTTTTGCATGGTTCTCCCTTCCCTTTTTCACGGTAAAATTGTACAAAACAAAAATAATACACCCACCTTGTTTAAAATGTTGAAACAAATGATTTGTCTTTAACATTATGACTTTTGGAGAGCAGTTCATCTTCTACCCACTTAACTATTCACAGTAACAGAAATTTTGGCCAGGGGAGCCCAAACGTTTGCATGCCATTATATCACCATGGACTTGGCCTCCACCTCACTCTGTGGCAGAGTTCTCCACAGATCCACTACTCCCTAGCTAACAAAAAAATAAAAAAAAAATCCTCTTTGCCTCTGTTCCAATAAGTGGTCTATCAACGTTGTCGATGTGCCCTCGTCTGGGTACCCCAACCATAGGAAACATCCTTTCCACATCCACCATATCTAGTCCTTTCAAAATTCCTTAGGTCTCAGTGAAATATCCGTGTATACTTCCAAATTTCAGTGAATATAGACCCAAAACTGCGGAGCGCTCTCCATATGCCGACCCAGTCACTCCCGGAATCATTCTCGTGAATGTCCTCTCGACGCTTTCCAATAACAACAGATCCTTTCTGAGATAAGGGGCCCATAGTTGATGACAACACTCCAAGAGCGGCCTGACTAGTGACTTATAAAGGCTCAGCGTTATCTCCTTGCTTTTAAATTCTGTTACTCTTGAAGTAAATGCTTGCATTGCATTTGCGTTCTTCACCACAGACTCAGCCTTTAACTTAATCTTTCTGCAAGTCTTGCACAAGGACTCCTAAGCTCCTCTGCATCCTGATGTTTGGTTTCACCCTATTTTGATAACAGTCCGCACTGTTGTTTCTTTTACCACAGTGATGATCATTCTTTACTCCACGCTGTATTTCATCAGCCACATTTTTGCCCGTTCTTGCTATTTGTCTGAGTTCTGCTGTAATCAGATTGTTTCCTTAGCACTACCTACCCCTCCTGCAATGTTTGTATCGTCTGCAAACCTTTCCACAAAGCCATCAGTTACATTATCCAAATCACTGACAAACAGTTTGAAAAGTAGCTTTCCCAATACTGACCTCTGAGGAACACCACTACTCACTGGCTGCCAACCACTGCTGCCTTCTGCCTGATTTGAATGATGAAGGACATTTTCAGTGGCTGGTGCTCATATTGGCGAACGTGCTGATTTACAAAACTATCTGATATGTTTGTAGTGAATTGCTTAATTTAAATGACCCTGGCATTGAGATGGACTTCACATTTGATTTAGTGGCCGCTCTGCATGGCTGTTGACGTACTCTCGCTTCGTATTACATACAGTACCTGCCAGCGCTCATACACATTGTGGTTCATTACCACACTGCGCTAATTTATCTAATTTACAAAATGTACTTTTCAGGGGTGGCATAATGTTCAATATGCATCATTACTCGCACTTGTAGTCTGACACATGCTGAGACGCCAACGTTGCTCCGCTCAAGTACATTAATCCCCGGTCCCAGCACTGAGCCGGTAATTTTGTATATCATATTTTACAAGATCATAACAAAGAAAAAAAAACAACATTTTGTGTCTCCCTACCCCCAACAGTGCGTCAGGTAGGAAGTTCCTTATCGACCATATACTTTGTAGCTGAAAAGGTGTAAGACAACCTTCCAGATGGCTCTTTAAATCCTGAATATCGTAGCGAATATTCTGGCCATACTAATCTCTGCTAATGGAAAGAAAATCTCACTGGCAGCCTCTTCTATTTCATTGGTAATGTCGATTGCCCAGTAAAGGTGCAACTTTGTAATCTCTCCGATGAAAAGTTTCATCGGTGCCAGTGGTTTTGGTACCCACACCAAAGTAATGTGGAGGCACATGCGACTCGGAACGCTTCAATATCAGCATCTTCAGTCCTGCTGGAGATGATTTATATCTGCTTGTTTGGAGTAACTATATTGGATATAACAGTGAATCTCCACCAGCTATAACAGAATGTATCATTAGTAATGTTAGAGTAGGGTCACTACACCATTGCCGGGACGCTGCATCAATTGTTTGGTTTAAATGATGTCACATTCAGGAAGGAAACACAAACTATACGGTTAGACAAAGACTAACAGATTGGCATTAGACTTGACGCATCATGATACATGTTATTGAAGAATTATTATGTGAAATGTAAAGAGAAGTGCAACATCAGTAATGTTATAGTCAGTAGGAATCAGCAAAGGCTGTGTAACAAATGCAGTTATCGAACGGAGCAGGACCTATTCACTGAATTACTGTGATACAGCAAAAGGCTGGACCTGGAGCGATGCTCTCCGCAGGCGAGGGGAGCGCTGACGTCTCTCCCTGGGGGAGGGGGTGACACTGTTCTGTTGTGGAATGTGAGTGAAGGAGCTTCATGATCCAGCTGCACAGTCTGTCAACTGGAGACCAGGTGGACCTGGAGCGATGCTCTCCGCAGGCGAGGGGAGCGCTGACGTCACTCCCTGGGGGAGGGGGTGACACTGTTCTGTTGTGGAATGTGAGTGAAGGAGCTTCATGATCCAGCTGCACAGTCTGTCAACTGGAGACCAGGTGGACCTGGAGCGGGATATCAACCCTTGTTTGTTCATTGGCTGCAAGTAATGTCATTTATTGCACAACCCGTTTACCCATGACGGAGAATTCGTGTTTCCTATAAATTAGCAGGGTATCGTGATCCAAGTCATAAGCCGATGTGAACTACACAACGGGAGATAATTCAAGCAATTGAAAATGCGTCGACCGCCGATCCTACAGATGAAAGACGTTTGTTATCCTGTTCTAGCAGTGTGTGGTTTACCCGGTAAGTCGTATTAATACATTGTCTAACAGTTATTGGCATTCTGCAGGACAATGTTTTTCTTTATGAAGTATGATCAGAAGATGCAGCACAATATATCCTTTACACAAGCTGCTCAGTAAGTGCCTTATCGTTACCTGTCCACACGGCCGCTGAGAAGACTTTCTTCTGGACACATGAGGGCGTCTCCTCATGTCCGGTGCAAAGAGAACGGAGGCATACCGTCCCTGAAATAGCAGTAGTGTTTCGTTCAATACGTAATGTATTTTTCATCGTCCCTGTCAGAGAATAAAAGTGTAGTGCAACACAAAAAGCGGCTATTCTACCCGCCATGGCGACCTGAACCTCTGTTGTCCTCTCAACCAGCACCCGACTAACATTCGTCTACCTCCTTCCCATCTTGGCCTTATCCAAACTTATCTTACGTGGCACAATAGATCGCACATCGTCCGCTCGCAGGAAGCTTCTTCCAATCTCTCAGCACCATCTGAGGAAATAACTTCTCTCAGATTACCCCGAAATATTTCAAATTTCACGCTAATCCTTTATCGTTCCAAATAGTTTCACACAACCTGAGGGGAAAATGTTGGAATGCATTTAGACGCACTATACCCCTAAGATATACAAATATTTCTCAGTCCCGTCAGTATCCTTGTAAATATTCTGAACTCTGTCAGTAATTTTGATATAATTCATGTATTAAGGTGACTACAAATGTAAACAATATAAGGAATTCGGTTTCAATTATGTATTGTATAACTTTAACTCAATAACTCAACCGCAGTGCTCAAGGTCCTGATTTGTGATGGGCGATGTGCTAAAAGCTCACGGTGCCGCCCGGTCACCCATTGTTTCACTTCAAATGAATGATGGATCTGTATTTACAGCTCATTTTCTTTTGTACGGAGAAGCTCACACCCTGCCATTCGCCATGCAATGGTAACCTGGTTTGTCTTCCTGAAGAGCAGCACATTACCCAGGCTTCCAGTAAACTGCACTTGCTATTTTTTCAGCCCGTTTCCAGCTGGTGAAGATCACACTGCGAAGTGCCTATTTGCCTTGCCTATGCTCACTCTCAGACGATCAGTGTGCACTGACTGAACAGAAATCCATCGGAACATATTTCAATAACAAGTTGTAAGATTCAATTGTCTTCCTCCTATAGTGACGTCTTTTTCTGTTGTTGTTTTTTTTTTCTGTTGCAGCTAATTTGTTAACAATTATTATTCTCTCCCGGGGAAAATGCGGTCTTTCCAAATGCGTCTCTGCCTACATGACGATGATGGCTGTGACGGATTTATTGGTCATTCTCATCAATGTCCTTGTCTATGAGATTTTAATATTCCGCCTGTCAAATTCATTTCTGCATTATACGAGAGTCCTTAAAGCCACGGTCTACGTGTTGGCAGTCACTCTGGAATTATCACGGTGGTACACCGTCGCCTTCACCTGTGATCGATATGTTGCCATATGCTGTCAGAAGTTTAAAACAAAATACTGCAGAGTGAAGATTGCGAGAATCCTGGCAGCAGTAATACTGGCAGTGCTTTGTTTGGAGAATATACCTTTCTTGTTTGCATTTCAGCCTCAACAAATAATTGGAAATATTTCGTGGGGTATTCGCCCAAAATTGGAATTCTTCAACTCTCCAATGTTTGTCGCTCTCAGCAAATTCAAATCCTTTCAAAACTTGCTGTGCGCATTTGGTTTAATAATTCTATTTAATGGGATGACAGCCAGGTATATCTTGGTGGCCAGCAAATCCCGGAGGGGCTTCCGAATCCATAAGAGTAAGATTGAACGTGACACGGAAATGGAGAACAGAAAAACGGGCATCATGTTACTGTTCTGTGTGTCGGGCAGCTTCATGATATTTTGGCTGCCTTCGTCAGTGACCAGTTTTATCGCCAGTCTAACCATGTATTATGATCGTGACTATAATTCTGCCCGATATATCGCTGCTCAAACCGGGGCAATGCTCACGAACATGAGTTCGTGTACAAACACGTGTATTTATGCAGCGACCCAAACTAACTTCAGGAGAGAGTTAAAGGCTTTGATACTGTCTCCATGGACCCTTATCCGGGCATTGACCAAGACAAATGTAAGTTCATCTAAGGCTCTCTCCTCTAAGTAGAATTCAGTCCCAGCTCGCACACGTCCTACAACAGGAAACAACTTGTAAAGGATCTGCGCTTTCAGTTTGATAATAAGGAAAAAAATCTCATTTAAAACATCCCCATACTGGTAATAGAAAGTGTCTCATTCGCATCTGATAATAATTAGCTCAACGTAGAAATAAAACGTCTGAATGCCTAGAATGGGCCGGATGGAAAACAGTCATTTCAATGCTAAAGAAACCAAACTATCTGTACCCTACATTGGATCACTGTAAAGCAGCAGAGAGTATTTCCCGAGCTGCCAAGCTGTATCATCTGAAATAGCGAAAAAGACGGGCAAAAACTTTTCGAATACGACACAACAGCCTCCAAAAACTTCAGAAGGAATAGAGAATAGAAAACAATTTTTCTCAATAATTAGTAGAAGAATGCAAATTTTGGAAATAAATTACCTGTGCCATTTTAGCTTACGTTGTGTTGTTCCGTTTGTTTCGTGATCAGCAGTGCACCTTAACTGTATCAATAGCTCCTCAATTGACCACTCCACCTGTTGGCAATAGAAGACGATCTTCCATTCTCGATCCTGCATACATTATATTCTAGCTTACCCCGAAATATGTCAGTTTATAGAAATTAGCCCTCACTTAAGTCAGAGATCAACACCTAAATATTTGAGTACCTTCTGTGAAAACTAATAAATAAGCACACGATGCATTACTTTTCAAATTGATTTCCTGAAATCGTGTACAGATGACCCACATTCACTTTTTAATTAAATCTCAATATGGTTCATATTTTAGGGAGGCGTTACTATCACCAACACTCCACAGGACACCCAGGAATCCCATCCGCACAATGTGGGGATTACGTGAAAACAGATTTATTCAGGTTATTAACATGGAACACGAGAAGTTGATTCTCACCTGGTCTAAAGCCTGCTGAGGCAAAACAACCAGCTTCAGTGTCGTTCAAACTTGTCGAACTGAATGCCTGATTTATTCACAGGGTCTGTTTATGTCATGGTCCTGGCCTTGAAGTCGGCATTCCGGTTCACGGTGCGGTCCTTATTGTTGATTTTCCGATTTTCCCTTGTTCTGTTGAGTGCCTAAATTGAAGCACATGATTTTCATCTTCGGCTGGCTACATAAACAGCTCCTGGGTTCAGCTTCAGTTGCTGGACTGTACCCTTCCCTTCCCTTCACCTTCTGCCTGAATCCTTACCTGAAGACTTGCCTGCAACCTCGTCTGCGTCCTCGCCTGTATCACTGTCAAGTTCTACCGCCGGAGCAAGACCGGAGCCTTGCTGTGACTAGATAAGGAACTGGCTATCGTTGTTTGGAACCGTCACTGTGTCCACGCCTTCGCTAGGAAGGTCCGGCCGTTTGCCGCTACCTTGTGTTGCGAACTGTCTCTCTCTGTGTTCTGTGTATGAGTCCCGGCTCTATGTCCTGTTCCCAAGGAGAGGTTCCGACTCTGTGTTCCATGTTCCTGTTCTCCCTCTACCAAGTCAAGGTCTCGTGTTCTCTTCCTGTCCATGTGCTTCGTCCTGTGCTGGGGTTCCCTCCTCTTGCCCAGGAGTCTGTCGTTCTGTCCTGTAGCCTCGCCTAGTCCTGTCTCCCAAGACCACGTCATGTCTTCGCCTAGTTCCGGAGTCCGAGCTCGAATCAAGACCCAGGTTCCAGGTCCTGGTCCAGTCTCTGGCTCGGAGTCCGAACCCAAGCCTCGTCATGCCCTCGCCTTGAAAAACCCAAGCTTCGCCATATCCTCGCCTGGAGGAACCCAAGCCTCGTCATGTTCTCTCCTCGAGGAACCCAAGCCCCGTCGTGTCCTCGCCTCGAGGAACCCAAGCCTCGTCGTGTCCTCGCCTCGAAGAACCCAAACCTCGTCGTGTCCTCGCCTGGAGGAACCCAACCCATGTCTAGTCCTGTAGCCACGTAATGTCCTCGCCTAGTTCCGGGATCCGAGCTCTAGTCAAGACCCATGTTCTGCGCCCTTGTCCAGTCTCTGTCTCGGAGTCCAGGCCCAGGCTCCTAAGAGTCCGAATTCTTCCACTCAAACCCTCGGTGAACAATGCAAGCATAACAAAATCCACTTTCGCTGTACTGTCTCACTGCATTCAGAAAGGTATAGCCTAGCCTTGAAAGGTTACAACTAAAAACGACCCTCTGAAGGTCTATATGTCCTCCCAGACTTTTATTTCACAATGTGGATTAAGTCACATTTTGTTTCACATACACTTTTACAAACAATAAAGGACCCTGCAGCAAATCTACAGCTCGCCACTTATTGCCGGCGTCCGGGAGGAGAGACACGCTGGCACACTACCATTTGCATCTTTTTACCAAGCTAATTCTGTTACTAGTTTGACAATTCATCTTGGCGTCCCTGTATCTGTATGGGTGCCTTGTTAGAAACATAATCAAAGTCCATCCAAACTCTATCTACCTTCCTGCTTCGTTAAATCGTCGAGATTATTCCTTTAAAATCACAGACATATTTGTGACACATGACGTGGCCGGCACGAGACCACACTGACTCCTTATTCGCTTCGATGAACTGCCTTCCGAGCTGTACATACAGACATTCTGTTAACAGAAATTTTCTCCCATGACATTCCCATACCGATATAAAGAAAAATGATCCCAATATTCAAGAAATGAAGTGATAAGGGGAGCGATGTGCAAACGGTGAAGAAGGGAGTCAAAGACATTTCAGGCGGCACAGACGGTAAACGAGGTTTGGGGGATAAATTGAAGGCACGTGTTTGCATAACTAACGGCACAACTAAATCGACATAGCTTGGTTTATAATTATATGCACTTATATCCAGATTACTCCAATGTCCCGTCCGAATCAGTCCCTGATGCCAGAGTCCACTGCGGACGTCCATCCTTCAGCCACCTGAGGTGAAATTTCCGCGGTACCATCCGTCAACTCTGTAGCCTGCCTGTTCCTTCCACTTTTGAGCATTCTCTTGGTGGAGAATTGGGCAAGATACGCATCCCGTCAACAACTCATCCACAAGAATGCTCCAAGCCGTCTGATAAAGGACACGTAAGTGAAAGCGTTCCAGGAGAACGAAACCGGGCAAATAGAGCATAGCCTCCTGGGTAATAACTGGAAATAGCGATCACACTGCGAAAATTCTCTTAGACCATAAGACCATAAGACAAAGGAGCCCAAGTCGGCCATTCCGCCCATCGAGTCTGCTCCGCCATTTTATCATGAGCTGAACCATTCTCCCATTTAGTCCCACGCCCCCGCCTTCTCAGCATAACCTTACATACCCTGGCTACTCAGGTACCTATCAATCTCTGCCTTAAATACACCCAATGACTTGGCCTCCACTGCTGCCTGTGGCAACAAATTCCATAGATTAACCACCTTTTGACTAAAATAAATTCTTCGCATTTCTGTTCTGAATGGGCGCCCTTCAATCCTGAAGTCATGCCCTCTCGTACTAGACTCCCCCATCATGGGAAACAACTTTGCCACATCCACTCTGTCCATGCCTTCTAACATTCGAAATGTTTCTATGAGGTCTCCCCTCATTCTTCTAAACTCCAAGGAATACAGTCCAAGAGCGGACAAACGTTCCTCATATGTTAATCCTCTCATTCCCGGAATCATTCCAGTGAATCTTCTCTGCACCCTCTCCAAAGTCAGCACATCCTTTCTTAAATAAGGAGACCAAAACTGCCCGTACTCCAAGTGAGGTCTCACCACGCCTTATAGAGCTTCAACATCACATCCCTGCTCCTATACGCTGTTCCTCTAGAAATGAATGCCAACATTGCATTCACCTTCTTCACTACCGACTCAACCTGGAGGTTAACCTTAAGGGTATACTGTACTAGCACTCGCAAGTCCCGTTGCATCTCAGAACTTTGAATTCTTTCCCCATTTAAATAATAGTCTGCCCGTTTATTTCTTCTGCCAAAGTGCATAACCATACACTTTCCAACATTGTACTTCATTTGTCACTTCTCTGCCCATTCTTCCAATCTATCCAAGTCTCTCTGCAGACTCTCCATTTCCTCAGCACTACCGGCCCCTCCACCTATCTTCATATCATCAGCACACTTATCCACAAAGCCATCTGTTTCATAATTCAAATCGTTGATGTACAATGCAAAAAGAAGCGGTCCCAACACGGACCCCTGTGGAAAACCACTGGTAACCGGCAGCCAACCAGAATATGATCCCTTTATTCCCACTCTCTGTTTCCTGCCAATCATATGCTACATACGCTCTATCCACGTATGTAACTTTCCCGTAATTCCATGGGATCTTACCTTGTTAAGTAGCCTCATGTGTGGCACCTTGTCAAAGGCCTTCTGAAAATCCAAATATACAACATCCACTGCATCTAGCCTACTGGTAATTTCCTCAAAAAATTGTAATAGGTTAGTCAGGCATGATTTTCCTTTAAAGAATCCATTCTGAGTTCTGCCTATCTTGTCATATGCCTCCAGGTACTCTGTAACCTCATCCTTGACAATCGACACCAACAACTTCCCAGCCACCAATGTCAAGCTAACAGGTCTATAATTTCCTTTTTGCTTTTTGCCCCCTTCTTAAAGAGCGGAGTGACATTTGCAATCTTCCAGTCCTCCGGAACCATGCCAAAATCTATCGACTTTGAAAGATCATCGCTAATGCCTCTGCAGTCTCCACAGCTACTTCCTTCAGAACACGAGGATGCATTCCACCTGGTCCGGGAGATTTATCTACCTTTAGACTATTCAGTTTCCTGAGTACTTTCTCTGTCGTAATTGTGACTGCGCACACTTCTCTTCCCTGCCATCCTTGAGTGTCCGGTATAGAAACATAGAAACATAGAAAATATGTGCAGGAGTAGGCCATTCGGCTCTTCGAGCCTGCACCGCCATTTATTATGATCATGGCTGATCATCCAACTCAGAACCCCGCCCTAGCCTTCCCTCCATACCCCCTGACCCCCGTAGCCACAAGGGCCATATCTAACTCCCTCTTAAATATAGCCAATGAACTGGCCTCAACTGTTTCCTGTGGCAGAGAATTCCACAGCTTCACCACTCTCTGTGTGAAGAAGTTTTTCCTAATCTCGGTCCTAAAAGGCTTCCCCTCTAACCTCAAACTGTGGCCCCTCGTTCTGGACTTCCCCAACATCGGGAACAATCTTCCTGCATCTAGCCTGTCCAATCCCTTTAGGATTTAATACGTTTCAATCAGATCCCCCCTCAATCTTCTAAATTCCAACGAGTACAAGCCCAGTTCATCCAGTCTTTCTTCATATGAAAGTTCTGCCATCCCAGGAATCAATCTAGTGAACCTTCTTTGTACTCCCTCCATGGCAAGGATGTCTTTCCTCAGATTAGGGGACCAAAACTGCACACAATACTCCAGGTGCGGTCTCACCAAGGCCTTGTACAACTGCAGCAGTATCTCCCTGCTCCTGTACTCGAATCCTCAGCTATAAATGCCAGCATACCATTCGCCTTTTTCACCGCCTGCTGTACCTGCATGCCCACTTTCAATGACTGGTGTATAATGACACCCAGGTCTCGTTGCACCTCCCCTTTTCCTAATCGGCCACCATTCAGATAATAATCTGTTTTCCTATTTTTGCCACCAAAGTGGACAACCTCACATTTATCCACATTAAGTTGCATCTGCCATGAATTTGCCCACTCACCCAACCTATCCAAGTCACCCTGCATCCTCTTAGCATCCTCCTCACAGCTAACACTGCCACCAAGCTTCGTGTCATCCGCAAACTTGGAGATGCTGCATTTAATTCCCTCATACAAGTCATTAATATATATTGTAAACAACTGGGGTCCCAGCACTGAGCCTTGCGGTACCCGACTAGTCACCGCCTGCCATTCTGAAAAGGTCCCGTTTATTCCCGCTCTTTGCTTCCTGTCTGCTAACCAATTCTCCACCCACACCAATACCTTACCCTCAATACCGTGTGCTTTAAGTTTGCACACTAATCTCCTGTGTGGGACCTTGTCAAAAGCCTTTTGAAAATCCAAATATACCATATCCACTGGTTCTCCCCTATCCACTCTACTAGTTACATCCTCAAAAAATTCAATGAGATTCGTCAGACATGATTTTCCTTTCACAAATCCATGCTGACTTTGTCCGATCATTTCACTGCTTTCCAAATGTGCTGTTATCACATCCTTGATAACTGACTCCAGCAGTTTCCCCACCACCGACGTTAGGCTAACCGGTCTATAATTCCCCGGTTTCTCTCTCCCTCCTTTTTTAAAAAGTGGAGTTACATTAGCCACACTCCAATCCTCAGGAACTAGTCCAGAATCTAACGAGTTTTGAAAAATTATCACTAATGCATCCACTATTTCTTGGGCTACTTCCTTAAGCACTCTAGGATGCAGACCATCTGGCCCTGGGGATTTATCTGCCTTCAATCCCTTCAATTTACCTAACACCACTTCCCTACTAACAAGTATTTCGCTCAGTTCCTCCATCTCTCTGGACCCTCTGTCCCCTAGTATTTCTGGAAGATTATTTATGTCCTCCTTAGTGAAGACAGAACCAAAGTAATTATTCAATTGGTCTGCCATGTCCTTGCTCCCCATAATCAATTCACCTGTTTCTGTCTGCAGGGGACCTACATTTGTCTTTACCAGTCTTTTCCTTTTTACATATCTATAAAAGCTTTTACAGTCCGTTTTTATGTTCCCTGCCAGTTTTCTCTCATAATCTTTTTTCCCCTTCCTAATTAAGCCCTTTGTCCTCCTCTGCTGCTGATGTTTTCCTCAGTGAAGACTGATGCAATAATCTCGTTCAGTTCCTCCGCCATCTCCTTATCTCCGCATCTCCCATTACAATTTCTCCAGCATCATTTCTATCTGTCCTATATCTACTTTCACGTCTTTTCCTGTTTATATACTTGAAAAAGCTTTTAGTATTCTCTTTGATATTATTTGCTAGCTTCCATGCATAGTTAATCTTTTCCCTCTTAATGACATTCTTAGTTTCCTTTTGTAAGGTTTTAAAAACTTCCCAATCCTCTCTCTTCCCACTATTTTTTGCTTCCTTGTATCCTTTGCTCTAACTTTGGCTTTGCCTTCTCTTGTCAACCAAGGTTGCATCCTTTTTCCGTTCGAAAATTTCTTCTGTTTTGGAATATACCTGTCTTGCACCTTCCTCACTTCTCGCATAAACTCCAGCAACTGCTGCTCTGCCGTCTTTCCCGCCAGTGTCCCTTCCCATTCAACTTTGGCCAGTTCCTCTCTCATGCCACTGTAATTTCCTTTACTCCACTGAAATACCGACACATCAGATTTCGGCTTCTCTTTTTCTAATTTCACAGTGAACTCAATCATGTTATGATCACTGCCTCCTAAGGGTTCCTTCACCTCAATCTCTCTAATCACCTCCGGTTCATTACACAATACCCAATCCAGTACAGCCGATCCCCTAGTGGGATCAACAACAAGCTGTTCTAAAAAGCATCTCGCAGACATTCTACAAATTCTTCCTCTTGAGATCCAGTGCCGACCTGATTTTCCCAATCCACTCGCATGTTAAAATCCCGCACAATTATCATAACACTGCCCTTCTGACAAGACTTTTCTATTTCCAGTTGTAATTTGTATTCTGCATCACTGCAGCTGTTTGGCGGCCTATAAATAACTGCCATTAGGGTCCTTTTACCCCTGCGATTTCTGAGCTCAACCAATAAAGATTCTGCACCTTCCGATCCTATATCACCTCTTTCTAATGATTTAATATCATTTCTTACCAATAAAGCCACGCCTCCTCCTCTGTCTACCTTCCTATCCTTCCGATACACCGTGTATCCTTGGACGTTCAGCTCCCAGAGACATGCATCCTTTGGCCAGGTCTTAGTGATGGCCACAATATCATACCTGCCAATCTGTAGCTGTACGACAAGATCATCCACCTTATTCCTTATGCTGCGTGCATTTAAGTACAACACCTTGAGACCAGTATTTGATACTTTTCACTTTGATTTCACTGCAACTCATCCCAATGGCTACAAATTTGCTCTATCACCTGCCTGTCTTTCCTGACATCTTTACTGCTCACTATCTTAGATTTATTTCTGTTTTCCCCTTCCTCCGCTCTATCATTCCGGTTCCCACCCCCCTGCCAAATTAGTTTCAACCCTCTCTAACAGCTCTATTAAACTTTCCCTCCAGGATATTGGTCCCCTTCGGGTTCAGGTGTAACCTGTTCATTTTGAACAGGTCATACTTCCCCCAGAAGAGATCCCAATTATCCAAGAATCTGAAGCCCTGCCCCCTACACCAGTCTCTCAGCCACGAATTCATCTGTCTGATCCTACTATTCTTGCCCTCGCTAGCACGTGGCACAGGTAGCAATCCTGAGATTACTACCCTGGAGGTCCTGCTTCTCAGCTTCCTTCCTAACTCCTGGAAACCTCTCTTCAGGACCTCCTCCTTTGTCCTATCTATGTCATTGGTACCAACATGTACCAAGACAACTGGCTGCTCACCCTCCCCCTTCAGAATATTCAGGTCTCAATCCGAGACATCCCGTACCCTGGCACCTGGGAGGCAACGCACCATGCGGGTATCTCCATCAGGCTCACAGAATCTCCTGTCCGTTCCCCTGACTATGGAATCCCCTACGACTAACGCATTTCTCTTCTCCCTCCTTCTCTCCTGCACAACAGCGCCAAGCTCAGTGCCAGAGACCCCGGTCACCATGGGCGTCCCCTGTCAGGTCATCCCCCTCAACAGCATCCAGAACAAGATATTTGTTGCTGATATTTGTTCCTTGGAATATAAATGATTGACGGGAGGTTTGATGGAGGCGTTTTAAAATTGTGAGGGTTATAGATGGGGTAAATGCAAGCTGCCTTTTTCCACTGAGATTGGATGAGACTACAACCAGAGGCCATGGATTAAGTGTGAAAGGTGAAATTTTAAGGGGAACATGACGGGAAACTTCTTCACACAGATGAACATCCGCGTGTGGAATGAACAGCCCGCACAAGTGGTGAATGGAAGCTCAATTTCATCATTTAAGAGGTTTGTGTAGGTACCTGGATGGTAGAGATATGGGAGTAGAAAGTTTAAATAGTTCAGCACAAACTTGATAGGCCGAAGGGTCTCTTTCTGTGTTGTACTTTTTTCTATGACTGTGACAAGAACCTAAAATGATACTAATATTCACTCTAATTCCTTTTAACAGCTGTGCAGACCAACCATACATCTCAGTCAGAGTCATTTACATGGTGTTAAAACTGTGGCACTTTAAATTAACAGTACATAAAAGAAAATCCCAGCAGTACGTCAACAAAGGCTATTTGTGTGAGAGTGTTTCAGTTACTGTGGGGCCAGGCACCCATGCAGCTCAGTGGGAACAGGGAATAATACCAATGGAGAGAGTCAAGCTGAGCCAGGTCACAGATTGGAGATGGCAGAAATGCCCCATTCTTGTAGAGACAGGAAGAGCATCAGAGAATTTGATGGTCATTCCAGATACCAGCACTGTGCCCAGATAGAAGATGATTTCTCTATCCAAGTTGGGTTGAACTTCACTGTAACAGTTTGATGTCAGATCACACCTTGACAACTCAAGTGATCTCATCTGAAATGTTGTCCTGCACCCACTGATGGATTTTGTAAATCTTTTTACAGGTTAAAAATGACAAGGAATTTGTCTACAGGAATCTTGAACACAACACGCCAGTTTTGCTGTCTCTGTCCAGATATTTAAGAAGTGGAGCAAGGGATTCACTTGATCATCCTTCCTGCTCAGACTGTGGGGAGAGATTCACTCAATCATCTGACCGAATGGCACGCCCGTCATTTTACACAGGGGTGAACCCATTCATCTGCTCAGACTGTGGTAATGGATTCACTTGGTCACCTCAACTGAAGGTACATCAGCAAGTACACACTGGGCAAGGCCATTCGCCTGTTCTGTGGGTGAGAAGGGATTCAGTCGGTCTTCCCACCTGTGGATGCACCAGTCAGTTCACACTGGACAGAGGCTGGTCATCTGCTGAATTTGTGGGGAAGGATTCACTCGGTCATCTGACCTAATGGCTCACCAGCGAATTCACACCGGGGAGAGGCCGTTCACCTGCTCGACCTGTGGGAAGGGATTTACTTCCTCATCTCAACTGAAGGTACATCAGCACGTTCACACTGGAGAGAGGTCGTTCACCTGCTCAGTCTGTGGGAAGACATTCACTTTGTCACCTCACCAACTAAGACACCAGTCAGTTCACACTGGGAAGTGGCAGTTCACCTGCTCAGTCTGTGGGAAGGGATTTGCTTCGTCATTTCAACTGGTGGCTCATCAGAGAGTTCACACAGGGGAGAGGCCTTTCACTTGCTCAGTCTGTGGGAAGGGATTCACAGGGTCATGTCAACTACAGAGACACCAGCGAGTTCACACTGGATAGAGGCCGATCTCCTGCTCAGACTTTGGGAGGAGATTCTCAGCCAAATCAACCAAATTTGTATCATTGAGTTCACAGTGGAGAGAGGCCATTCACCTGCTCAGACTGTGGGAAGCAATTCACTTAGTCATCTAACCTTATATAACCCCCACTTCGGCTAGCTGCTTAATATAGGGGATGATAGTCCCTCAGTCTGGCCAAACTTAAGAAATCTCATTTGGGTGGATACTGCATGATGTGTTCCCTGTTACAAATCAGTACCACAAAATAACAAACAGTAAACAATATGTGATTAAGTGATTGAGCTTTATAATTCTTACTTTGACTATATGGTTAGTGATGTAAACAAAAAAAAAGGGCCCACTCTCTGCATTCATGTCTTCTCATCTCTCCCCGACAAAAGACCATGAAAATCTCTCTTCCAGACTCACAAGAAAGAACACTTCTGTCATGGTATAGCCTGCACTCCAAAACCCTGTTGTCTCTAGTCATAACCTAAACATTGCTGCTACAGAGAAACCATTACCTCAGCAGTGAAACGTTACAGAAAGACCATTACATTAGCAGTGAAACCTTACAGCTTGTGACACACTACCGGGTTTACAATGGGTAGAAAGTTTCAATAAGCTGCATGCTGGATATTTGTACATCACCATTGCTGATGCAATTTTGAGAGTGACTGTCGGTGTTGAACTCTGCAATTATAGCTGCTGCTCACCACACCCAGTTCTGCACCCTGGTCACTGCACATGGGAGGAGCTTCTGCTGCATATTCACCTTTAATGGGACTGGAGTTTAATATTCTGGATAAGAGACCAATAAATCAGTTCTATTTTAAACTCTGTCTATGGTACTTAGTGAATTTATAACACAACTAGTGTACAGTAGAGAGTCAACTCAGGCCGTCTGGACCCTGCCAGTGATTCAGTTGCACAACAGTCCTTTTCAATCCTCCCCTGTTGTTCATCTCTCGCTCTCCCTGTGGGATAGGTTCCAGTCACCACTCTGTGGTTGAAGAGGATTCCATTGAACTTTCTGCAGACTGAAGAAGTCGAGGAGAAGGGAATCAGCAGCGGGGCATGGCAACGAATGACTGAATAGCAACATTTGGAAGCTGATTGACAGAGAAAATCTTTCGGTTGTCTGACTGATGACACAAACAATACCCATGGTGAGGATGTGTTGGGAATGGTTTTATTTATTGAGGGAGTTGTTCCTGCTTGTTTATCCTGTAACATTATGTCCGAATGGTTATTATGGATTATCCTATCTGAAATAATGTATTGATTATCAAATAATTTGTAAGATTTTGACTATAAAACTGGATCAGGCTTGAATTTATGGCGCCTTTATGAAGTGATGGAGGGCATTCATGAGTTTGAATTTTAAAGCAAGATTTTGGTGAATGATATTTGCTACTTGATTGTACATTTGTAAGTAATCAGATTGTGTTAACCTGCTGCAGGATCCTGAAATGTGTTGGATTGTTCCTGCTTTCTCTTGGCATTTTCTGCACTTACTCCCTTGTTTGTTTGTTCTCATTTCATGTATTTTTGATATTTTTTTCCTTTTGTTAACCATCCTGTCCTGTACAGGTGTCCCCTGCTTTTCGAACGTTCGCGTTATGAAACCTCACTGTTACAAAATACTTACATTAGTTCCCTGTTTTCACTAACAGAAGGTGTTTTCACTGTTACGAAAAAAAATCAGTGTGCACCCCGCGTAGCTGCTCTCCCCCCGGATTTGGAATGGTATTCTCGTCGGCACTGCTTAATCACGTTGCATTGAGCAGCCATTAGCAAGATGAGTTTTAAGGTGTTGGAAAAGCTTGAAAGAGCTCATAAGGGTGTTACACTTAGTGTAAAACTAGACATAATTAAGCATTTTGATTGTGGTGAACGAAGTAAGGGCAACATGAGTTTGGCTTGTGGAAGCTGATGAAGATGATGTTGAAGAGGTTTTGGCATCCCATGACCAAGAACTGATAGATGAAGGGTTGATGCAATTGGAAGAGGAAAGGATAACAATTGAAACCAAATTCATTAGCGAAATGAACATGAAGCAACTGCGTGAGATTTTCACTGCAATGATAAAGTACGACTTTAATTTTGAAAGGGTACGTCGGTTTGGGGATATTTGCAGGATGGTTTGAGTGCTAACAAAGAACTGATGATCTAAAAATGCGCGAGGCTCAGCAGTCAAGCAAAGCTTCCACACCAGCCGATGAATCTCAACCTTCGATATCGAGGTGGGCAGACATAGGAGAAGATGAGCTGCCTGCCTGATGGAAACAGATGACACCCCAGTGTCCCACCACCCCAACCCCCAGACCGCGGACAGACAGTGATTCGCGGAGAATGCAGCGGTAGCTGGGGGGGGGGGGGGGGGGGGGAGGAGCCACACAGCACATCTTTAAGAAAAAAGCCAAAATAAACATGATAATTAATTAGGTGCCGCCGACACGTAATTGTCGGCCCAGATCACGGAGGGTCATACTCATTCCACTGGTTAATGTTCTCTTCCATAGTAATGATTCATTTTTCTGAGTTAGTATCTCATTTAAGTTTTCTGGCCTGTCTTTCTTATCACGACTGCTTATCAGATACTTACATGCTTCTTGAAAGAACAAGCTGGCAGTGGGGTTGTGTGGCTCTGTTGGTAAAATATTAAATAAAATCATTAGAAAGAAGTGGCATAGGGATGGAAGATATAGAATCTGTGGGTAGGATTAAGGAACAGCAAATGTAAAAAAAATCTGTGGTGGGAATTGTATAGAGACCTCCAAACAGTTGTAAGTATGTGGGCCTCAAATTACCATGGGAGATAGAAAATGGGTGCCAAAAGGGCAATGTTACAATAGTCATGGGGAATTGTCATGCAGGTGCTTAGGAAAATTAGGATGGTGTTGGTCTCAAGAGGAGGAATTCCAACAAGGTGGTTTTTTGGAGCAGCTCGTGGCTGAGCCCACTTGGGGATCAGTTATTCTGGACTGGGTGTTGTAATGAACCAGAATTAATTAGGTCACTTAAGTTCAAAGATCCTTTGGGGCAAGTGATCTTAATATGATCAAACTCACCCTGACATTAGAGAAGGAGAAGCTAAAGTCAGATGTGAAATAAAGAGAATTAGAGAGGTATGAAAGAAAAATTGGTCAAAATTGTTTTGCAAAGAACACGGGCAGGAATTTCTGGAAGCAATTCAGAAGGCACAGGATATATACAGTGGCATGTAAATGTTTGGGCACCCATGGTTAAAATTTCTCTTAGTGAATAGCTAAGTGAGTAAAAGATTACCTGATTTCCAAAAAGTAAAAAGTTAAACATGACACACTTCTTTAATATCTTAAGCAAGGTTACATTTTTATTTCCATCTTTTACAGTTTCAAAATAACAGAAAAGGAAAAGGGCCCGAAGCAAAAGTCTGGGCAATCTGCATGGTCAGTACTTAGTAACACCCCCTTTGGCAAGTATCACAGCTTGTAAATGCTTTCTGTAGCCAGCTAAGAGTCTTTCAATTCTTGCTTGGGTAAATTTCTGGGTTCGATCATTAGCAGCAAAGCACTGACTGTGGAAATTACAGATCAGAATATTATTAGTCACAGAGCCCAGCAGCACTGAAACAGGCCCTTCGGCCCTTCTAGTCAATGCTGACCTGCTTTTGTTTTTACTGCCTCGTTCCAACTACCTGCACCATAGCCTCCATAAACCTCCCATCCATGTCATCACCCAAATTTCTCTTTAGTATCTCAATCAAACCCACATCCACAACTTCCACTGGCAGCTCATTCCACACTCCCACCAAACTCAGAGTGAAGAATTCCCCTTCAGGCTCCCCTAAAAGAATTCACTTTCACCAGGACCTTATGTCCAATGTGGGGGTGAGAGGGAAGACGGGGCAGAGAGGGAAGGCAGTAAGGCGAGCGGGTGGGTGGTCGATTGCATAGAGGGAAACAGTGGAGAGTTTAAACTTAATATATTTCAGAAAAAGTACGTGTTTGAACTTACTTCCTGCAAACCTACCATCCATACCCTGTACATGGTCAACCAAATTATTGATCTAGATGACAAGATGATCAGTGTAAGATCAAGTAGAGCAGAGAATTCAACAACTGTGTAAATGCAATTATAAGTAAATATCAATAACTAATGAGAGCAATGGTTGTAACCCTGGGGAACATTACTAGGCACAGGCCTTGAGTCCCATAAACAGCCTTTCACTATCACTCTCTGCTTCCTACCATCAAGACAACTGTGCATCCAGTTAGCCAGCTCTCCTGGGATCCCATGTGATCTAACTTTCCACAGCAACTTGGAGTACTGTGTCCAGTTCTGGTTGCTTCACTATAGGAAAGATGTGGAAGCATTGGAAAGGGTACAGAGGAGATTTACCAGGTTGCTGTCTGGTTTAGAGAGTATGCATTATGATCAGAGATTAAGGGATCTAGGGCTTTACTCTTTGGAGAGAAGGAGGATGAGAGGAGACATGATAGAGGTGTACAAGATAATAAGAGGAATAGATAGAGTGGATAGCCAGCGCCTCTTCCCCTGGGCACCACTGGTCAATACAAGAGGACATGGCTTTAAGGTAAGGGGTGGGAAGTTCAAGGGGGATATTAGAGGAAGGTTTTTTATTCAGAGAGTGGTTGGTGCGTGGAATGCACTGCCTGAGTCAGTGGTGGAGGCAGATACACTAGTGAAGTTTAAGAGACTACTAGACAGGTATGTGGAGGAATTTAAGTTGGGGGCTTAGTTGGGAGGCAGGGTTTGAGGGTCGGCACAACATTGTGGGCCGAAGGGCCTGTACTGTGCTGCACTATTCTATTCTTACCATGCTGAACCTTGTCAAAGGCCTCACTGATACCCATGTCGGCCACGATCCTGGGACAGAGGTGTCACTGATCAGAGGGCACAGATTTAAACAGAGGACGAAGAGGTATTGAGGGATCTGAAGAAGAGATTTTTCACTCAGAGGGTAGCTGAAATCTGGAACACACTGTCCGAGGTGGTGGTGGAGACAGGTCCCTTCACAACATTACGAAGTGGATGAGCATTGAAACTGCCGAGATACAGTCGGCTATGAACCGAGTGCTGATAAATGGGACCAGTGTAGACAGTGAGTGGATGGTCAGAACAGGTATGGCCGGCCAAAGGCCTGTTTCCGTGCTGTGTGATCCACCACTCCGGACATGACAAATTAACGATGGTGGCACCGCCAGGCATTGATTTCAAAACTCCACACCCCTCTCCAACCTGAAATAAACCAGACTGAACCCCTTTGTCACCACTGTGAATATCTGTTTCTGTCGAGGTAACATACAAATTGGTCACTTCTGCTAAACAACTGGCAATTGATGAAGTCCCGTGTCATCTTCCATTAACGTTGCTTCCTTACAGCAAAACAAACCTCTCACTGTGTCAGAATCAGTGATTAAATCTGACACCAAACACTGTTTTCATTCCTGCACATTGTAACTTGAACCATCTCACCAAGGGTCTGATGGAGACACAACCTCTGCCTTCTGCACATGTGATCACATCTCCCCTGATTCTGACATTTCAAATACCCTCAGAATGGTTTTCTGATTCAGTCTGAAGGTTATGGTACATTCAGCTCATCGTCAGACCTGACAAACCATGTCTTCCCACAGCTGGTTCCACCTGTTGGTGTGTCCTCTTTCCTCCACCTCCAGGGAAGCTGCATCTCCACACAAACTCCTCACTTGAGACGACTGACTGTACCCGTGACACAGGAAATCACATCACTGTCACTCTCCTGATACCATCCGGGAACCGGTACAGCAACATAAAAGCCAGGACCAACAGGCTCCGGGACAGCTTCTTCCACCAGGCCGTCAGACTGATGAACTCACGCTGACTTGAGTGTCCTCTATATTACATTGTCTGTTTTATTTATTATAAACTGTTATAAATTACTATGATTGCACGTTGCACATTAGACAGCTTCTGTATCCCTCCACCCCTGTTAAAACTCTCTGCTCAGCCCCTTCCCTATTCCCTTTCAGACTCCCGATGTGCCAGCAGATCCGAATTCACCGTGTGGACATTTCTACCCCACAGGAGGCTGTACAAACCCGTGTCCTTCTCTGATGCACAGCTCAGTGACCCCAATCCCTGTCTGCACTCGCAGCCCATGACGGTGACAGCTGTCCTAGACTCTGTAACTCACAATCTTGTAACACAGAATCTTGTTCACAGCAAGTTTAGACAGTCATTAATATGAAGAGAGAATTGCTGTTTCCTGAAAGGACAGGCGAGCGAAGCTGTCTGATCCAATTCACCAGATGGTCCGGTGTTTACAAGTTAATTTGTCCCGGGACCACACCCACACCCACTGTCCCTTCGCCCCAAACCCCCTGCAGAACCACAAGGAATTGACCCACGGCCCGGGCTCGGTCGCAAAGTGAAAACCAGGGCTGAGGAGAGCCCGGAGACAAACACCCCGCTGCCCACTCCACCAACAACACGGCACAGCCGGACACATCTCACAACACCGGATCCGGTCCCGATGAAACCCGAATTTAATTTTGTTGTTCCAGATCGGACCCAACAAAAGGTGTTTTAAAATTGAAGCACTCCCCCTCACGTGACGTCACACATCAGCACCCCCCCCCCCCCCACGCGCCTGACGTCACCCATGGTCTCCCCGCATCTGTATCTGCTGTCACGAGCATGGTGCCTTACATCACACACGCGCTGCTGTGCTCGAGCTTCTTCGGTTTAATGGCTGAGCTGCTGAGCACGAGCCTGAAATGTCGACTGTACCTCTTGCTAGAGATGCTGCCTGGCCTGCTGTGTTCACCAGCAACTTTGATGTGTGTTGCTTGAATTTCCAGCATCTGCAGAATTTCTCCTGTTTATGTTTTTAAAAAGACATGTTGAGGTGAGTTTAACAGGTGTCATTTGTTTATTAGCATAGCCAACGTTATTTAAACTACACAAACACGAGGAAATCTGCAGATGCTGGAATTTCAAGCAACACACACAGGCTGGCTGCTGAGGAGCTACGCTATTGATGTCCTACGTGATGAGGCCGAACTCCTTGTAGACTTGCTTAAAGTTGTAATAGAATAAACGTGATAATATAATATAAGTACATATTTTAAAGTCACATTTTCTGCATATACCCAACTTGGTTCACAGATTAGACAAAATGACTAAACAAAGTATTACATACACCCTTGGAGGTCGACCAGGGGTGGGGGTGGATATGGGGTTGCGGGGGGCACTGGCGCTACCTCCCTGAAATGAGTTTTGCAGGGTGCGATGTCTGTCATTACCGGTTGAACCAGGGAGCCCAGTCTCTGAAAAAGGGGGTGGACTGTCCGGGACTGAGATGAGGGGAAGTGTCTCCACTCTGAGGGTGATGAATGTCTGTAAATCCCCACCACAGAGGGCGGTGAAGACTCAGTGATCGTCCTCACATAAAACAGAGACCGGCAGATGAGTGGAGACCGAAGGGATCGAGGAAATGAGGATCGGACAGAAACATGTGGCTGAGATGGGAGAGCAGCCATCATCTTGTTGATGGTTAGAGGGGCTGAATGGCCACCTCCTGCTGTTTCTCACTTGGTGTTTCAGTGCTGCTGTCATAGTCATGTCATAGTCATACTTTATTGATCCCGATAAATAATTAAATAGTAATAGCACCATACATAGTTCAATAGTGATATGTAAATTATGCCAGGAAATAAGTCCAGGACCAGCCTATTGGCTCAGGGTGACTGACCCTCCAAGGGAGGAGTTGTAAAGTTTGATGGCCACAGGCAGGAATGACTTCCTATGGCGCTCTGTGTTGCATCTCGGTGGAATGAGTCTTATCAAGTCTCACGAGGATGTTATCAGGAAAGTGGATGAAGGCAAGGCATTGGATGTTGTCGACATGGCCTTTAGCAAGGCACTTGACAAAGTCTCATATGGGGGGTTGGTCTAGAAGGTGCAGTCACTCAGCATTCAAGATGAGATAGTAAATTGGATGAGACACTGTCTTTGGGAGAAGCCAGACTGTGGTAGCAGATGGTTGCCTCTCTGACTGGAGGCCTGTGACTAGTGGTGTGCCACAGGGATCAGTGCTGGATCTGTTGTTGTTTGTCATCTATCTCAGATATCTGGATGACAGTGTGGTTAACTGGATCAGCAAATTTGTGGATGACAGCAAGATTGGTGGTGTAGTGGACAGCGAGGAAGACTATCATGGCTTGCAGAGCAATCTGGACTCACTGGAAAAATGGGCTGAGAAACAGAAAATGGAATTTAATGCAGACAAGTGTGAAGTGTTGCATGTTGGTAGGAACAAGGTCTTACACAGTGACTGGTCGGGCTCTGAGGAGTGATGTAGAAGAAAGGGATCTGGGAACACAGGTCTGTAATTCACTGAAAGTAGCGTCAGAGTTAGATAGGGACAGAAGGAAAGATTTTGGGACATTGGCCTTTATAAACGCAAGTACTGACTACAGAAGATGGATGTTATGTTGACTTTGTAGAGGACATTGGTGAGGCCTAATTTGAAGTATTGTGTGCAGTTTTGGTCACCTACCTACAGGGAAGATGTGAAAGAGGTTGAAAGAGTTCAGAGAAAATTCACAAGGATGTTGCCACGTCTGGAGGACTTGGGTTATAAGGAAAGAGTGAACAGGTAAGGACTTTATTCCTTGGAACATAGAAGATTGAGGGGAGATTTGATGGAGGTGTACCACAATTATGAGGGGTATACATAGGGTCAATGCAAGCTGGCTTTTACCACTGAGATGAGGTGGGACCACAACCAGAGGCCATGGGTTAAGAGTGAAAGGTGAAACGTTAAGGGGAACATGAGGGGAAACTTCTTCACACAGATCATCATCTGGGTGTGGAATGAGCAGCCAGCACAAGTGGCGAATGTGAGCTCAATTTCAACATTTAAGAGGTGTGTGTAGGTACCTGGACGGTAGAGATATGGGAGTCAAAAGTTTAAATAGTTCAGCACAAATTAGATAGGCCGAAGGGTCTCTTTCTGTGTTGTACTTTTCTATGACTGTGACAAGAAGCTTAAATAATACTAATATTCACTAATTCCTTTTAACAGACCAACCACTCATCTCAGCAGCAAATTTTTATATGGCGTTTAAACTGTGGCACTTTAAATTAACAGTGCGTAAAAGAAAATCCCGGCTGCAGGTCAACAAAGGCTATTTGTGTGAGAGTGTTTCAGTTACTGTGGAACGAGACACCCATGTAGCTCAGTGGGAACAGGGAATAATACCAATGAGGAGAGTCAAACTGAGCCAGGTCACAGATTGGGGATGGCAGAAATGCCCCATTCTTATAGTGACAGAATAGCATCAGAGAGTTTCATTCCAGATACCATTTAATTCCAGATACCAGCACTCTGCCCAGTTAGATGATTTCTCTCTCCAACTTGCGTTGACCCTCACTGTAACAGTGTGATGTCAGATAACACCTTGACAACTCAAGTGATCTCATCTGAAATGTTGTCCTTCACCCATTAATGGATTTTGTAAATCTTCTTACAGGATAAAAATGACAAGGAATTTATCTACAGGAATCTCAAACACAACACGCCAGTTTTGCTGTCTCTGTCCAGATATTTAAGTGGAGCAAAGGATTCAATCGATCATCCTTCCTACTCAGACTGTGGCGGGGGGGGGATTCACTCAGTCATCTGACTGACTGGCATGCCTGTCATTTTACACATGGGGAGAGGCCATTCACTTGCTCAGACTTTTGGAATGGATTCATTCGGTTATCTCACCTGAAGTTACATCAGTTTGGGCAATGGCATTCACCTGTTCTGTGGGTGAGAAGGGATTCAGTCGGTCTTCCTACCTGCTAGCATGGAGATGACTGCAGTTATTGAAGAATGTGCACATCTCAGCCTGTTACGTTGCTAGAAATGCTTTGCACACTGAACAAAGAGAACAAAGATACAGAAAGGATCACTGACTCAAGACCCATTCAGCTTTTCATCACTGTCAACTGGTACGAATATTGTTGCTGAGGGCTTGAGTATAGTTCTAAAAATAAAAGAGAAGTATAACATAGCAAAGACGAGTGGGAAGACGGAGGATTGGGAAACATTTAAAGGGCAACAGAAGGTAACTAAAAAGGCAATACGTGGAGAAAAAATGAGGTACAAAGGTAAACTAGCCAAGAATATAAAGGAGGATAGTAAAAGCTTCTTTAGGTATGTGAAAAGGAGAAAGATAGTTAAGACCAAAATTGGGCCCTTGAAGACAGAAGCGGGTGAATTTATTATGGGAAACAAGGAAATGGCAGATGAGTTGAACAGGTAACACACATCAAAGTTGCTGGTGAATGCAGCAGGCCAGGCAGCATCTCTAGGAAGAGGTACAGTCGACGTTTCAGGCCGAGACCCTTCGTCAGGACAGGAGTTGAACAGGTACTTTGGATCTGTCTTCACAATCTCCCAGATGTAATAGTTGCCAAAAGACCTAGCGTAATGGATGAATTGAAGGAAATTTATATTAGGCAGGAAACGGTGTTGGATAGGCTGTTGGGTCTGAAGGCTGATAAGTCCCCGGGACCTGATGGTCTGCATCCCAGGGTACTTAAGGAGGTGGCTTTAGAAATCGTGGACGCAGTGGTAATCATTTTCCAATGTTCTATAGATTCAGGATCAGTTCCTGTGGATTGGAGGGTGGCTAATGTTGTCCCTTTCTTCAAGAAGGGAGGAAGAGAGAAAACAGGAAATTATAGACCGGTTAGCCTGACGTCGGTGGTGGGAAAGACACTGGAGTCAATTATAAAAGATGAAATTACGACACATCTGGATAGTAGTAACAGGATCGGTCTGAGTCAGCATGTATTTACGAAGGGGAAATCGTGCTTGACTAATCTTCTGGAATTTTTTGAGGATGTAACTATGAAAATGGACAAGGGAGAGCCAGTGGATGTAGTGTACCTGGACGTTCAGAAAGCCTTTGATAAAGTCCCACATAGGAGATTAGTGGGCAAAATTAGGGCACATGGTATTGGGGGCAGAGTACTGACATGGATTGAAAATTGTCTGGCTGACTGAAAAGAGTAGTGATTAACGGGTCCCTTTCGGAATGGCAGGCGGTGACCAGTGGGGTACCGCAGGGTTCAGTGCTGGGACCGCAGCTGTTTACAATATATATTAATGATTTAGATGAGGGAATTAAAAGTAACATTAGCAAATTTGCCATTGACACAAAGCTGGGAGGCAGTGTGAAATGTGAGGAGGATGTTATGAGAATGCAGGGTGACTTAGACAGGCTGGGTGAGTGGGCAGATGCAGTTTAATGTGGATAAATGTGAGGTTATCCACTTTGGTGGTAAGAACAGGAAGGCAGATTATTATCTAAATAGAGTCAAGTTAGGAAAAGGGGAAACACAATGAGATCTAGGTGTTCTTGTACATCAGTCACTGAAAGCAAGCATACAAGTACAGCAGGCAGTGAAAAAAGCTAATAGCATGCTGGCCTTCATAACAAGGGGAATTGAGTATAAGAGCAAAGAGGTCCTTCTGCAGCTATACAGAGCCCTGGTGAGACCACACCTGGAGTACTGTGTGCAGTTTTGGTCTCCAAGTTTGAGGAAGGACATTCTTGCTATTGAGGGAGTGCAGAGTAGGTTCACAAGGTTAATTCCCGGAATGGCGGGACTGTCATATGTCGAAAGCTTGGAGCGACTGGGCTTGTATACTCTGGAATTTAGAAGGCTGAGGGGGGATCTTATTGAAACATGTAAGATTATTTAGGGATTGGACACGCTGCAGGCAGGAAGCATGTTCACGCTGATGGGTGAGTCCAGAACCAGAGGCCACAGTTTAAGAATTAGGGGCAGGCCATTTAGAACAGAGTTGAGGAAAAACTTTTTCACCCAGAGAGTGGTGGATATATGGAATGCACTGCCTCAGAAGGCTGTGGAGGCCAAGTCTCTGGATGCTTTCAAAAAAGAGATGGATAGAGCTCTTAAAGATGGTGGAATCAAAGTTTATGGGGATAAGGCAGGAACTGGGTACTGATAGTGGATGATCAGCCATGATCACAGTGAATGGTGGTGCTGGCTCGAAGGGCCGAATGGCCTACTCCTGCACCTATTGTCTAAATGTCTGAACTGCTGTGAATAAGGCATAACAATTTTCAATTTTTGTTCTATTACACAATAAAAGTGAAGAGATTTGCATCCTTATACCTTGGTCACCAAGTAACAGAGTCTCTGGCTTGATGCCCCTGTGTGTAATTCCATTGTTGTGAAGATATTCCTGAAAGTAGGCAAAGACAAATATAAATCAGGTATTCTGAATTTACATCTTTTTCTAATTCTCCAAGTCCACAAAATATCAATTGTACAAATGGAACAGGTTTCTGGCAGAATTAGTCAGATACAATTGCTGGACAATCGGTTCAGAGAATATTTTGTGACTTAATCTGGGTGCACACTAGACTTCCAGTGCCGATATGAAAGTTGAGTATGAAGGCTGGCCTGGAAGAATGATGAAACTTCTGAAGATGCTTTGGGAGGTCACCCATCCATGAACAGCATTTTACTGTCAAAGGGAACTATGGTGAGCTCCAAAATTGATCTCATTTGAAAATTGGGACAAAGCACTGTTAACCTCCTTACTGCTGGTTATAGTGCTAGTTCAATTCTGGCAAACAAAGCTCTTCGAGAGCAAACATGGGCAGGTCAATCCATCTATGATCATGCTCAGTAATGTACGTCGAAATAGAGAAAACTGCTGCTGCACGTCATAAACACTCACTTAAAACAAAGGGATAAATAATGAGGAGCACTTACCACTCCTGCTATCAGCTGCTGGAAAAACCCATCAGCATCTGCCTCGGGCATCCCCACGTCAGGCTCTGTGGGAAGGCAGATCACATTAATCAAAGGCTGAACTTGGGATCAGTTCGCAAATCATTAATATTGTCTGAAATTATGTCATTTTACATCATGCTCAAATTTAATCCCAAATCCCAGGCCTCATTTCACTCAGGTGCCCAAGTAGATGGATTCTCCAACATGCCCTATTTAGCCCACAGACCAAAAAACCTAGGACAACTGAAGCAGCTTACATACTGAACTTTAAAGCCTGTCCTGCTTTGTCCCCATAACATCTGGAAATGTATTATGTACAACTTCAGATGTTCCATTTCTCCCATAATTTAGTTTTCTGGGTGTTCTATAGGGAGAATGTCTGGGAGTGGATGCCAGCTTTTTCCAGCTCAGGACACAAAGGTGCAGTTACTAAAGAACCCACACAAGTATATCTGTAAAAGTGACAGCAACAGTACAACCAAAATTATTAAAATTAGCCAATCCGTATACAAAACATCTTTAACCCTTTCCCCCCTCAACCCAAACTTCTCTATTTTAAACCCTAAGTTTAAGCACAGATCCTACCTACTCTATCAAAGAGCTCTCCTCCACTGCAATACTCCAAAAACAAGTATTGGATATGGGCCTCGACGATGCCCATAAAAGCCGACAGTCTTTTCATGGTTCAACATCTTATTGATGCAGATTTCTCTCTTGATGTTATCAGGGTAGTCACAAGCATGTGTGGTGACCACTTTCTTCACTGTCACTGCTTCCTCTGTTCATCGACTAATTGCCAGTTGTACCCTATGATCAAATACAAAACCGTTGTCTGCATTGCAAAACTTCTCAATACTCCATTGAGTTAAATGCATCAGAAACAGAGCATGAGCCAAGTGGCTCTTCATCCCCGCTACCCCATGCAATAAGATCATTATTGATCTGGTTTTGGCCTCAACACCACTTTCCAACTCTCCCTCTGCACCTGTAGATTTCCATGTAGTTCATATGCCTGCAATATATTGTATATTCTATGGCTCTACCACAACTCTTAAAGTGGAGAATTCCAAAGGATCACAACCTGCAAAAGAAATTCTTCTTCATCTCCTGATCAATGGGAAACCAGTTACTCAAACTATATCCCATTTTCTCGATATCCTCACTTGGAGAAACATCGTCTCAGCATCTTGTCTGACAACACCCTCAGAATCTTGCTTCAGTAAGATCACCTCTCTTTCTTCCCTACTCGCTCACCCCTCGCCCCCATACGTGAATCCCGATTCAAATATATCCTTCCTTAAAGACGAGATCTAAACTGTACACAGATCGCCAGGTGTTGTCTCACGAGCTCCCAATAAATTTGCTACAAAACATCCTTACCTTTGTTTTCCATAATCCTTACAATAACCTACACACCACTCTTGTGTGCTAGAGATTGAGTTTGCACTGCAACATTCTCTAATCACCTCTCTATTTAACCATCAAGTTTTTCATTCTTCCTTCCAGGGCAGGCAGGCAACTTCAGATTTTGTTCTACATTATATTTCAAAGGCCACCTTTCTGCTCGTTCACTTAACCTGTGCTCATCACATCACAGGCTTGTGTACTCTGCATCACCGGATAAGCCACTTATCTCAAATTTGTTGAAAATATAGAGAACACACATCCGGTCTCCTCAGATTACAAGCAATGCATCCACTATCTCTGATGCCACTTATTTGTAAAGACACAAATTTGTCCTGTACTTTTTCACTGATAAAAATAAAAATTTCTCTCTCCCTACAGACCTTTGCAATCTGTTATTATTTTCATTATTTAGAATCTGTACCTTCTCATTCCCAATTTTACAATGAGCCTCAAAAACCAACATTACTTTTGGCTTTTTGCTTGTATTTCTGTAAAAACCCCATCAATATTTTTAATAATTTTCTTATATGTTCCACATTCTTTACAATTTTTGTGGCATACCTTGTAGTTTTAAACTTTCCCAGTCCTCTTGCCTACCGTCAATTAATTAATCCTCATTATAACACATGTTATTATCACCCTAACTTCCTTGGGAATTCTCCACAGATGGTGCACCCTTCTCGTGGGGCGTTTCTTTCTCCAGACTTTTGCTGCAAGTTAAGAAATACCTCCTTAAATGAGTGCTATTGCTAATCTACCAAACCAGTTTTTAAGAATTATTTTTTGAACTGCATGACTTACTCACCATATGCTCCTTCACCCAAAGTCTGCAGCAGATCCCAATCTTGCACAAACGGAACTGCCATCATCCTGCACAATCACGAATGATGCTGAAAAGGGGAACGCATGATCACAAGCTGAAGTCATCTTCAGGTACACTTGAAGGACAGCCAGAGACCTTTCCTCCCAGTGCAGAAGTGGCTGATACCAGAGGGCATCATTTTAAGGTGACCGGAGAAAAGTACAGGGGGATATCAGGTGTAAGATTTTTTTTATATAAAGCACAGAGAGTGGTGTGTGGAACACACTGACTACCAGAGTGTTGGTAGAGGCTGATATATTCTGGACATGAAAGGGATTTTAGAAAAGTAGAGGGTGATTTAGGAGGGAGTGGTTAGCCCGAACGATCTGCACTGTGCTGTAGTGTTCTATAAGGCTATTTTTAGTTATTGGCTTTTCAGAATCCACACTTCATTGCCAATGTGAGATTTCACTGCACATCCATCATTGCCCAAAGGAAGTGACAGTGAATGCATCTGGAACAACCGCACTTCTTCTGGTTAAGGATCTCTGTACTCCTGAGGGGGAAAGCATTGGCGTTCCAGGATTTCGATCCAGCCACCACAATGACGGAACGGCAATATCTTTTCAATGAAAATAAGTGCTGGGGATACTTGTCACTTCATTCAGCATTCTGCAGAGAAACAGAGCAAATGTGTCAGGTTAATGGCTCTTCCTTAGAACTGATGAAAGATCTCTGCCATGATTAAGAATCACATCACATCTGAATCATTCTCTACAGAACGCTGCATTACCACCGAATCCTTTTCGGTATTTTATGCCTCTTTTCCTCAGATTTCCACCTTTTTCTCTCCTTGGAGATGTAGTAAGCCATAGGTTGGAGAACGTTGTTAAATGTTGGATGGAGCTGCACAAATTTAGGCAAATGCGGAATATTCATAAATATCTCCAGTATTTGGCTTGTGGCATATGGCAGAAAGACCTTGGGATATCAGGAAAGCAGTGTACCCACATTCTCCCGATTATCACCAATTTCTTAACGGAACCAGCTCTGGTCAAAAAGCTGAAGTCCAGCCGGACGGTTAGATTTTTTTTCTCTGTGGAAATAATCCATTGACTGCTATGCCGTTATTTGCCACATGCCAGCTCACATTTAAGTATTGTCAAAGTTGCAACCCTACCCCCTCCCTTTCGTCCGACTCTACCCCGTCCCTCTCCCCCCAACTACCCATCGTCCCTCATCAAACGGCCTCACTTCCCCCATTTACAACCCCAGCCATCGCTTCCATCCGATGTTCCTATCCACACTTCTCCCGTTTCCGGAGGTCCCCCCTCCCCAGTCACCTGCCCCGCCGGGCCCGCCGAACGACCCGGCCCAAACTTTGCTTCTCTTGCTGCAACGCCTTCCGTAAACGTCATCACGCTTGCACTAACATCAGACGCTAGAGAGGGCGGGTGGAACAGTTCGACAGGACTATCAGCTGAGAAGAGGAGTATTCATACAAACCAGGGCCGCCTCTCTCATTTGGTTGGTGCAATATCAGCTATTTTACACGATCAGCTGTATTCCGAGAGAGATTTCGCGACAAGAGAGAAAAATACAACTTATGTCAAAGATTGAGAGAAATTACACCAAATCTACTTCAAACGTTGGAGAGAAGTAGGATAAATCGGTGTCCTGTAGACAGTCGGCCCAACTTAATAGAGGGAAGACTAGCAGGATCCGAAAGGGTCCGGACAGTTGTGGGTATCGCTTCTCGGCCTCTTGGCTAAGATCAAGTGTAGTATCTGTTCTTATCAGACCAGAAGGCGGAGGAGAAGAGTTCGCGCTGACGCAGGGGTGGATCCTAATGCTGATTGGCCTCCAATCTAACACCCCATACCAGCGACGACAGCAGTGAGTTAGAAGATGGCAGCAGCGAGCAGTACATCAGCTCGAGGCCAGGGTATCAAGAACACTGTCAGGCTGACAGTGCGAGACCGGAACGGGGGCACCGGCTTCACCCGAGAGACCTTCATCCGGAAGGTCTTGCTGGATTGCTGCGGATTTACGCCCGATGACATCTACTGCGTCCAGGACTTCGCAGGCTTCTTCGATGTCACTTTCCGGCAGGCTGCAGGGTGGCAGAAGCTGTACCAGCAGCTTCAGCTGAAGGGGACAGAGGCGCCGCTGTCGCTGCTGAAAGCACAGCCCCTCTTTGCAACGGCTACGCAACAGGAAAGGACAATCACGGTGCACATGTTCAACCCGCACGTGCCAGTTGTAGATGTCCTTACGTTCCTCGCTCGGTATGTGGAGAGCGTAGGAACACCAGCAGACGTGAAGGACGGGCTGGGAATCTGGACCAGCAAACGGCAGGTGAAGGTGAAGCTGAGGTTGGATTCCAACGGCGGCGTCATCCACCCCCCCTCCGTCTTCGCCATCGGAGGGAACCGAGGGTACATGGTGTACGCGGGACAACCCAGGGTGTGCCGAAACTGCGGCAAGGAAGGGCACATCGCAGCCCAGTGCAGGGTGGTGATGTGCAAGAACTGTAAAATGGAAGGCCACCTGACCAAAGACTGCACGCAGGCCAAGGCCTGCAACCTCTGCGGACAGGCCGGCCACCTGTACAGAGCCTGCCCGAAGCGTGGGGGCACCTACGCACAGGCGACCAGGGGAGGTGCTGGCCCTGAAAGGGCCCAGGCTGATGCGGACGTACCCGCCAGCGCTGCAGATGAGGCACCCGCCAGGACGGATGACGAGACCAGGGAGGAAGGTGCAAGCACCCCAAGACCTGCCACCCCACTGCAGACCCTCCAGGACCAGGCAAACGACGAGCAGGAGTCCATGGAGGAGGGGAGAGCTGAGGCGGAAACCGAATGGAAGGTCGTGAAACGAAAAAAGACCCAAAAGGCGGCGGCCAAGCGACAGAAGGCGGAGCAACGCCAGAAAAGGGCAGGGAACCACGCAGCCCCTGGTACCCTGTCCTCTTCAGAGGAGGAAGGAGTTGGGGGAGGCCAGCAGCCCCGGCGGAAGAAGCGGCTGGCAGAACAGGTGGAGAGGAGGAGAGAGAGGGGAGAAAGTCTGCTGGCCACCCCCCAAGTACAGGAGGCGGAGAGCAGCAGACGCACACAGCTCCGGGAATCCGGGAGCAGAGCCACGGCTGGCACCCAGCAGCCGGAAGGGGAAGCAGCCCAGGAAGTCAGCAACCCCCCGGGCCCAGACCCAGAACCAGAACGGCCACACACGGAGGAGTTCTACCAGCAGTACCTGAGCCCACAGGAGGTGGAAAACTTCACAAAGGCGGTGGGAATGAAGGCTCAGGATGGCAAGGGTGAGGACGGAGAGCAGCCAAAATAAAAGACTTAACGATGGCAGACCTTAAATTGGCGTGCTTGAATGTGCGAAGTTTGAAGAGTACTGGGCGATGCGTCAGCACGCTCCAGTACCTGGACACTGTAAAGGCCGATGTGACCTTCCTCCAGGAGTGTGGACTACCACATCTCCGTAACTACCGGAGGTGGTCACGGTGGTGGAAAAAAGGTTTGTCGGTGTGGTCGGGGGGCAACGATTGTCGCGCTTCCGGCCTGGGGATTCTGCTGCGGGGAGGCAACTTCTCAATCACCCAAGTTAAAAAGGTGGTTGCGGGGCGCCTCCTGGTAGCAGACGTCAAATACCGGGGCACTCCGCTCCGGCTGATCAACATGTACGCCTCCCCCGTGCGCAGCGAGCGGCTGGCCGTCTTCGAGCAGCTCCCACAGCTGCTGGTGACGACCCAGCCGGTCGTTCTGGCCGGAGACTTCAATTGCACCATTGATGCGGCTGGAGGACCCGGCAGTGCCGACGGCAGGCTAGACAGTACCTCTAGACTCCTGAGGGAAATGGTGAAGACAGCCAAGCTGCGCGACGCCTTTGGCACCCCCACAGGTGGAGCACAGCCGCAAGCCACCTGGACACGATCGGACGGCTCAGCCCGCTCCCGAATCGACTTCCTCTTCCTGTCTGAGTCCCTCACGGTCAGGTCCACCGACGTCACGCCGGTGTTCTTCTCTGACCACTGCCTTCTGAGAGCCACCTGTCACTTACGGGAGGACCAGAAGGCAGGCAGGGGGACGTGGAAGCTGAACGTAAAGCTGCTGACCCCAGAGAACATCGAGGAACTAGAGAGGGAGTACACAGGTTGGAGAACCTTGAAAGCCTTCTTTGATTCCCCGGTTCACTGGTGGGAAGCCACCAAGGAGAACATTAAGAGGTTCTTCATCCGCAAGGGTATTCAGAAGGCAAGGCAGGAGCAGAGGGAACTGCGTAAACTCCAGACAGAGTTGCAGCAACTTCTCCTTCTGCAGTCGAAGGGGGTGGATGTCAGGGAGGAACTGCGAGAGGTGAAGGGCCGGCAAGCCCAGCACCTCGCCGCTGAATCCTCCAAGATCATCTTCCGATCAAGGGTCCAAACCGTGGAGCAGGACGAGACGTGCTCACGCTTCTTCTTCCAAAAGGTGCACAGGGGGAGCTCTGTGATCCACAACCTTAAGGAAGAGGACGGCTCAGTCGCGTCCTCGCAGACCGACATACTGAGGATCTGCAAGTCCTTCTATGCCGGTCTGTACGAGGAAAAGGTCACAGAATCCACAGCCTCCCGCAACTTCCTGTCGTCTATCACGCAGGTCTGAGACGACGGCAAGCGGGAGAGTCTGGATCGGCCACTGACCCTGGACGAGCTGACAGGTTCCATCCGTTCCTTCGGGTTGGGTAAGACTCCCGGAAGTGACGGCTTACCGGCCGAGTTGTACTCGGCTCTGTGGAACTGGATGGGCCCAGACCTGCTGGAAGTGTACAACGCTATGCTTCTGGCCGGCAGTATGTCTGAGTCCATGAGGAAGGGCATCATCACCCTCATCTACAAGCAGAAGGGGGAAAGGGAGGACATTAGGAATTGGAGACCCATCTCTCTCCTGAATGTGGACTACAAGATCCTGTCCAAGGCTATCGCCAACAGGGTCAAGTCTGCTCTGGGACAGGTGATCCACCCGGACCAAACCTGTGCTGTACCGGGCAGGAAGATCTCAGACAGCCTCGCGCTGCTGAGGGACACCATCGCCTACGTGCAGGACAGGGGGGTGGACGCCTGCCTGGTCAGCTTGGACCAGGAGAAAGCCTTCGACAGGATATCGCACACGTACATGGCGGACGTGCTCTCCAAAATGGGATTTGGGGAGGGAATCCGGAATTGGATCAGACTGCTCTACACAGACATCCGTAGTGCAGTCCAGGTCAACGGGTGGGAAACAGACAGCTTCCCCATCAGGTCTGGAGTCAGGCAGGGCTGCCCCCTCTCCCCTGTCTTGTTTGTCTGCTGCATAGAACCCTTTGTGGAAGCCATCAGGAGGGATGAGGGCATAAGAGGGGTGATGCTGCCAGGCAGTGGAGGGACCCAAGTGAAAACCTCCCTGTACATGGACGACGTCACTGTCTTCTGCTCTGATCCGAGGTCAGTTCGCAGGTTGATTGGCACCTGCGAACAGTTCGAGCTAGCGTCGGGGGCCAGGGTCAACCGCACGAAGAGCGAAGCCATGCTCTTTGGCAACTGGCCCGACCGATCCAGCGTCCCCTTCACCATCAGGTCTGACCACGTGAAGGTGTTGGGGATCTGGTTCGGAGGGGCTGAGGCGTGCAACAAGAACTGGCAGGAGCGGACTGCCAAGGTGAAACAGAAACTGGGACTGTGGGGAGGGCGCTCCCTGTCGATAACGGGCAAGAACCTGGTCATCAAGTGTGAGGTGCTCTCAGGGCTGCTGTACTTGGCGCAGGTCTGGCCCGTCCCCCGCTCCTACAGCTCGGAAATCACCCGGGCTGTCTTCAGATTCGTCTGGGGATCCAAGATGGAGCGGGTGAGACGGACCGCCATGCACAAGTCCCTGGACAACGGGGGCAAGAACGTCCCCAATGTCGCCCTCACCCTGATGGCCAGCTTCGTATGTGGCTGCATCAGGTTGTGTGTAGAGCCCAGGTATGTGGGCACCAAGTACCACTATGTGCCCAGGTTCTACTTGTCGCCCTGGCTGCGAAGGATGGGTCTGGCCCCACTCCCGCGCAATGCCCCAGTCAGCTGGTCGTTGCCGGCATACCTATCCCACGTAGCAAAGTTCTTCCAGGAGAACGCCTTTGACCACAAGGCCATCAGGCAGTGGTCGGCACGAAGTGTCCTGCAGGCACTGCAGGAGAAGGACGTGATGGACACAGTGGGGTGGTTCCCTGAGCAGACTGTCCAGTTCATCTGGCAAAATGCCTCATCGCCAGATCTCACCAACAGGCACCAAGACCTCGCCTGGCTGGCGGTGAGAGGGGCCCTCCCAGTCAGAGCCCTCCTGTACGCCCGGAACGTCATCTCCGCACCCCACTGCCCACGGGAGGACTGCAGTGAGGAGGAGTCTGTGACCCACCTCTTTGCACACTGCCAGTTCGCAAAGAGGGTGTGGAGGAGGATGGACGGGCTAGTGTCACGTTTCATCCCCAGCAGCTGCGTGACAGAGGACTCTCTGATCTACGGGCTGTTCCCGGGGACGCACACGGAGACCAACATCCGGTGCTGCTGGCAGATCATCAACTCGGTGAAAGACGCTCTTTGGTCAGCCCGAAACTTGGTGATCTACCAGCACATGGAGATGTCCGTGGGAGAATGCTGCCGACTGGCACACTCTCGGCTGCAGGAGTCCGTGCTGAGGGACGCACTGAAACTCGGTGCAGCCACCGCAAGGGCCCGGTGGGGAAGGACCACAGTATAGGTTTCTCCACCCGTGGGAGTGGGAGGGGTCGGTGGGCGAGGAGTATACCCCTCAACAGTGAGATGCTAAGCTGAACTACTGGAGTGCCACATGGGTGGCTATAAACACGGGTATTTTACTGAGTATAATGGAAACGTATGTAAAGGATGAAAAGTTATTGAATGGTTTACTGTATATATTTATTTTTGAATAAAGTATATTTTGAAATAAAAAAAATCTGTTCTTATCAGACCAGAAGGCGGAGGAGGAGAGTTCCCGCTGACGCAGGGGTGGATCCTAATGCTGATTGGCCTCCAATCTAACACCCCATACCAGCGACGACAGCAGTGAGTTAGAAGATGGCAGCAGCGAGCAGTACATCAGCTCGAGGCCAGGGTATCAAGAACACTGTCAGGCTGACAGTGCGAGACCGGAACGGGGGCACCGGCTTCACCCGAGAGACCTTCATCCGGAAGGTCTTGCTGGATTGCTGCGGATTTACGCCCGATGACATCTACTGCGTCCAGGACTTCGCAGGCTTCTTCGATGTCACTTTCCGGCAGGCTGCAGGGTGGCAGAAGCTGTACCAGCAGCTTCAGCTGAAGGGGACAGAGGCGCCGCTGTCGCTGCTGAAAGCACAGCCCCTCTTTGCAACGGCTACGCAACAGGAAAGGACAATCACGGTGCACATGTTCAACCCGCACGTGCCAGTGGTAGATGTCCTTACGTTCCTCGCTCGGTATGTGGAGAGCGTAGGAACACCAGCAGACGTGAAGGACGGGCTGGGAATCTGGACCAGCAAACGGCAGGTGAAGGTGAAGCTGAGGTTGGATTCCAACGGCAGCGTCATCCACCCCCCCTCCGTCTTCGCCATCGGAGGGAACCGAGGGTACATGGTGTACGCGGGACAACCCAGGGTGTGCCGAAACTGCGGCAAGGAAGGGCACATCGCAGCCCAGTGCAGGGTGGTGATGTGCAAGAACTGTAAAATGGAAGGCCACCTGACCGAAGACTGCACGCAGGCCAAGGCCTGCAACCTCTGCGGACAGGCTGGCCACCTGTACAGAGCCTGCCCGAAGCGTGGGGGCACCTACGCACAGGCGACCAGGGGAGGTGCTGGCCCTGAAAGGGCCCAGGCTGATGCGGACGTACCCGCCAGCGCTGCAGATGAGGCACCCGACAGGACGGATGACGAGACCAGGGAGGAAGGTGCAAGCACCCCAAGACCTGCCACTCCACTGCAGACCCTCCAGGACCAGGCAAACGACGAGCAGGAGTCCATGGAGGAGGGGAGAGCTGAGGCGGAAACCGAATGGAAGGTCGTGAAACGAAAAAAGACCCAAAAGGCGGCGGCCAAGCGACAGAAGGCGGAGCAACGCCAGAAAAGGGCAGGGAACCACGCAGTCCCTGGTACCCTGTCCTCTTCAGAGGAGGAAGGAGTTGGGGGAGGCCAGCAGCCCCGGCGGAAGAAGCGGCTGGCAGAACAGGTGGAGAGGAGGAGAGAGAGGGGAGAAAGTCTGCTGGCCACCCCCCAAGTACAGGAGGCGGAGAGCAGCAGACGCACAGAGCTCCGGGAACCCGGGAGCAGAGCCACGGCTGGCACCCAGCAGCCGGAAGGGGAAGCAGCCCAGGAAGTCAGCAACCCCCTGGGCCCAGACCCAGAACCAGAACGGCCACACACGGAGGAGTACTACCAGCAGTACCTGAGCCCACAGGAGGTGGAAAACTTCACAAAGGCGGTGGGAATGAAGGCTCAGGATGGCAAGAGTGAGGACGGAGAGCAGCCAAAATAAAAGACTTAACGATGGCAGACCTTAAATTGGCGTGCTTGAATGTGCGAAGTTTGAAGAGTACTGGGCGATGCGTCAGCACGCTCCAGTACCTGGACACTGTAAAGGCCGATGTGACCTTCCTCCAGGAGTGTGGACTACCACATCTCCGTAACTACCGGAGGTGGTCACGGTGGTGGAAAAAAGGTTTGTCGGTGTGGTCGGGGGGCAACGATTGTCGCGCTTCCGGCCTGGGGATTCTGCTGCGGGGAGGCAACTTCTCAATCACCCAAGTTAAAGAGGTGGTTGCGGGGCGCCTCCTGGTAGCAGACGTCAAATACCGGGGCACTCCACTCCGGCTGATCAACATGTACGCCTCCCCCGTGCGGAGCGAGCGGCTGGCCGTCTTCGAGCAGCTCCCACAGCTGCTGGTGACGACCCAGCCGGTCGTTCTGGCCGGAGACTTCAATTGCACCATTGATGCGGCTGGAGGACCCGGCAGTGCCGACGGCAGGCTAGACAGTACCTCGAGACTCCTGAGGGAAATGGTGAAGACAGCCAAGCTGCGCGACGCCTTTGGCACCCCCACAGGTGGAGCACAGCCGCAAGCCACCTGGACACGATCGGACGGCTCAGCCCGCTCCCGGATCGACTTCCTCTTCCTGTCTGAGTCCCTCACGGTCAGGTCCACCGACGTCACGCCGGTGTTCTTCTCTGACCACTGCCTTCTGAGAGCCACCTGTCACTTACGGGAGGACCAGAAGGCAGGCAGGGGGACGTGGAAGCTGAACGTAAAGCTGCTGACCCCAGAGAACATCGAGGAACTAGAGAGGGAGTACACAGGTTGGAGAACCTTGAAAGCCTTCTTTGATTCCCCGGTTCACTGGTGGGAAGCCACCAAGGAGAACATTAAGAGGTTCTTCATCCGCAAGGGTATTCAGAAGGCAAGGCAGGAGCAGAGGGAACTGCGTAAACTCCAGACAGAGTTGCAGCAACTTCTCCTTCTGCAGTCGAAGGGGGTGGATGTCAGGGAGGAACTGCGAGAGGTGAAGGGCCGGCAAGCCCAGCACCTCGCCGCTGAATCCTCCAAGATCATCTTCCGATCAAGGGTCCAAACCGTGGAGCAGGACGAGACGTGCTCACGCTTCTTCTTCCAAAAGGTGCACAGGGGGAGCTCTGTGATCCACAACCTTAAGGAAGAGGACGGCTCAGTCGCGTCCTCGCAGACCGACATACTGAGGATCTGCAAGTCCTTCTATGCCGGTCTGTACGAGGAAAAGGCCACAGAATCCACAGCCTCCCGCAACTTCCTGTCGTCTATCACGCAGGTCTCAGACGACGGGAAGCGGGAGAGTCTGGATCGGCCACTGACCCTGGACGAGCTGACAGGCTCCATCCGTTCCTTCGGGTCGGGTAAGACTCCCGGAAGCGACGGCTTCCGACGGCGACGGCTGAGTTGTACTCGGCTCTGTGGAACTGGATAGGCCCAGACCTGCTGGAAGTGTACAACGCTATGCTTCTGGCCGGCAGTATGTCTGAGTCCATGAGGAAGGGCATCATCACCCTCATCTACAAGCAGAAGGGGGAAAGGGAGGACATTAGGAATTGGAGACCCATCTCTCTCCTGAATGTGGACTACAAGATCCTGTCCAAGGCTATCGCCAACAGGGTCAAGTCTGCTCTGGGACAGGTGATCCACCCGGACCAAACCTGTGCTGTACCGGGCAGGAAGATCTCAGACAGCCTCGCGCTGCTGAGGGACACCATCGCCTACGTGCAGGACAGGGGGGTGGACGCCTGCCTGGTCAGCTTGGACCAGGAGAAAGCCTTCGACAGGATATCGCACACGTACATGGCGGACGTGCTCTCCAAAATGGGATTTGGGGAGGGAATCCGGAATTGGATCAGACTGCTCTACACAGACATCCGTAGTGCAGTCCAGGTCAACGGGTGGGAAACAGACAGCTTCCCCATCAGGTCTGGAGTCAGGCAGGGCTGCCCCCTCTCCCCTGTCTTGTTTGTCTGCTGCATAGAACCCTTTGTGGAAGCCATCAGGAGGGATGAGGGCATAAGAGGGGTGACGCTGCCAGGCAGTGGAGGGACCCAAGTGAAAACCTCCCTGTACATGGACGACGTCACCGTCTTCTGCTCTGATCCGAGGTCAGTTCGCAGGTTGATTGGCACCTGTGAACAGTTCGAGCTAGCGTCGGGGGCCAGGGTCAACCGCACGAAGAGCGAAGCCATGCTCTTTGGCAACTGGCCCGACCGATCCAGCGTCCCCTTCACCATCAGGTCTGACCACGTGAAGGTGTTGGGGATCTGGTTCGGAGGGGCTGAGGCGTGCAACAAGAACTGGCAGGAGCGGACTGCCAAGGTGAAACAGAAACTGGGACTGTGGGGAGGGCGCTCCCTGTCGATAACGGGCAAGAACCTGGTCATCAGGTGTGAGGTGCTCTCAGGGCTGCTGTACTTGGCGCAGGTGTGGCCCGTCCCCCACTCCAACAGCTCGGAAATCACCCGAGCTGTCTTCAGATTCGTCTGGGGATCCAAGATGGAGCGGGTGAGACGGACCGCCATGCACAAGTCCCTGGACAACGGGGGCAAGAACGTCCCCAATGTCGCCCTCACCCTGATGGCCAGCTTCGTATGTGGCTGCATCAGGTTGTGTGTAGAGCCGAGGTATGTGGGCACCAAGTACCACTATGTGCCCAGATTCTACCTGTCACCCTGGCTGCGAAGGATGGGTCTGGCCCCACTCCCGCGCAACGCCCCAGTCAGCTGGTCGTTGCCGGCATACCTGTCCTACGTAGCAAAGTTCTTCCAGGAGAACGCCTTTGACCACAAGGCCATCAGGCAGTGGTCGGCACGAAGTGTCCTGCAGGCACTGCAGGAGAAGGACGTGATGGACACAGTGGGGTGGTTCCCTGAGCAGACTGTCCAGTTCATCTGGCAAAATGCCTCATCACCAGATCTCACCAACAGGCACCAAGACCTCGCCTGGCTGGCGGTGAGAGGGGCCCTCCCAGTCAGAGCCCTCCTGTACGCCCGGAACGTCATCTCCGCACCCCACTGCCCACGGGAGGACTGCAGTGAGGAGGAGTCTGTGACCCACCTCTTTGCACACTGCCAGTTCGCAAAGAGGGTGTGGAGGAGGATGGACGGGCTAGTGTCACGTTTCATCCCCAGCAGCTGCGTGACAGAGGACTCTCTGATCTACGGGCTGTTCCCGGGGACGCACACGGAGACCAACATCCGGTGCTGCTGGCAGATCATCAACTCGGTGAAAGACGCTCTTTGGTCGGCCCGAAACTTGATGATCTACCAGCACATGGAGATGTCCGTGGGAGAATGCTGCCGACTGGCACACTCGCGGCTGCAGGAGTACGTGCTGAGGGACGCACTGAAACTCGGTGCAGCCACCGCAAGGGCCCGGTGGGGAAGGACCACAGTATAGGTTTCTCCACCCGATAGAGTGGGAGGGGTCGGTGGGTGGGGAGTATACCCCTCAACAATGAGATGCTAAGCTGAACTACTGGAGTGCCACGTGGGTGGCTATAAACACGGGTATTTTACTGAGTATAATGGAAACGTATGTAAAGGATGAAAAGTTATTGAATGGTTTATTGTATATATTTATTTTTGAATAAAGTATATTTTGAAATAAAAAAAAAATCTGTTCTTATCAGTTTAATATCTGATACGTCCCGTATCTGGGGACCATATATTAAATTGATTTTTGGAACAGGGAGATGGAATAGGGGCTTGCTCCGTCCACTCCGCGCATCGACCCGGTATTGCAGTGCCTCTGGGAACGGTGCACCTCCCTTCGTGGAGACTAACAACAAATAAAAAATAGAATTCTGTTACTCGCAGGCAGGCTATGGGGTATTCTTCTTTCTGCCTCGTACTTCTTGCAGGCTATGTTTGTTTTTAAATGAGGACACACGTAGGCTTGAGTGGATAAAGCAGTTTATTTACAGAATATTTAGGAGCCTCTTGGACCACCACATGGAAGAAAGAACTACAAGCGAGGAAACCGATTCTTCAGGTCTCAAAGGCAACAGAAACAACACGCACACAATTTACAGCAGTCGTGGATAAAGTCGCATCGGCAGAGACACACGCAGAGAATTAAAAAAACGAACCTGGGAACAAAGTACATACATGTGCAAGGGAAAAGTCAATACGATGCCCCTTCACTGTACAGACACGGCTCAATGCTATCAGGGACAATCACCAACCCTATTCAATGCACAGCCTACCAACAATTTTCTCCAGCGCTCTTCCAAGGTTCTCAGCCTAAAATGAAGCAGAGTGGTCCCTCAGAAATGGCAAAGAGAGCGTCCAGCACACGGGGCGCCCTTTTAATGCAGGAAGTCTGAAGTGCCCGGCCCAGGTAATTCACAGGAACGCCAACGGCTCGGTGCCGGCAGAGTTAGGCTACGTCCACACTACGCCGGATAATTTTGAAAACGCCGGTTTCGAGTAAAAACGACAGGCGTCCACACTAAGCGTTTTTGAAAATATCTCCTTCCACATTAGACGGATATTTGGGCGAATCTCCTCCTACTGGGCATGCACAGGACACACAGAAAACAAGCGAAGAGGAAACGGTGTACTTAGTGCGCGTTTGTCCAGTTACAGACTAGAGAAACTTGAAAGGAATTGCTCTTGGCTCTCGCGCAGGACTTAAAACTTATATTAAAAAAAACAAATACTGGAGCGAATGGAGGCAATCAACAGGGAGTTCACGGACAGTATGACCCAGCTGACGACGAACATTGAAAACTGACTAACGCTGTTGCATTAATAAAGCACCTTGTTAAATGTATAAAACGTCTGCATCAGCGTTATTTCCATACAATGTTACATTAGGCTGTTACACATTTATTGTCAGAGAAGTACTTGCATAAATAGGTAAACTACCTTCATACAAGCAAGGACAGAAAACAGGGCGAAGTGAGAATACGTATTTATTATGGGTCAAAGTATTTGGTGAGTACATTTCTAACCCTTATGGCTTCAGTCTCGTCCGTCTGTTCTGAAGTTGTTAGGTGGTGGCGTTCAAGAAAACAACGAACATCTGTTCCAGCACGTCATGACAGCGTTTTTAAATAGTCAAAAAAGATCACTTTACAATTTAGCTGTCACGCCGTTCACACCGACTGCGCGTTATAACAGCTTGCGCAGTACCAAGCAGAAGCAGAAAAAAGCATTGTTATTGTGGTGTTGTCACGACAACGTTTTTAAATCTCTCCGTTTACCCCGTACACACTACGCCGGATATTAAGCGTTTTCACATTTATTCACTCTGGAGAGTGTTTTCGAAAATTTCCGTTTTCGGGGGCTGAAAACGCCGGCTCAGTGTGGACGGGAGGGCAAAACGAAGAGAAAAAGCTTCGTTTTCAAAATTATCCGGCGTAGTGTGGACGTACCCTAAAGCTGATTACAAAGGCCAATTACCCGAGGCCATATCCAAGGCTAACTAAAGAGGCCAGTGGTTAGGTGCGCAGTGATGGGCGAGGAGGGGTCAATCCTTGATTGGCAGGGGGCGTGTCTTCTGACCAGGAGTGGGCAGTGCTGTCACGTGACAGTCACGACCCCTCCAGTACAGTCCACCCCTCGGTAGCCACGCCACTCACCAAGCGTTACCACAGTGAAAAGGAAAGGAATATATCTTAATGGAAGTCTTACACTAACTATTTCTAAGGTTAACGCTTTTTGTGACTAAAGATAGGCAGACGTGCTCTTAATAATTGGGCAGACACAACATAATATACACACAGCGATGATAACGAGAATGGGTGCAATCGACCAGTTGCCCACCACCCTACCGCCACAAAGCTCCTTCCACAGGGTGTAGAGGTCAGGGTTGGGGATCCATGTCCATGTACAGCTGCCTGCGCGTAAAACGGGGAGGGGTTGTATCTCCAGCCCTTGCCTCTGCCCCACGGACCAGGGTGGGTGCCCCCCGCTGCATCTATTCAAGCCCTTCCAGGACGGTGATGGCATCCCGCACGGTCCTCCCGTTAGCTGGTGCCATGAGGGGCAGTATCACTGATTTAAATCGGTGTGCGCGGTGGTGACCGGGATCCTGTTAGGGCACCGGTCACCCGGGTGTTTGCTAAAAAATTACAGTCGCAGGCTCCCTGGTAGATGCCGTTGACCAGCGCACACTCTTTAACAGCCCGGGTACCCTCACTGACCGTACCCCATTGCGGGCGCCGGTGTAGATCCCACTCCAGGAGGGTGGGGTACCGGACCCTCACAGCGGTCACCAACCGATCCCACAGGGTACAGCCTTCCCTGATCTCCGGCTTCGGCACCCATAGGGCGTTGTTGATGCTTTCTTGGTCAGAGAGGCTCCCCAGGGAGCTCGCGTCTCGAAGAGAGAGGTTCATGTTGCCTCCCCCCCCACCCCCTCATCCCACAGCCGGAGCAGCCCAGCGGGCAGGTGCTTGCGACGTGGGTCCCACTGCTCGGACCAGTCAACCGGTTTACAGTGGTCCGCCAGCGCTCAAATCCCTCTCTCGTCGGTCCACCCGGGAATCCTATGCTCGGTGCCTGTACTGGCTTTTTTGCCCGTTCCAGAACACTTTCCCCACGCAGCGCCAATTGTTGTAAGTCAGGAAACAGATTCTGCAGGTCTCAAAGTCAAGGGTTCTGGGCTCACAGTCTGGGTAGTGAAGGATTTTATTTACAGAAGGCAAACGGGGGAAAATGGCAACAGAAGCAACACGCGCACAATTTACAGTAGTCGGATCAGCAATAAATCACATTAAATCGCGTGGGGACAAAGTACACACACACACAACCACCCTTGACTCTGTGCAGGCACATCTCTTCTGCTTAGGGACAATATCCACACTCCCAACCCTATTCAAAGCACAACTCACAAACAGCAGGGTGGTCCCTCGGAGGCAGCAAAAAAGAGAGAGGGTCACGCACACGTGGGCTCCTTTATAGGACTGGAAGGTCCAGCCCAGGTGATTCACAGGGAAGCCAATGGCTCGGTGCCAGCAGGGTTAAACTGATTACAAAGGCCAATTGCCCGAGGCCAAGTACAAGGCTAATTAAAGGGGCCAATGGTGAGGTGCGCATTGATGGGCGGGGTGGGGTCAAACCTTGATTGGCAGGTGACGCGCCTTCCGACCAGGTAAATGGGCAGAGCCGTCACGTGATAGTCCTGACCCCAGTACAGACGCCAGCTGCGTTTCATTGGCTTTGTATCTGTAGTCGCCACAATGACAATAAAGTTGCGTCTGGTCTGATCAAATCACTCAATTCAGACCCAAACAGGAAATGTGCAGGTTTCATTCAAATCAGTCTGTGTTTATAAACACTCATTTCTATTTACATTCCTCCGGCCTCACTGGACTGGAACACTGAAACACCAAGTGAGAAACAGCTCATTCAGCCCCTCTAACTATCAACAAGATGGCGACTGCTCTCCCCTCTCAGCCACATGTTTCTGCCCGATCTTCATTTCCTCGATCCCTCCGGTCTCCACACATCTGCCAGCCTCTGTTTTATGTGAGGACGATCACTGAGTCTTCACCGCCCTCTGTGGTGGGGATTTACAGACATTCACCACCCTCGGAGTGGAGACATTTCCCCTCATCTCAGTCCCAGACAGTCCACCCCCTTTCTCAGAGACTGGGATCCCTGGTTCAACCGATAATGGCAGACATCCCACCCTGCAAAACTCATTTCAGGGAGGTAGCATCCCCGCCCCCTGCAACCCCATATCTACTCCGTCCCCCCCCCCGCCCCCCGTCGATCTCCAAGGGTTTATGTACTACTGTGTTTAATCATCTTGTCTAATCTGTAAACCAAGTTGGGTATATGCAGAAAATGTGACATTAAAATATGTACTTATATTATATTATCATGTTTATTCTATTACAACTTTAAGCAAGTCTACAAGGAGTTCGGCCTCATCACGTAGGACATCAATAGCGTAGCTCCTCAGCAGCCAGCCTGTGTGTGTTGCTTGAAATTCCAGCATCTGCAGATTTCCTCGTGTTTGTGTAGTTTAAATAACGTTGGCTATGCTAATGAACAAATGACACCTGTTAAACTCACCTCAACATGTCTTTCACATTTTGGCCCACCATGGGCAATAGAAAAGTCACTGTTGCAAACAGTGCAGTGAGCAACATTGTCATTATTTTTGAGGTCGACTGTAAAGCCCATCCACAGAGAAAACTGATAGGTCTACTTAACAGGGGTCCCCAACCTTTTCTGTACCGCAGACTGGTTTAATATTGACAATATTCTTGTGGACCGGCCGACTGGGGAGGGGATGTGGTGTTAATCATGACCGGAATATTGGTGATAAGTCAACCATAAGTCACTTATAAGTGGCTAATACACTCAATTTCGTTTCTGAAAGGAGTAATCTAACAAATTTAATATTAAATACACAGCGCATATTTTCCTCACATTAATAGAGTGATAAATCAATTATAAGTCAATAGCATCATAACATTTTAAGTAACGTTTGGATATTAAACAGCGCATATTTTCCTCGTGTGAACATATAAAATCATTGCAACACACCAATATCACTGAATCAGTGGGAGCCCTGGGCTTGTTTCCCTGCAACAAGACGGTCCCATCGAGGGGTGATGGGAGAGCGTGATACTCGAAGGGAGTTCCTTATGTCCAGTCTATTCTGCAATTTTGTTTTCATTGCAGAAAACCCTGCTTCACAGAGATATGTTGGAAATGGAAGCAATGTTTTCAGTGCTTTCGTGGCTATCTCAGGATATTCAGCCTTGACTTTGATCCAGAATGCCAGCAAAGATGTTACGTCAAACATACTTTTCAGCCCGCCGTCATTTGCAAGCTCGAGGAGTTGATCTTCCCGCGCTGACATGGATGACGCGCGGGTAATGACCTCGCATGCGTTCGAGTTCAACAGTGGGCGTGACAGGGAATGAGGAAAGGTGCAGCGGGCTCATATCGCCATATCATATTGTTTCCACCACTCTTAGCATGAAGAGAGACCAATCAGGATGCTCGCTCTCCCTCTCAATAAAATCAATTTCCAGGATATTGTATATAATTTCTGGGCATCAGAGAGCCACTATCAATATGCGGGAGACTCCCGGAACTTCCAGCAGAGGTGGGACGTCTGTAATGATGCTGTGCATTTCAATGTGTTCACCTCTCAGTCCTCCATTCTCTAAATCAGCAGTCCCCAACCACCGGGCCGCGGACCAGTACTGGGCTACAAAGCATGTGCTACCGGGCTGCGAGGAAACAACATGATTTGGCAATATGAGTCAGCTGCATTCCCTGTCACGCCCGCTGTTGAACTTGAACGCACGTGAGGTTATTACCCTCACGTCAACCATGTCAGCGCGGGAAGGAGATCAACTCTTCGAGCTTGCAAAGGACGGCGAGCTGAAAAGTATGTTTGACATAACACCTCTGCCAGCATTCTGGATCAAAGTCAAGGCTGAATATCCTGATAGCCAAGAAAGCACTGAAAACATTGATTCCATTTGCAACATATCTCTGCAATGAATGTAATGAAAACTAAATTGCAGAATAGACTGGACATAAGGAACTCCCTTTGAGTATCACTGTCTCTCATCACCCCTCAATGGCACCGTCTTGTTGCAGGGAAACAAGCCCAGGGCTCCCACTGATTCAGTGATATTGGTGTGTTGCAATGATTTTATATGTTCATAAGAGGAACAACATGAGAGAGGTCTGGAGGGGGATGAGGACCATCACTGGGTTCCGGCAAACTAGCAACAGAGGAGTGGAAGGCAGTGTGGACAGGGCCAATGAACTTAAACTCTTCTTTAACAGATTTGACATTGTGATCCCTGCCCATCCCCAACATGAGCCATCTGTTGTCAGCCCCCAACCAACACATATTCCACTCTCCCCTCCTACCCCTCCTCACAGTCCCCCACCCTGCTCTCATGACTATACCCCTTCCCCACACAAAACCACCATGGTGGGCTTCACAGCTGAACAGGTGAGAAGACAGCTGAAACATCTCAACCCAAGCAAGGCTGCAGAACCGGATGGTGTCAGTACCAGGGTGCTCAAAGCCTGTGCCCCTCAGCTATGTGGAGTACTTCGCCATGTATTCAACATGAGCCTGAGGCTCCGGGGGGTTCCTGTACTGTGGAGGACGTCCTGCCTCGTCCCTGTGCCAAAGACACCCCGCCCCAGCGGCCTCAATGACTACAGACCGGTGGCATTGACCTCCCACATCATGAAGACCCTGGAGAGACTTGTTCTGGAGCTGCTCCGGCCTATGGTCAGGCCACACTTAGACCCCCTCCAGTTCGCCTACCAGCCCCGATCAGGAGTTGAGGATACCATCGTCTTCCTGCTGAACCATGTCTGCGCCCACCTGGACAAGCCAGCGAGCACTGTGAGGGTCATGTTTTTTGACTTCTCCAGTGCATACAACAGCATCTGCCCTGCTCTGCTGGGGGAGAAGCTGACAGTGATGCAGGTGGATGCTTCCCTGGTGTCATGGATTCTTGATTACCTGACTGGCAGAACACAGTACGTGTGCTTGCAACACTGTGTGTCCGACAGAGTGATCAGCAGCACTGGGGCTCCACGGGGGACTGTCTTGTCTCCTTTTCTCTTCAAAACTTACATCTCAGACTTCAACTACTGCACAGAGTCTTGTCATCTTCAGAAGTTTTCGGATGACTCTGCCATAGTTGGATGCATCAGCAAGGGAGAAGAGGCTGAGTACAGGGCTACGGTAGGAAACTTTGTCACATGGTGTGAGCAGAATTATCTGCAGCTTAATGTGAAAAAGATTAAGGAGCTGGTGGTAAACCTGAGGAGAGCTAAGGTACCAGTGACCCCTGTTTCCATCCAGGGGGTCAGTGTGGACATGGTGGAGGATTACAAATACCTGGGGATACGAACTAACAATAAACTGGACTGGTCAAAGAACACGGAGGCTGTCTACAAGAAGGGTCAGAGCCGTCTCTATTTCCTGAGGAGACGGAGGTCCTTTAACATCTGCTGGACGATACTGAGTATGTTCTACAAGTCTGTGGTGGCCAGTGCTATCATGTTTGCTGTTGTGTGCTGGGGCAGCAGGCTGAGGGTAGCAGACACCAACAGAATCAACAAACTCATTCGTAAGGCCAGTGGTGTTGTGGGAATGGAACTGGACTCTCTGATGGTGGTGTCTGAAAAGAGGATGCTGTCTAAGTTGCATGCCATCTTGGTCCATGTCTCCCATCCACTACATAATGTACTGGGTGGGCACAGGAGTACATTCAGCCAGAGACTCATTCCACCGAGATGCAGCACAGAGCGTCATCGGAAGTCATTCCTGCCTGTGGCCATCAAACTTTACAACTCCTCCCTTGGAGGGTCAGACACCCTGAGCCGATAGGCTGGTCCTGGACTTATTTCATAATTTACTGGCATAATTTACATATTACTGTTTAACTATTTATGGTTCTATTACTATTTATTATTTATGGAGCAACTGTAACGAAAACCAATTTCTCCCGGGATTAAAGTATGACTATGACTAATATGCGCTGTGTGCTTAATATCGAAATGTTACTTAAAATGTTATGATGCTATTGAGTTCTAAGTGATTTATATAACCATATAACCATATAACAATTACAGCACAGAAAGAGGCCATCTCTGCCCTTCTAGTCCGTGCCGAATGCTACTCTCACCTAGTCCCACTGACCTGCACTCAGCCCATAACCCTCCATTCCTTTCCTGTCCATATACCTATCCAATTTTTCTTTAAATGATAATTATCAAACCTGCCTCTACCACTTCTACTGGAAGTTTGTTCAACACTTACTTCAAGCTCCCCTGTCCTCCCCTGATAATTGACTTATCACTATATTCATGCGAGGAAAATATGCACTGTGTGTTTAATATTAAATTCGTTAGATAAACCCTTTTAGAAATGAAATTGAGTGTATTAGCCACTTATCACCTATATTCCAGTCGTGATTAACACCCCTCCCCCGAGCAGAATTGCCAAAAACGATTTGTAGAAAAAAATGTGCAGGTCACGCATGCACACTGGTGCCCGCTCAAGGCTTCATGGTCATTGTAGTCCTTCACAGGGTAAACACCATGTATTTGACTGCTACTCTTGTCCGTTGGTAACCCTACACCCCCCCACCCCGGGTTGGCCGGTCCGCAAGAATATTGCCAATAATAAACCGGTCTGCCGGTCTGCGTTGCTAAAAAGGTTGGGGACCCCTGCTCTAAATGAAAGGGTTATCATATTTGATCGTTCTTCATATGATGACCCCACCATTCCAGGGATCAGTCTGGTGAATCTTCATTGCACTCTCTACAGCAAATACTCTCTAACCTCTTTGTTAATCCTCTATGGAATTAATTTCCATCTTCTGCAGCCCTGTGTTGCCCCAAACACTCACCTCCCACCCCTGTCACTGTTTCCACCTTCCCACCTCCCCCTCACCTGGATCCACCTCTCACTCCCCAGCTCTTGCCCCATCCCCACCCCTCACCTCTTTTCTCTGACGATATCCCATCTACTCTCAGTCCAAAGAGAGGATCTCGGCACTAAATGTTGACGTATAATAAAACCTAAAATTCGGTGAAGCTAAACCTCCATTTTTTTTAGCTTTTTGAAGGTGAACTTTATTTAGTTGAGAATGTTTGTTTTTCCATATATAAGGAGACAGAGTAGAATCAAGAGAGTCAAAAAAGGTCTCAGGAATAAAAATGGGTAAGGCCTGAAAAAGATAAATGAATATAGGCAAGATATTCATTTTAATAGAATTAATTTGGCCAATCAATGATAACAAGAGGGGCGACCAATTTGATAGTGCCCTTTTTACATAATTCAGCAGGGTAAGAAAATTTCCTTTGAATATGTGTTTATAATTCTTAGTAATTGTTACACCCAGATAGGCAAATTGATTTCTTACAATTTTAAAAGGAAGGTTAGTGTTAATAGATACCAAATTATTCAAAGGGAAAAGTTCACTCTTATGTAAATGCAATTTATATCCTGAAAACTGGCTGAAACAGGAGAGTAAAGAAAGCACAGAAGGTAACAAAGTCTCAACATTAGAAATAAAAATCAATAGGTCATCCACTTGGGGCAAAACTTTATGGGTAGTACTTCTTAAAATACCAGTGATATCACCAGATTCTCAAAAAGCAATAGCTAAGGGTTCTAAAGCCTGTCTGGTTCCACATTGGAGTTTAAATGGTTTAGAATTCTGAAAATTAGTAAGAACCCGAGCAGAGGGAGATAAGTAAAGTAATTTAATCCATTGAGTGAAATCGGGCCCCAAGTTAAAATTTTCTAAGGTTTCAAATAAATAATTCCATTGAACCCGATCAAAAACCTTCTCAGTGTCTAAAGATATCACGCATTCCAATATCTCCTTATAAGGAGAATAGATAACATTAGGTAAATGACGAATATTAAAATGGGAGTACCGATTTTTAATCAATCCAGTCTGATCATCAGATATAACCATATAACCATATCACCATTACAGCACGGAATCAGGCCATCTTGGCCCTTTTAGTCCATGCCGAACTCTTACTCTCACCTAGTCCCACCAACCTGCACTCAGCCCATAACCTTCCATTCCTTTTCAGTCCGTATAGCTGTCCAATTTAACTTTAAAAGACAACATCAAACCTGCCTCAACCACTTCTGCTGGCAGCTTGTTCCAGGCAGCTACAACTCTCTGAGTAAAGTTGTTCCCCCTCTTGTTACCCCTAAACTTTTGCACTTTAAATCTCAACTCATGTCCTCTTGTTTGAATCTCCCCCACTCTCAATGGAAAAAGCCTATCAACGTCAACTCTATCTATCCTCCTCATAATTTTAAATACCGTACCTCTATCAAGTCCCCCCTCAACCTTTTTACGTTCCAGAGAATAAAGACCCAACTTGTTCAACCTTTTTCTGTAACTCAGGTGATATAATAGCTGGTAAAATATTTTCAATCCTACGAGCCAGAATTTCGGATAGAATTTTAGTATCAACATTAAGTAGAGAGCTTGGTCTATATGAAGAGCATTCAGTTGGGTTCTTATTATTTTTAAGAATAAGCGAAAGAGAGGCTTCATAAAAAGATTGTGGCAGTCTACCCAGCTTAAAAGAATCCCAAAAGACTGAACATAAATGAGGTATAAGCAGTGAGGAAAAAGCCTTATAAAATTCTCCAGAAAATCCATCAGGACTTGGATCCTCCCCTGAGTGCAATGAACGTACAGCCTCAGTAAATTCCTCATAAGGAATAAGTTGATCCAACTGTTTTCGGTTATCAGCAGAAAGTTCAGGGATGTTTAATGGTCTAAAAAAAAATCATTACAGTATTATCTTTAAGAGGGTCAGAACTGTAAAGTTAGAATAAAATTCTCTAAAGGTATCTTTTATTTCTAAATGATCAGTTGTCTTATCACCATCAGCATTACAAATTCCTTTAATTTGCCGTTTAGATATAAAGGTATTTAATTGGTTAGCCAATAGTTTACCTGTTTTGTCTCCATGAATATAGAATTGACTTTTATCTTTTAGGAGTTGAATTTCAATTGGCTATGTTAAAAGAATATCATAATTAGTTGTAATTTCAACACGCCTTTTGTATAAAACAGGACCTGGAGCCAAGGCATATTCTTGGTCTGATTATTTCAACTGATTAGCTAATTCAATTCTCTCTTTATTAGCTTTTTTCTTAACACTTGCTGTATAAGAAATAATTTGTCCTCTAATGTAGGCCTGAAAAGCATTTGTAAATGAACAGAGAGTCAACACAAAATTTTTATTGTTAATAACTGTATTGAATAAGGACTCACAGTCAACGAATGGTTTTCTTTTCCTGTATGTAATTATTTTTATTTTGTAATATTTCTGAATAAAGTATTTTTGGAAAAAAAAAGCATCCCGTGTAATAAGAATGGAAGTCTCGTTCAGCGTATTTTCTTCAAAAAAGAATAGTTTGTTTCTCCAAAAACTTTTAAAAATCCTTATCAGAAAGCAAAGTTAGATTGAAATGCCAAACGCAAACACGAGGAATTCTGCAGATGCTGGAAATTCAAGCAACACCCATCAAAGTTGCTGGTGAATGCAGCAGGCCAAAATCTGTTTATCTGCGGGAGACCAAGGAGGTTTAAAGATAAAAACACAGCGATCTCTGAAACAGCAATCTCTTTAGATTCACAGGATCGAACTAATGGAATCATTTGGCTATCAATAAAAAAAATCAATCCTGAAATATGTATGATGGTTATTTAACCTCATTCCCCTTCCTGACTCTCACCCAGTTTCCTGTGTCCTGCACTTTTGGTGTAACTCACCTCTCTTCATGCCATATCTATCATCCGCTCTGACTCCCGAGTAATCCAGAATTCATCCATTTCTAGCTCCAACTCCCTAACATGCAGGATTGCAGGGACTCAGATATGTCAGGGTATCAGGGACACTTGGAGGTCTCCCCACCTTCTCACCAATGTCCCCTCTAATTTGTAATGATCAGTGTGTGCAAAAATCTTGCGTTGTGCAATTTTCACCCAGTGACAACAACATGCGTAAACTGGATTTTATATAGCGAGGTATTCATTTCAAAAGTGAGCAAATCATTGTTACTAAGAGCTTTGATCTCCTCTGGGTTTGATCAAGTTCATCTGCACTCTCACACAACCTATGTAGTGGGTAATGAAGGATTTTTTTTTCCACCAGAGCTTTTGCACACTGCCTATATTTGATTTTCTTGCTAAATGATGCTTTAAAATCTCAGATTTCCAAATATCACTCCACTTCTTCCCACTTGCAAATTCTCCAGCAACTTTTGCATCACAATACACACAGCTAACACCAGTTTCTGCATTGTACATAAATATTTCCCCAGAACCCTCCCCCAGGTGACTGACTGTGGTGAACTCACTGATGGCAATGCCAATCAATATGAAGGGCAGGGCAGTAGTCTGTCTCATTGGAGTCTGGCACATTTGTGATGTGAAAGCTTTGCTCAGCGCAAAGGTGTTTGATATCATTCTGTACCCAGAGAGAATGGGTCAAAACATGTTCTCTCGGATAGAAAGGTTCAGAACAGGAGGAGGTAGAACAAGCAACACAGACAAAATGCTGGAGGAACTCAGCAGACCAGGCAGCATAGATGGAAAAGTGTACTAATGCTGAATTCCTCCATCATTTTGTGTGTGTTGCTTGGATTTCCAGCATCTGTAGATTTGCTCTTGTTTGTGACTGAAGGTAGAACAAAGGTGATTTTCTCAACAGCTGATGTAAAAGATTTTGATCCCTTTCTCCGAGTTCCGAATCCTTGCATTTGGATAGCTGGAGCTCAGCTCTGTCTGAGGGATACATTAGCTCACATTCCCTTTTCAGCCGGAAGCTTCCCGGGGCCCGTGTACGGATCGTGGGGCTGAGAGAAAGGGAAGAGAACAGGACTGTCCCGGTATTGCGGGCCACGGTGTCCGCAGATCACAGCAATTAACCCTCAGTCGGTGTTTAAAACTTACGTCCGGAGATATTCTTACCCACAGCCGATCCAGCAAGGGCCTTTCTGTACTGCGCGCATGCGCAATATTCGGGAACGGCTCAACCCTGACGCCTGCGCATTTGATCGATGCTTCAGCGACAGCGAAAATTGTTCACGCAGAGATTTCTGAGTAATCACGGTGCCATTGAAAGTTTCTGCAAGTACCGGATCTATGTCCATACCTCAGTTTTTTTTTGTGTGTAGAAAACTCAGCAGCTCTTTTAACGCAGGAAGCAGCTCCCATGAAACAATACAATTAATATCAGCAAACTTTCCGCGTGTCTAATGCCAAAGTAGAACTTTCTTACAAATGCAGATATGAAACACAAGAGATTCTGCTGTTGTTGGAGATATAGGCACATATACACAAAGTGCTGGAGGAACTCTGCAGTTCAGGCAGCAACTAAGCAGAGGAGTACACAGTCTAGGCATGCTGAAAGGGCTCGTCCTAAACGTTGTCTACTTATTCCTCTCCACACATTCTGCCTGATCTGTTGATTTCCACCAGTATTTTGCAGAAATTAGCCACTTTTTTTTTTCAATCAAACAGTTTCAAAATGTTTCTGATCTTTCATTTGTATCCACATCCTGCTAGTCTGACTCCTCTTCTTTCTTCTCCTTGTAAACTCTAGGTCCCATCTCTTTCTGGAGCCCCAAAGCCCTGACTCAGGCTGACCACTCTTTGGTTTCTGACTCTGCACCATCGAAGATTCACTCACTAGTCTGCTGTTAGACTTTAGAGGCGAATTACAACAACCCAGCTGTCTGAGACACAGTCATTTGAAATGAGTGAAAATGGCCCAAAACGTTGAAAAAAAGCAGGGAAGAAGGAGTTTAACCACCTTAGTCCGGAGCCCTGGGGAACGGCAAAACCACAGTGAGCTCATTGTCTTATTCAGCCTGGAGAAAATCATGAAAGGAATTCATGCAGGTGTACAAGATGATGAGAGTCATTGATCATGTGGATAGCCAGAGGCTTTTTCCCCAGGACAGAAATGGCTAACAGGAGGGGGTGTGGTTTTAAGGTGCTTGGAAGTAGGCACAGAGGAGATATCAGAGCTAAATTTTTTAAACAAAGCGTGGTGTGTGGAATGCACTGCCGGTGACGGTGGCGGAGGCGAATACAACAGGGTATTTTAAGAGTTTCTTAGATTGCTAAATGCAGCCGGTAAAAATAGAGGTCTCTGAGGTAGGGTAATTCTGGACAGATTCCAGAGTAGGTTACATGGTTGGCACAACATTGTGGGCCGAAGGGCCTGTAATGTGTTGTAGATTATATGATTCTATGAAGTTCAAAGGAAATCTCTTCTCCGACGGAATGGTGACTAGTTGCAACCTGTCATCACAGGGAGATTGAGAGCAGAGGGGCAGGGATTGGTTTTAAAATACTGATATGGAACAGAAACATGGGCAGGGACCAGATGGGCCGAGTGGCCTCTGTAGTGTACATTGTGAATGTGGTAGAGACAGGAAGTACCTGAGACACAGGATTTGATACAGAACTGATTTATCTTTCACAGATCCAGAATATTAAACACCAGTCTAGTTTAAGGCTAACATCAGCAGAACAGACTCCTCCAATGCTCAGTGACCAGGGTTCAGTCTTGGGTGCGATGAGCAGCCACAAGAACTGCAGAATCTGACAGTAACAGTCCCTCATGAACCTGCAGCTGGCTTCAGTCACCGTGATGGTTAAACATGGAACACAGAGCTGATCTGAACTTCCTCCCTGATGTGAAGTTGCTGGTGTTGCAGCAGCCGGGGTGGTTTAGTAAAACTCTTTGCTCACTCCGGACAGAAATGTGACCTCTACTTATTGTGAACTCACCGGAGCATCACAAGATGGGTTAACTGAATGAGTCTCTTCGCACATACGGAGCAGGTGAACGGCCGCTTCCCAGTGCGAAGCTGTTGGTGTATCTGCGATGGCCGACTAAATCCCTTCCAAACTGAGAGCCAGTGAATGACGTCACACTGCTATCAACGTCATGGCAATGTATCCAATCAGATGACGGACATGGACACGTGATCGGGCTCTCCTTGTAGCGAGTGGGGCGCTGTCTTCTCCAGCATCTCCGCCTCCACATTCAAGGATCGGCGGCATTCAAGCGCTGGTGAAGTGACAGACACAGCGGAACTAACGTGATGTTGTGTTTGAGATTCCTATACACAAATCCTTTGAATTTTCTGCACTGTTAAAAGTTTACAAAGCACGTCAGTGGGTGAAGGACAACATTTTAACTCAGATAATTTTAGTCCCCATGGTGCCTTCCGATGAAAACACTGTCACAACTCAAAACAATTGGAGGAGCAAGAGTTCATCTTCTGACTGGCTACAGTGTCGGCATCAGGCACAATATCAAACTCTCTGTTTCTCTCACTGTATGAAAATGGATCATTCCTCCCCTTCATCAGTCTGTGACTTGGCTCAGTTTGTCTGTCTCCTTCGCATTCTGAGCATGCGCCACACACCCACTACGATCACAGTTTATTTCCACGGCTGCGACTAGAGACCTATGGCTGTGGCTCAAAAGAGGGGAGCCATGGAGTCATCAGTAGCTAGCCATCTGGGCACAAGCTGGGGTCTGATCAGCCCCGGCTGGATCACCTGGAGGAGGATGTGTGATGTTGAAAGACCCGAAACACCCGATGATTCCAGGAACATCACTGAAGATATGTCCAGAAATATCGGTCGATGTATGTACACAGCAGATTATTATGACCCTCCTGGAGTTGATGCAGGTATATTCAGAGTCAGTAATGTTATTGAATCTCAGGAGTAGTTTATTAGGCTTTCTCGTTGCAGATCGATAAACGGCCGGTAGTGCGTGGCTGGATGAGTGGGTCGTTTTCAGACTGGAAGGGGGTAGCGTTTGGAGTTCCCCAGAGATCAGTCCCTGACCACAGTTGTTCACAGTTTAATGGCCTGGCGGAGGCAGCGAGATGTGAGATGTCCCAGTCTGCTGGTGACACAGAAAGAGTGGAGGTGGGGGAGGGGAGGCTATTCACATGCAATTTCGTAGCTTTGCAATCAGTACATAGTGCACTGTGGGGCTGCAGTGGTGGGTTCCATTGCTGGGATCAGTACACAGTCACTGTGGTCTGTGAGGATTTTGTGAATAAAGCGCCATTCTCCAATTTAGAATCTCAAGCCGGGGAGCAAGGGCTGTCGTTTGTATATGACGCCCTCACTGTTGATGTAGACAGGAGCATTACATCATAGACAACCCTGCGTTGATGTAGACAGAAGCATTATATCACAGACCCTGCGCCCCCACCCTCGACTGGTGTTGTAGACAGGAGCATTGTATATGTAAGTTGTATTTATGGCATTGTGATATCCAGACACTATAGCCCTTCCACGACCTCTCTATCCAGGCCTTTCAATATTCGACTTCATTCGTAAATTTGGCCACAGGGCCATCAATACTGTCATCCGATGCATTGACATAGAACGTAAACAGAAACGTTGCCAACACAGACCCCTGTGGATGTCTCGGGTAGTAATCTCAGGATTACTGTCTGCGCCACGTGATAGCGATGTAAGAATAGCGTGATCAGGCGTATTAATGTGTGGCTGAGAGACTTGTGTAGGGGGCAGGGCTTCATATTCCTGGATCATTGGGGCCTCTTCCGGGGCAGGTACGACCGGTACAAAAAGGATGGGTTACACCTGAACCCAAAGGGATCCAATATCCTAGCGGGCATATTTAAGAAAGCTGTTAGTGAGGGTTTAAACGAGTTTGGCAGCGGGAGCGGGTTTGCAGCAACAATGGCCGGGTTGTGAGGATCTTTGAGTACACGGTCTGCTTTTCCGAAACAGGGGAAGTGTAGGAAGAGTCCATGGAGGGGAGGCTTGTTTCTCTGATGTTCTCTGCTCTCCAAAGTTCTCTGCAGTTCCTTGCAGTCATGGGCAGAGCAGTAGCCATACGAAGGCGTCAAGTATCGACAAGAAGCTCAGAGACCTCGGCCTTCTCCCTGTCTTGTGTAGCTGGATCCTGGACTTCCTGTCAGATCGCCGGCAGGTGGTAAGAGTGGGCTCCCTCACCTCTGTCTCTCTGACCCTCAGCACTCATACCCCACAGGGTTGTCTCCTTGGCCCCCTCCTTTACTCACTGTGCACCCATGACCGTGTCGCCACCCACTGCTCCAATCTGCTAATCAAATTCGATGACGACACTACATTGATTGGCCTAATCTCAAATAATAACGAGGCAGCCTAAAGATAAGAAGTCATCACCCCAACACAGTGGTGTCAAGAAAACAACCTCTCCCTCATGGTCACAAAAACAAAGGAGCTGGTAGTGGACTACAGGAGGAATGGAGACACTGACCAAATTCAACATTTCCAAGTCAGTTATTGACACAAAATGCACATTTTAATATTGATCAGGACAGTGTATTTTATATATTGTTGATGACATAAAACAGATTTATAGATTGTTACTGACACAGAATCGTATAAACTGTGTTCCGTGTGTTATCTGAATGTACTTGCCTGTGATGCTGCCACAAGTCAGTGTTTCTCTGTACCTGTACCTTCCCGTACTTGTGCACTTGGCAATAAATTCAACAGGACCGGAGAAATCTCAGTGAGATTTGATTAGTGATGATCATCTTGGCAGCTCGGTTGGTCGAATGTATGAGACAGTACACTGTTGAATGCAAAACCCTGAACAGTGTTGATGATCAGAGGGATCTCAGACTCCAAGTTCATCGCTCCCTGAAAGAGACTGCACAGAATTGATTGGGTGGTTAAGAAGGCAAATGGCGTGGTTGTCTTTATTAGTTGAAGCACAGAGTTGAAAAGTCGGGAAGTTGTGTTGCGGCTGTTGCGAGCCTGCGGTCGGACTGTGACTGTGTCTTTAAGAGCGCCGGAGTGAGGAGGCGGGGCTATGACGTCAGTCACAGGTTGACGGCGCTAACTGTGTATTTAACCGTAAGAGAGAGAGAGCGGTCTGCAGACAGGCAGTCGGCCAGTCTAAAGAGAGACCAACATCCGGTGCTGCTGGCAGATCATCAATTCGGTGAAAGACGCTCTTTGGTCGGCCCGAAACTTGATGGTCTGCCAGCTGACGGAGATGTCCGTGACTGAATGCTGCCGACTGGCACACTCTCGTCTACAGGAGTACGTTCTGAGGGATGCACTCAAACTTGGTGCAGCCACCGCGAAGGCCCGGTGGGAAAGGACCACAGTTTAACGTTCATCACCCGTAGGAGGGGGAGAGGTTGGGTGGGGAGACCTACCCTCATCAGCGGTGTGGACAGATAATCAACATGGTGCCCAAGGAGTGGGTGCAATTGTTAATTTGGGAAAGTATTAGAGCCATTGCCTGCCTTTATTGTTGAAAACTTTGATTGTTAATAAGTCTTAACTCTTGACCAAGGGTTGAGAGTAAACACATGATTTACTGTAAACATCTTACATTTGTAAATGAACAGAGTCAACGCAAAATTTTTATTGTTAATAACTGTATTGAATAAGGACTCACAGTCAACGAATGGTTTTCTTTTCCTGTATGTAATTATTTTTATTTTGTAATATTTCTGAATAAAGTATTTTTGGAAAAAAAAAGGAGTCTGGAAAAGCTGATAGCTTCAGTTTGTCACAGCTGAGGCTTGGAACTCTCCTATGCCCACAAGAGTGAGTTGATCATCGGTACACGGAACCACAACGAATGTGTGTGGCTGTCACTTCATAATATCCATAGGAGCGGATTTTGGAATATCTTGGGGGACCGCTTGTGTTAACCCTTGCCTGGGTATGTTGAGTGGTAACACCTGAAAAACGATATTCCTGTGACAGGTCACTTTCGCTGATAACTCGTATGTGACTTTGTGGAGGGCGCAGAGGAGGTTTGCCAGGATACTGCCTGGATTAGAGGGCATGATCTATAACGAGAGGTTGGACAAACTTGTGCTGTTTTCACCAGATCGGCGCAGGCTGGGGTCAGACTGGATAGACGTTTATAAGATTACGAGAGGTAGAGATAGAGTGGACAGACGATATACTTTTCCTGGGGGTTGAAATGTCCAATACATTTAAGGTGAGAGGAGATGTGAGCTGCAAGTTTGTTTCTATCTACATTACGACAGTACATTGAGCTGATATACGACAAAACAATAACTGTAACAAAGCATTATGGCTGCAGAGAAAGTGCAGTGCAGATAGACATGGTGCAGGGTCACGTCGAGTTACATTGTGAGGTCGAGTCCATTTTATCGGACTGGAGACCATTCATTTGGTTTATAACCGCAGACAGGAAGCCGTCCTTAAGCCTGGTGGTACGCGCTTTAAGGCTTTTGTATCTCTTCCCCGATGGGGGAGCGGGTTTGCAGCAAGAATGTCCAGGTTGTGAGGATCTTTGAGTACATGGCCTGCTTTTCCGACGCAGGGGAAGTGTAGGAAGAGTCCATGGAGGGGAGGCTTGTTTCTCTGATGTTCGCTGCTCTCCAAAGTTCTCTGCAGTTCCTTGCAGTCATGGGCAGAGCAGTAGCCATACGAAGGCGTCAAGTATCGACAAGAAGCTCAGAGACCTCGGCCTTCACCCTGCCTTGTGTAGCTGGATCCTGGACTTCCTGTCAGATCGCCGGCAGGTGGTAAGAGTGGGCTCCCTCACCTCTGTCTCTCTGACCCTCAGCACACATACCCCACAGGGTTATCTCCTTGGCCCCCTCCTCTACTCTCTGTATTCCCATGACTTGCGTCGCCACCCACATCGACAGTGATAAAATGCTTTGAGAGGTTAGTCATGACTAGGGTAAACTCCTGCTTCAACAAGCATCTGGACCCACTGTAATTTGCCTATCGCCACAACAGGTGAATGGCAGAAGCAATGTTAATGGCTCTTCATCCGCCTTTAGACCACCTGGATAATACAAATACCTATGCAGGATGCTGTTTGGTGACAATAGCTCAGCATTTAACACCATCATTCCCGCAATCCTGATTGAGAAGTTAGGGAACCTGGGCCCCTGTGCCTCCCTCTGCAATTGGATCCTCGAATTCCTAACTGGAAGACCACAATCTGGTGCGGGTTGGTGTTAATATCTGCTCCACGCTGACGGTCAACATTGGTGCACCTCGGGGGGGCGGGGGTGCTTAGCCCACTGCTGTACTCTCTGTACACCCATGACTGTGCGGTTAGACATAGCTCATATACTATCTATAAATGTACTGATGACACAACCATTGTTGGTAGAATATGATATGGAGACGAGAGGGCGCACAGGAACGAGATATGCCAGCTAGTGGAGTGGTGTCTCAGCAACAACATTGCACGCACCGTCAGTAAGACGAAAGGGCTGATTGTGAACTTCAGGAACGGCAAGACAAGTGATCAGATACCGATCCTCATAGAGAGATCAGAAGTGGAGAGAGTGAGCAGTTTGAAGTTCCTGAGTGTCAAGATCTCTGAGGACCTAACCTGGTCCCAACATATCGATGCAGTTATAAGGAAGACAAGACAGCGACTATACTTCATTTTTAGTTTGAAGAGATTTGGTATGTCAACAAATACACTCAAAAACTTCAATAGATGGGCGAACATTCTGACAGGCCCTATCACTGTCTGATATGGAGGGTTGGGGGTTGAGGTGGGGGTTGCTACTGCACAGGACCGAAAGAAGCTGCAGATAGTCGTAAATTTAGGCAGCTCCATCTTGGGTACCAGCCTACTAAGTACCCAGCACATCTCCAAGGAGCGGCTCAGCGTCCATTACTAAGGACCCCCAGCACCCCAGGCATGGCCTTTTCTCATTGTTACCATACAGAAGCCTGAAAGCTCACAGTTAGCGATTCAGGACCAGCTTCGTCCCCTCTGCCATCCGATTCCTAAATGGACTTTAAATCGGTGAACACTGCCTGAATGTTTAATGTTTCTATTTTGCACCATGTTTTAGTCTGTTCGATACTCATACACTGTAATTGATTTATTTATCTTTTTCTTCTGTAATATGTATTGCTAAATTAACACATTTCACGGCTCATGTCGGTGATAATAAACCTGATTTTGATTCTGTAAGTATCTGTTTGCATTCGGAGAGAGCGAAGGACATGTCAAGGCATAGATAACCTCACGGTTCTTCACTGGGAACAAGAAAGAGGTCAATTTGTGACGGTTGTTTGTACCACTGGACACAGATCTCTGAGGTCGAGACAGTAGAACTGTCCCAATGCAACTGATTTTGCACTTTAAAACTCTCTCTCGCTCCCTCTCTCTCTCTCTCTCTCCCCCCGCTCTCTCTCTCCTCTCTCTCCCCCTCTCTCTCAGTCTCTCTCAGTCTCGCTCTCTCTCTGTAACCCACTCAAACCACTCTGCTTTACAATCATAATGTTTCAAAAGTATTTTTTTGAAACAAATATCTTTTTCTTTTAAACGTGATTAATGAGAGGAAGTACACATTTTACTTCATCCTTGAATTTTACTAAGCCTCATTTTTGCTAAATCTGCTGAAAAATATCTAAACAAATTATGAATATATAAAACTTTAATGCTCGAAATCATTTGACAACTCTCACACCTGTTGCTCAGCTGTAATGCAAAAAGGGTTAACTGCGTCTGTCATTTCATTAAATGCCAACATCGTCATTTCCAAGGAGGGTTTTGGCGCCACAAGAGAGTTCCCCTCTGCTATTAGTAATCATCGGAATCACTAAGTTATCACTGATCAGCCGCTCCGGCACTCACAGCGGTTCGACGATCCACACAGCGGGACAGAGAGAGCACACTCTGCGGAAGGAAGGTTTGTTCGTTCCGTAATGGATCAGAATCCGGGAACAGCAGCGTGGAATGCGACAGAAGCTCCGAAGAATGTCTTCTGGGCTGCTCAGTTGATCTTTGCGAAGTATGAATGGATGACCTTGGATCTTCGAATCGCGCACGCATTAAAAGTCATTCAAGTGATTTACTACCCTGGTCTCGCTATCATTGCTCTTCCCGCTGAGTGTCTCTTCAAAGCTCAACTATACAATGTTAAATTTACAATTCTAATGTTTATCACCCATTTGAAATTACTGCTACTGCCGCACACTCCAGGTAAGAAATCTCCAAACGTTCAAATTCTGCATTATGCTGTTCACTGTGGTTCTAGTAATTGTGCGGGTGTAATGGACAATGATCCAATTGGTAAACTCCGTTCAATCGTTGCTCACATCAGTTCACGAACGAGGTTCTGATATTTTGCCTCTGGATGCGTTGCTTCCTTTCAGTCGCTCCATCGACCGCTCAAAAATACCGACTTTTGAATCAAGTTGCTTCAAACTCCTTGTGTTTGCAACGGAATTTAATCTGACTTCCAAGTGCGGATTATTCTCGCAGACAACCGCTCTGACTATCAATTACCCGCCAAAGTCACTGCACACCCAGCGCCGCCAAGCTTCGTATGTGCCTGCCACGGCATCGAACAGAACATCCCGCCTTCCCACTTCTCCCAGAACCGACTGTCTATTCTAAAACTCTCGGGCTGTCCAGGTAATCCGTTGTCATTTCCTCACGGTTCACCACTGGCATTCCTCCCGCTGCAGCTTCATCTCCGCATTATCGGAATCGGTGAGCAAATATCTAAATTGTTTCACCTCTGTCATTTCCTGTTGTAATTCACGTGCTTTAAAACAATCCTTCATTCGCTTTTCAAATGTCACTCTGAGGCTTTCAGAGAATTGGGTTATAATAATGATAAAGAGAGACTGCTCATTAACTGTCTTCTTCTGAGGGAAGTTACATTATGGTGAATATTCTCGACTCGCTTATTCTCTGGTAATTTCAAACAATATTCATCTGAATAACATTGTGCAGCAGAAAATGTAGTTGTCTATATGGATTGAATTCTGCAATACCGTTCGAAGTTTAGAATTCTTCCTTGGCATTTTATTCAAAAAAAAAGGAGAGATCTCAATTTCTACTATACTATTGTTAAAATATTCTTGCGAGTATTCGCTGTCCTCTGACTATCCTCCAAACGATGTCTCTATCAGATGTCCATACTGTTGTTGTTTTGAAATTTTCGGCCTGCTCATTTGACTGTGACCTCAGTGATTTAGAGAACTCCTTGTACAACAGATTCCATTCAAAAACGTTCTCCACTAATGCTTTTATTACCGTCGGCGTTTACATTTGGCTGTGAACGCTGTCGGTGTTCTGAAGCGAAAAAAAAATCCACAAACTGGAAAATTACGAACAGGCCATAAAATTCTGACAGCGATGCATTGCTTTGGGGATAAAAGAGGGACATTACTGCGGATAAGTAAAATTTCAGCAGGAATGGAACAAATGCAAAGGAATCGAGGAAAATCTCTTTTATAAGGGCAGGAATCTGCCGCAGCAAAATCACATCTCCCGCTCAAAGTGTCCCAGAGAGTCGACCAGCTTATCCGAGTTTTATGTCAGCAGCTTCGAATCGGTTACAGGGTTGTGCGAAACTTGGACAGATATGTGTGTGTGTGTGTGTGCAAAAGACTTTTGCATGGTGGGGTATAATGATCAGGAGAGGGAGACTGCTGTTGATCTAAAGAGTCATTGCTGCGGAAAGTTATTTAAGTTTCTGTAGAGTTTGTGTTTGATGTTCCATTTGCATCTTCTCCCCAAAAACGCCCGAAGTTGCCAATTATCAGTGATCGTTATCTGTGCTTTTCGCTGTTGCTTTTGGGTAATATCAGTTCGGAAATATTGCGTTAGATTTTTTTTCTCTGATTTCACTTATGATTTGAATGTAATAATTGATTCCCTCGATGCTGAGGATGTTCTACGAGTCTTTGGTGGCCAGTGCTATCATGTTTGCTGTTGTGTGCTGGGGCAGCAGGCTGAGGGTAGCAGACACCAACAGAATCAACAAACTCATTCGTAAGGCCTGTGATGTTGTGGGGGTGGAACTGGACTCTCTGACGGTGGTGTCTCTGAAAAGAGGATGCTATCCAAGTTGCATGCCATCTTGGACAATGTCTCCCATCCACTACATAATGTACTGGTTGGGCACAGGAGTACATTCAGCCAGAGACTCATTCCACCGAGATACAACACAGAGCGTCATAGGAAGTCATTCCTGCCTGTGGCCATCAAACTTTACAACTCCTCATTTGGAGGGTCAGACACCCTGAGCCAATAGGCTGGTCCTGGACTTATTTCCTGACATAATTTACATATTACTATTTAACTATTTATGGTTTTATTACTATTTATTATTTTTGGAACAACTGTAACGAAAATCTAATTTCCCCCGGGATCAATAAAGTATGACTATGACTATGACTAGACTTACAGATGACCAATGATTTACTAACATGACAGACAACAAATCCGATAAATTGTATGTCCACTTCACAGAGAACGCTCCCTGATGTGTGTCCACTGATATTTTTTTTATGCTTCTCGCAGTGAACCTGGTGTCGATTTTAATCTTGTCCAGAGGAACGTGCGGTCTCTCCAGAGTTGTCACTCGCTACCTGGTTGCCATGGCAGCTGCAGATCTTATGGTCGTTATCCTGGACCTGATATTGAACAAGATTCTGTTTAATTATGTGCGTGTGGAGCTTTTTCTCGGGGCTAGGGATACACCAGTGTGTAGAATCCATAGCTTCCTGCTTTACGCCGCCACCGATTGTTCGGTCTGGTTCACCGTCATTTTCACATTTGACCGGTTTGTGGCCATTTGTTGCCAGAAGCTGAAAACAAAATATTGTACTGGGAAAACTGCGGCTGTGATTCTGGGGACAGTGAATGTGATCAGCTGTTTAATAAAGACTTACTGGTATTTTCGGCTGTCAGGGCGTTATGCACTAATAATTGCTCCATCTATTCGTAGGGACACCGCATATTATGTGCCTTCATCTGTCGCAATACCAATAGACTTATTTAATTACCTTCTCACTCCTGTAATCCCGTTCCTGCTGGTCCGGCTGACGAATGGATTAACTGTCCGGCATGTTTTAGTCACCAGCAGAGGGCGCAGGAGACTCCGGTGTGCTGACAAGGGACAGAGTGCCAGAGACCCGCAGATGGAGAGCCGCAGGAAATCTCTCGTTTTACTGCGATCATCTCTGGCAATTTTGTCCTGCTGTGGGCACCGTTCACTGTTTATACTGCTTGGAACCGACTGTCTGCTTTGTCTGCCGTGACGCTTCCTGCTGATTCTCTGCGAGGACTGGGCCCGATGCTGCAGCTTCTGAGCTGCTGCACAAACACGTCTCTTTACGCCGTCACCCAGACCAAGTTCAGGGAGCAACTGAAGGACGCGATAAAATATACCCTGGCTCTCATTACTGAAAGGATGTCATGAATTAGTGATGTTTCTCTGCCTGGCCCAAATAATTCACCACTCATTGCAGGCAAACTCTGCACCAACTGAGCCCGGCGTTGTCCTTGTTTGTCTCATTACTCACCGCTTTATCATCGCGAATGATTTCTCACTCCGGCTCATTGACGATTATTTTAATCTTTTTTTCCTGCATTCGCAGGTTGCTATCCCCTTCCCTTCCCAGTGAAAAGACCTACATTTGTTAGTGTAGACCAGCGCCCTCCTTGTGACCCACAGTTCTGACGTCAAAGTCCCACTGTTCGCCTGTTCCAGCCGCACTGCTCCGCTCCAGCGTGAAACCTCTCCTGTGTTCCCGATACCTCTCCCGTTTAACAGTGACTGCGAAAGATCCAGTTCACCCAGTTCGCAGGTCATACAGGTAATTAGCTCTTGTCCCGGGTATCGCTCTGATAAATTATAGGATTCCAGAAACATCTTGCAGTCACAATGTTAAGGACAGTTTGAAAAATCGATGTTAGTGTTGAGGAAATTCGAATGCCAATCCGCACTGTGGGCGGGGGGGGGGGGGGTGTGGCGGAATTGCTCTAGTTTTTTTTTGCCTTATCTTCGCCGATGGGACTTAGGAGAATAGTTTAGCACGACTACACGGGCCGAACGGCCTGTTTCCGTGCTGTATTTGTCCGTGTCTTTAGAAATTTCCAACCAACTTATCAGACAACGCCGTGGGATAAGATCGTTCTTACTCCGAGAACGATTCTGGGACTAGTTCTTAGTAAACAGAGCGATCACATCGCTGATGGCGCATCACTGGTGTTTTCACTGCGTAGTCAGACCGGTCATTGGCCACACAGACAAGGTCACTCCCTCAATATCGGCAATCATGTGAGAAATGTTTTTTTATCGGGTCCATGAATATCCGCATAGATCATCTCATTGCTTATTCAGAACTTCCCTCACTCAACTAACACTGTTATTACATTTTCTGTCCCAACTCGGAGACAGCAGTGACGTTCGTATCTAAACTCGTCAATTAACTCAAGTTTGCTGTCAGTAATAATACCCGTCATCATTGACCACGGGCTGTGACTGAACATCCGAACACGATTAGCACGTTAATATTATATTTAGTTCTAAATGCCCGGCCCCTAGTCTGCATATTAAATTATTAATTTTCCATCAAGAGGGAAAGGGTACAATCACGGGATTAACTTGTTACAAGAATCACCCCTTGTAAAAATGATCAGTGAGGCATAGAGAATATGTATATACCGTGAAGTAACCTTTATTATTTTAACTAAAAAAAACAGGTGGATTGACACTCTTATCTACAGGTCTGCACCCTATTTGAACCCCTGACACTCCATGAACAGTCAATGAAGAGAAAAGGTATTACCCGGAAAAGGAGTCCACGATCTACGTGATCCCGGTCTCCAAGTGTTCGTGAGGTCCTCCCGAGTCGCGATGGTTGGTCCCTGGCTGCTGGAGCGTTATTGCCCCTGTCTATCTGGACTCCTGAGTCTCATACTGACCCTCACAACTTGAACTGTTGGATTCCCATCCCGTTGGCTCAAGGTCATCTGCCGTACCTGGGTCGCCCTCTTACTGCTCATTGTACAGGGCTACAGCCGACATTGTTTCATGGCTCTGCCCACCCCAGCCTTGTGCATGTGTGTTCTCACACTCTGACTGGTCCAAACCAGTTAAATGAGGCAACCCAGACAGAGTCTAATGAGGTTACCGATTGAAGGTCTGGCATTTTACATAACAAGTATCAACTCCTCTGAGAATGGTCTCAGGTCCATTGCTCTGATTAGATTCTCCCTGAGTCAGGCGTCAGTTCTGAGTCCACGGCCTTTACATAACAAATGGCTACTTGTTTGAGAAAGGTCTCAGGTTTAGCAGATCATTACCTGAAGCTTCCAATGTCCACATTCAGTTGCTCTGATTGGATTATCCAAGAGCAAGAACTGTTCAGTCCTCAAAATGGGGGATGGGGTGAACAAAGGCAACTGACTTGCCTGCTTCCCCTGTCCTTGATCAGACTGCAGTTTCCTCTGGCCAACATTTCCCTCCTCTTGATCCAAATATATTTATCTTCGGATCATTATCCCCTCTCATTTCAGTTGACTGACCATAAGACTGCTATGGATCCCCAGTCGGTGTGCAACACTTATATTCTATAAAAGTATTGACATTTACCAGCTAAGTTCACACACTGTATAGTGACAATGGCCCCTGCTGTTTCAAAAAAGCGTTGCCCTCGATTTTTCGCATTATTTCAGCCTTCCGGCTTTTCAGTTGACATACATTGAGCAATACAATTATCAGGGTACATAAAATTAGTATTACAGCAACATGTGATACTATTCTTACCCATGGATGTATTTAACCATTTGTCCCCCAATTCCAAAAGCCTGGGTAACTCAATAGTTCATTTGCCTTACCAGCGTGTGTTTAATAAGCTTGGTGTGTTTAGTCTATTGATGCATTATCTCCCTTGCCTCCTCAGCAACATTTATCCAGTCTGCAGTCAATTTTGGAATTGGTGGCAATTCAGTAACAACATAGCCCCGCAGATATTCATCTGTATCAGTGTGTTGGATCTTGAAGTTCTCCTTTATTACTCTGTCTCCTGCTGACTGATGCAAGGCTCATCCTACAATGGTCTTATCTAAAGCCACAGTCCCAATGGCGACGTTGTGACTTTCCAAAGGGCATTGTTTCCATCCCTTGGTATAACTTGTGGCTCCTGTTGCGATATAATATGTCTGTTCCACCAATGTATATTGTCAGAAGGACTGATCATTCACAGGGAAAATAGAAAAAGAACAATTGTGACAAGTAGTGAAACCACAATTTCTAAGCTTCTGCTTTGTCATTTCTTCTGGACAAGACCAGTGGTCTCCCCCTTGACAGAATCTTGATAAATCTATTCCCTTTCTCAGTACAATTCATAACAATAGCATGTACTGCTGAGTTACTTAAAGATATCTATGTATTCTCATGATATTTCCCAACATTGTGAACCCTTTTCAAAAGGTAGGTTGACTTATTTCAATGTTGGGGGGTGTGGATTACTGCTCCAGCATAAAACCTTCCTTTTCCATCATCGATGCTGAGGATGTTCTACCAGACGGTGGTGGCCAGTGCGATTGTGTTTGCTGTTGTGTGCTGGGGCAGCAGGCTGACGGTAGCAGATACCAACAGAATCAACAAACTCATTCGTAAGGCCAGTGATGTTGTGGGGATGGAACTGGACTCTCCGACGGTGGTGTCTGAAAAGAGGATGCTGCCCAAGTTGCATGCCATCTTGGACAATGTCTCCCATCCACTACATAATGTACTGGGTGGGCACAGGAATACATTCAGCCAGAGACTCATTCTACCGAGATGCAACACAGAGCGTCATAGGAAGTCATTCCTGCCTGTGGCCATCAAACTTTACAACTCATCCCTTGGAGGGTCAGACACCCTGAGCCAATAGGCTGGTCCTGGACTTATGTCCTGGCATAATTTACATATTACTATTTAATTATTTATGGTGCAACTGTAACGAAAACCAATTTCCCCCAGGATCAATAAAGTGTGACTTTGACTACTATGACTATCACAGGTACCCAGTACTCTGTTCGTTATTATAAGGCTTCTAATATGACACAATGGCACCCTTTCTCTGACCCATTCATTTAGTTGCTCATCTGAGACCAAATTTGGTAATTCATGTGCACCAAGTTGTAATAAATTAGTGCCGATCATGGTAAGCAACCAACTAGCATATGTAGCACATATCTCAGTTTTAAGCATTTCCTTAGACATGAGGTCTATGTGGCCAATAATCAGATCTGTTGTACCTTGAAGGGGCTTCAGAAATTTAACAGTATCCAGAGTTACCTGAGATGCATCTCGACCAATCAGTTTGTACCTGCTCTTGGTAATTCTCTCCAGTAATACTCTTTATTTTCTGATGGAGGGACTGTACCTGGTTTTCTCGTTCTGCTATATTTAGGGTATTGATCGTTGCTACCCCGATGCATAACCTGCTCCCACTCATTCCAATAGTTCTCTTTACGTTCTATCTTTGACTGGCTTAAACTTACTCCTGCTTTATTGTCTCCCAAGAAGGTGAGTACTTCATGGTTTTGTTGTAGGTGAGCGCCATTCAGCCGCCGTTATTTCAGTTAGATTAAAGATTACCTGCACCTGCTGGTACGCTGGTACCAAAGTGACAAATTCCCCTGTATCCTCTAACACTAATCCTAACCCGTTTGTATTACGCTGGGTCTCACTACATTTAGGCTCCGGTGCAGCTTCCGTTTCTTGTGGGTATGGGGTACTGATTTGTCTAACAGTATTGAAATCCTAGAAAGGGTTTGGCCCCTGACAAAGAAACTCTTCTCCGGGTCCTTTAGAACCTGTCCCATTCTACTCTCACCGTGTACTACATTCCACTGTCGACAGTTTATAATGATAAAAGCAACCTTTGAGAAACCACCCCAGTCGATATACCTCTTGTGTAGATGACTGCCCCACTCAATATACACAAGAGTGCGATCTCACATAACTGTAATCTTACCATGGCCATCATTACCTGAAGGCTGCTGAATAATTGGACCTGGATACTGACTCATATATATATCATCTGGGATACTGAATAATCTCACATCTAGAGTTTTATAGCATAGGGACTATACCTTTTGTCCAGGTATGTCTAATACAAGTTTGGGTCCTCAGTTTATCCTTTGTTAGACCGTATTACCCGTGCCCATTGAAATGATTCGTTTCTGTTCACTGTGTGTTTACCAAGCAACGAGATCACTGTTAACACATTTGTCCGCTCTACTGTCTCTGGAACAAGACAGAACTTGGCCCCAGTCATGGTTGATGCCATCGCAGTACAATACATTATTCCCTTCATGTTGAATTAAACCTGTAACGCACAAGTGTAATATCTGCTCTTAATTCCGGTTTAAATATTAAATTATTTCATGTCCATATTTTGTATCTATTCTTCGAATCCATCCAATCTAGGCTCCCAATTGTCGTTGGACTCAAGCCGCCCGTCTTTACTTACCCATTTTCGATTCAGGATATCTTACTTTTGACAAAACTGTCCTGATTCTCAGGATGAGAGGACTGAAAATTATCCCCTTGATAGTGCCTGTTCCATAGAAACATAGAAACATAGAAAATAGGTGCAGGAGTAGGCTATTCGGCCCTTCGAGCCTGTACAGCCATTCACTATGATCATGGCTGATCATCCAACTCAGAACCCTGTACCTGCCTTCTCTCCATACCCCCGATCCCTTTAGCCACAAGGGCCATATCTAACTCCCTCTTAAATATAGCCAATGAACTAGCCTCAACTGTTTCCTGTGGCAGGGAGTTCCACAGATTCACCGCTCTCTGTGTGAAGAAGTTTTTCCTAATCTCGGTCCTAACAGGCTTCCCCTTTATCCTCATCTTCCCATCTTCTTGGAACAGTTGTTCCATTCTGAGGTCTCCCAAGTCAGGTCTGCCATGTACATCAATTGTTATGTGCCGATGGTGATAACATTCCTGTTTCTGCCCCACCGATTTCAGCTGGTTGATATGCTATCACCCACTTTTATCTGGAGAAGTCACTGACGGACTTGCTTTGTCGGAGGGAGCTTCTCTCTGAATTTGACTGTGGTAGTCTGTGACGAAACCGTGACCCTGGTTTTGTGTGTAAGGACGGTGCGTAGGGAGCTGCACTTTGTGTCTGATCACAAAGTTTTGTGATGGGACGGTGCCGAGGGAGGTTCGCTCTGTGTCTGATAACTGGTGAGTTGATTCGGATTGTGTACTAACACTGTGTCTGACCCGAGATTTTTTTTTTTTTTTTGATTGGACGGTGTGTAGGGGATTCGCTGTGTCTGACCCTGGTAATGTGTGATGGGACGGTACGGAGGGAGCTTCAGTCCGTATCTGACGCTGGGAGTGTGCGACGTGATAGTGCTTCACCACGTGTTTAATGTCGGTGTTCCACTCGCATTCCTCCCTCTTCGGGACTTCTGTGGACTAGCGCCAGATATTTTATCGGTGCTTCTAATCTCTTCATTCGATTTTGTCTGCATGGACGAGGCGTTACAGCGGTCTATACAGTTCATCATGACAAATGTAAACTAAACAGTGCGTGGCATTCGGGAATTAGTAAACTGCTCACCGTTTTATTTACAAAACTATAAAAGTTTATTTGCACAACAAATACACAAGGTACAACCACTCATATTTTACAATACTGTGAGTACACTCAGTTTTAAAAAAAATGGTTACTAGCGTCTATTAAACAGTCGATTCCCTGTGGGGCCCAGCGCTCCCGGAAATCCCCCAATGTACCTATTGCGACGCATGCTCCCTCTCCGAGGACAGCTGGGCACGAACGCATCCTCGGAAGGGGGACAACCATTCGGACGGGCACAGCCCTCCACGTACCGCCGTCTGGATCCGTGAATAACCATTTTGGCCCGGCCCAGGAACAATCCTACCAGGAGATCCTCCTTGCGACCCGCCCTGTTCTGTATCGGGTGCCCGTATATGAGAAGCGCGGTGTTGAAATGCAGCCCGAACCTGAGCAGCAGCATCGTCAGATACTCATACAGGGGCTGCAACCTCTACCACAGTCACACACAATTAACTGACCGCAGACAACGAGTGACAGGTTGAATAATCAGTCCAGTTTCTCAGCGACACTCAGCATCGTAGAGCCTATGTTTATAAAATCACACCTCAGGGCAGTGTCCGAGATCGCTACAGACCAGTGTCACAGCCGAGGGCTTTGTCAATTTAACATCATTATATCGGCCAGACTGCCGAATGCACCGTCCTCAGCTCAAAGTGAACAAAAGCATTCTCTCCCGGGATAATCCCACCCTGGGAACTGAGCCCCACCCACGGAGTCTTCCTGTCTGTGTAATTTACCGGGGTCACACTTACGGAGCTCTCAACACGGACGAACGCTGGAAGGCAGCGACACTTGACGTAAGGCGGAATACGTCACTGCCGAGCCAACTCTGACGACACAGAGGGCTCGCCCAGGACCAGGGTCCATTAGATCCGTTGGAAATTAAAGAGGACGGCGCGCATTGAAGGAGGGAAGGAAATCGGTCAAAATACCCCTATCCCGCGGGCGGGGATGTTCACACATGCAGACGTTCACAGCTCCACTTTCAGTCCGGGTCGGAGTTCCGTCAGAGACTCCAGTTCCATCTTCCCTGTCTCACTGAACTGATTCCCCGCCAGGCTGAAACAGATGGAGGAAAAATCTGAAATAAATGGATTACACTATAGTGTCGTAACAGGGAACTAGGGTTAATTTTCAGCAACACTCACAGATAAATATCACCAGAAAACCCGTGAGTCCGCTGATATTTTATCACATTGAACATTAACACAAACACTCACCGGATCCATTCCAGACGCGGGAGGTTCAGTACGAGGCGACGGAGAGCGGGGACAAATAGGTCTGTGAGCGAGTTTGATGCCAAGCTCAGCACCTTCATTGATCGTTTTGTACTGAGATCGGACGCGAGATCCTCGGCACCAGAATCTGTGAGCCCGACACTGTAGAGCCTGGAGATGAAAGAGAGAAAGAGTAAGAGTAAAGGACGCAGAGAGACAGGACACGGTACAAATCCCCAGAGTTTATCAGTAATACAATTACTGATCACATTAATATTTGGTCTCAGACACCCAATGACTGTAAACACAATCTCCCAGTCTGGTACTTGCCACAGTTTCTGTATTTCACACTCCGGATTCCTCAGAGCCGCGGACACCAGTTTCACTCCAGAATCTCCCAGTTCATTACCACTCAGGTTCAGCTCCACCAGTGATTGGTTTGTACTGAGAGCGGAGGCGAGATGTTCGGCACCAGAATCTGTGAGACCAACGTAGTCCAGCCTGGAGATGTGAGAGAGTGGGGCGAAGGATATAGAAACAGGAGATAAAAATCCCCAGTGTTTATCAGTAGCACAATTAATGATCACATTATTGTTCAGTGTCAGACACCTAGTGACTGTAAAGACAATATCCCACAGCCTGGTACTTACCACAGTGTCAGTACTTTACACTCCTGGTTTCTGAGAGCCGCAGACACCACTTGCACTCCTGAATCTCCCAGTTTATTATCCCCAAGTCTAAACGCAAACAGACAAATTGATGAACAAAGTGGTTCAAACCGTGGGTCTCATGAAATTTCTCTCACTCGGATATTTCAGGAAACATTAAACCCTTCAGTAAATCACTGGTCGGAGTTCCCATCACTATCAGGTCCCTCACTGCCCTGCTCCAGAGTATTCACCGAACTTCAGTAATGTAGTCCATAGGTGTGACACAGAAAAATCACCAAATTCTGTCTCATTCCACGATGGTTAGAAAAGTGTTGGTGACTTGAGAGGGTCAGAAGGGCGGGAGAAAGTTCGGCAGGAAGGAGAAAATGTCGATTGAAATGGCGGAAGGGATCCTCAAAGCGGGGAGTGGGATGGGGAAGAGAGATCCAACAGGAGACAGGGGGATGGGGAAGAGAGATCAGACAAGAGGAAAGGGGATGTGGAAGGGAGATCCCACAGTACGAAGGTGTATGTGGAAGGGAGGTCCCAAAGGATGTAGGGGAATGGAAAGAGATTCCATAGGAGGAAGTAGAATAAGGTGAAGAGATGCAATCAGGAGGAAGAGAGATCCATGATGAGGATAGCCAATGGAAAAGGTGAACCCACAAGACCAGGAGGCAGAAATAGATTGCACGGGCGGGTGTGTCTAATTAGAGGCCCACAATCTGGAGAAAAGAGATGCGCCCATGAGGTGTGGGTATCTGGTAGTGAGCACAGTCACACAGGTGGAATGATGGAAATCGCAAGGCACAGCGAAGGGAAGGGAGAGGGAATCTCACAGAAGAAATGCTCTCCCACTGACTCGGACAGTCTGCTGACGGTCTCTTGTCCCTCACCGGTAAGGGGGTGTGAATCTCTGACCCACCTGCTGCAGTCAGTGTCGGTCTGGGTGTCAGAGACAGTGAGAAGGAACATTGTCAATGGACGTGCCACAGGCAGCGAGAATCACGACCATTCCTGTGATTCACTGCTATTAAACCAGTGGCCATTGTTCACTGATCTGATGACGTCTCCAACGTCCCTTTACAAGAAATCCCAGAACCCTCTCGTCCTTGAGGAATACCGACCAATCTCCTGAGCATTTTTCACAATTCTTCACAATCTGATTTACCAGAGTTTTACACAAATTCCCTTACATTGAAACAAGACAATGGAACAGTTTCGCTGTTCAGAGTAAAAGTTAAATAAAACAACAAAAAAAAATACCTCAAATCTTGGCACTTGTGTAGCCCGGGTCCCAGCCGCTGGATTCCTTCACACTGAATATGGCAGTACTCCAGTTTGAGCTGTTTTATTGTATCACAGAGTCCGATAGCATGAGACAGGACCGCGCAGTCAATCGGGGTCAACGTCATCCCGCGGAATGAAAGTGTCTCCACAGATCCCAGTGCAGTCCGAGCCAGTCCACGATTCTGAGACTCAAACAGGTAGTGCAATGTGTTCAGGAGGCTCTTTTTACCAATTTCAGTCTCTGTGTTTCTAATCTGACGTTCAATCTCCTCCTTCACCCAGTCAATCACCCGGCAGGTTCTTTCATTAGCAAATGGACCCAGAAACTCCTCCAGGCCCCGAACTGTCATTGGGGAGGAGAGACCAGCAACAAAACGGAGAAATACTTCAAATCGCCCATCTGTCGTGTTGTGGGCCTCAGTGAGGAAGTTCCGGATTTTCCTGGGATGTATAGTCAGGAATTGTGCGACTGCAGCTACAAACTCTTGGATGGTGAGGTGTGGGAATGTGTACACCACACACCGGGCAGAATTCTCTCTCTCCAAAAGCTCCATCAGGAACCCGGACAGGAACTGCGAAGGCTGCAGATTGTAGCTGATCAAATCGCCATCTGTAAAGACGATCTTTTTCTGGGACAGCCCTGTGAAGGCCATCTGACCAACCCTGAGTAACACATCACGGAGATTCTCAATATCACGGCCGTGGTTTTTTAAGATGTTGTAAGTATAGTAGGAATATAATTGGGTTATAGTTTTGGGAACTCGCTGGGGGTCCCTGTCTCTTTGTGTGAAGAAGGGGCCCAGTGCCAGAGCGAGGATCCAGCAGTAGGAGGGGTTGTAGCTCATGGTGTACAGGATCTCGTTCTCCTTCACGTGTTTGAAAACAGCTGCTGCCACCGTCTGATCTTCAAAATGCCTATAGAAATAATCCTTGCGTTCCTCACCAACAAATCCCAGGATTTCAGCACAGACACTGATCTCCGCCTTTTCCAATAAATCTAAGGCAGTGGGTCGGGTGGTCACCAGCACTGAACACCCTGAGAGCAGCTTGTGCTGGATTAAACTGTACACTATGTCAGACACTTCACACCACCACTCGGGATCTGGGCACTGGTGCTTTAGTTCTGTGTCTCTCCGACCGTCAGCAAAATCGATTCTGTGCTTGAATTCATCCAAACCATCGAATATAAACAACAATCCCTCTGGGTTCTTCCAGACCTCTCTCAGGAAATTCCCAAAGTAAGGATATTGATCCAGAATCAGTTCCCTCAGGTTTATTCTACAGTTAATAGTGTTTAAATCCCGGAATTTGAAACTGAAGACAAACTGGAATTGTTGGTATATTTTCCCCGTGGCCCAGTCATAAACAAACTTTTGTACCATTGTTGTTTTCCCGATCCCTGGGACTCCGGCCACGACAGCCGAACTTCCCGAAGATGATCGTGTGAAGAACCTTTTCATTCTTTCCCAGGAACTATATGAGTAACTGCTCTGAAACAGATAATCAATGCGGATTTTCTCCAGCTCTCCGCGGAGATGTTTCTCTCTCCACTCCTCGTGGTCTCTGCCTCTTGCTAGCAGCTCATGCTCCACCAGTCTCCGATCTCGAAGAGTAGAAATGACCGTGAGCTCAGCGTATCGATCAACCAGCTGGAAAACCTTCACCTTCTCCGTCATCAGGATCGTGTTCACTCTCAGTGTTTCAGTTTGTGCCCGCAGAGTCTCCTTGTGTTTCTGCTGAACATCTTCCATGGGAACAGAGAACATTGTCAAAATGTTAAATGGCTCATCTGACAAGGAACTGTATAACTGCATTTCAACATTCAGTGTTTAAGATTACATGAATTAATTCAAGACTCCCTGGATATTAGGACAGAAAGTAACATTTTGTTCACAGGCACCTGAATTTACAGCGATGAATGTCCCAGAAAATGTCCAATCCTCATAATCTGGTACTGATTACTTGTGAAGGTGAGCATTCCTCTGGTATACTATTGCAATCCTGACTGCACTTCCATCAAAACAACATTTCACTATATTTAGAACACTACTTGTATCATTAACAGGCGTTGTTAATATTCATCTGGTGTGGAAATATGGAGAGCAGGACACTGTGCATTTTGGCAAATCTGCACGCTGGGTAGTTACAGGTGTCCACTGCTCTTGTATGAAAATAGGAGGGGAATATGCGTGAAGTTTTGTATCGATAACGCATTGGAATGATAAGAACGAAAATGGGTAGTTTTCAGTTTTAGAGATGGAGGAGCGGTGAAAGACGGTATCTCTGTGAGTGAGAGAGACCACAAGCGTCTGAGTGATTTAAGTCATGTTTCTGGGAGAGGGGGTGCAGTCTTGGCAAATGCTACTGATCAGTCTGGCAGTGCGGGTGTGGGGCGCTGTATTATGGGTCTTCTGTCTGTCAGAGTTGACCATGGATGTTGGGTCCCGCTGACTAGATACGCAAGCCAGGACACTACGATATGGAGAGAAAACTGCTGCCCATGTAGCTAGCTCCATCTCTCCATGCATCTGATGAACCCAAAGGAACGGCAGAGACCGATACGGTTTGGAACCAGAAGCGCTGGCGTTGCCAGTCTGCGTTGCTCCAGCTCCAGGCTTTTCCCATTGGGTTGTGACGGGGTCCTGAATTACCCTTATAAACTGTGCTCGATTACCCCTACGAACTGTGCTTTTGAAAAAAGACAGAGAGAGTTATTTAACACAAACACCTTAAACACCTTGTTTGCAAGAGAGAGGGAGGGAGAGAGAGAGAGAGAGAGAGAGGGAGAGGGAGATGAAGACTGCTCACAGGTAATTTATACTTTCTCCAAGGACACTGCCTGTTTGACGAGAGAAGGGAGGAGTTATTTGAGAGACAGTTGGTACTCAGTACGGTGAGATAAATAGAAGGTCAGATGATGGGCCTGAAACACATGATTTTGGACACAATGAGCTTTGTTGTGCCCACCGAAAAAGTGGGTTTTGGGGTATTGATCAGGCGGATCGATGAGTGGTTCTCGTAGTGCAGAGAAGGTGTGACCGGAGGGGAGTTATTTGTGTGTCCAACCCTCGCATGGGTTGATAGCTCCACCACAGAATAGCGGTCCCCTTTGTTGTTGTCACAGTCGGTGACTTTTAAAGGATTTCGGAGGACAACGGGAAGATCGACGGCGTCAGCTCACCTGAAGATTCAAATCTCTCCCTCTCTCTCTCTCCAGCACTACTCAACTCACTACCACGAACTGAACTGAATTTTACTCATTATCGTAAGACTATCTATTTACCCCTAGACTTAAAGAAGCATGGTTTTCTTATATTTCCACATGTATATAATCATTGCAAACCTGTTTGATTTATCTGCATTTATATTACTGTATTGCGTAGTTACTAACAAATATTATTGGTTAATAGCAATACTGGACTCCAAAGTGTTTTGTATTTCTGCTGGCTCTTTAACCCATCACTGTGTACGTGACAGGGTTTACTCCCAAAGTCTTCCCAATGAGGGTAAAGTTGCAAAGCAGCGGAGGGTTGAGATCAGAATTTTCCTTCTTTTGGATGAGCGGCCGGTCATGGCCGACGAGTCGAGTCCCATCTGCCCGAAGCGACCGGTTTTAAGTCGCCAATCACTCGCCTGTGCCCTTCTCCTGTCGGAAGAGATGCTTCCACCAACGTATCCCCACGACCAACGCCAGTATAAAATCTTAGCAACCAAGGGGCTCTGTATTATTGACAACGATAAATCGGTAAATTGGTTTATTATTGTCACGCGTACCGCGGTACAATGGAAAACCTTTCTGCATGCGATCCAAACGGATAATTTAATCACATCGGTACAATGAAGTCGTACAAGGTAAAAGAGAACAGCATATTAGAGGGAAACAGTGTTGCAGTTGCCGAAATCATTGGCAGGTTAGGTTTTTTTTTTGAACTGTTGCCCTAAACTGTGGAGTTCAGCACCTAACACTACAGTACTGGTGAAAAGTCTTCGACACAGTTATAACTAGGGAGACTGAGACTGTAAGGGATGCAGACTCCAGTTGTTACTTTTAAACACACGCGCAAAACTTTTTTTAATTAATTGAACCTTTCTTAACACTGCCATTATTTTATCTTTTATTTTCTAATTTCCACTGTATCCCAGATTGAACAACATCGTCCGAATTAGGTGCTTTATAAAGAACTTATTATTTCTATCCTTTCACAGTTCAAACTGTTAAATCCTGAGGTACGGCCATATCCAAGCACAAACATTTCTCAATTGATAGGCAATTTCAGACTCCTGTCGTGGTGTATACTATTGTGACTTTCGGAAGATTTACATGGGTGGAGCTAATTGTACTAATGTACAGTGGTTTTGGGATGAGACCAGTTGTGGATATTACTATCGGGACAATGTACATTTTGTTCACGTTCCACATTCTTTCAATTTCCCTTAAATTCGGCATATTTCTGATGTTTTTCATGAATTGATCTCTGTCAGTTATGTGTGTTTGGAATGGCTATAGCTATTTTAAAACGTTGTTTTTGCTTGTTTATTCTGTAAAATTACAGCCAGAGAGTTATTGCGTATTGTCCTACCTGTAACAGTGGATTGGCCACAGTTGGATGTGTAGGACTCTAATACTAAAAGTGGAGCAGGCTTGTATTTATGGTAAGGTATGGTGTCTTTCATCAGTTGTAGTTTAAGCAAGATTTTTGTGAATGTTGCTGGGGGGCGGGGGTGGGAATCGAACTGAAGTGAGGGAGGAAAGGGAGGCTGGCTCACAAATAGAGAAAGCTTGGAGACAGTGCGAAAGGGAGGATAGGCAGGTGATAGGGAAGGGACGCGCTCAGTCCTATGGATTGAGATCTGTCTATTTTAATGCGAGGAGTATCATGAATAAAGCGAATGAGCTTAGAGCGTGGATCAGCACTTGGGGTTTTGATGTTGTGGCCATTACAGAGACTTGGATGGTGTAGGGGTAGGAATGGCTACTTAAAGTGCCAGGCTTTAGATGTTTCTGAAAGGTCAGGGAGTGGGGAGGGGGAGGGGGCGGGGGAGGTGGCGCTGTTGATAAAAGATAGTGTCATGGCTACAGAAAAGGAGGAAGTCATGGAGAGGTTGTCTACCGAGTCTTTGTGAGTGTAAGTTAAGAATAGGAAGGGGTCAACAACTCTACCGGCTGTGTTTTTATATATATATAGACAACCCAATAGTAACAGGAACATCAAGGAGCAGAGAGGGAGACAGATTCTGGAAAGGAGTAATAGTGACAGGGTTGTTGTGGTGAGAGATTTTAATTTCTCAAATATTGATTGGCATCTCCTTAGAGTGAGGGGTTTAGATAGTGTAGAGTTTGGTAGGTGTGTTCAGGAAGGTTTCTTGACACAATACGTAGATCAGACTACAAGAGGAGAGGCTGTACTTGATCTGGTATTGGGACGTGAACCTGGTCAGGTGTCAGATCTCCCAGTGAGCAGAATTCTATCTTCTGCACCATAGTATTGGAGAGCGATAGAAACAGACAAGTTAAGGAAACGTTTAAATGGAATAAGAGGAAATACGGGGCTATCAGGCAGGAACTTGGAAGCATAAACTGGAAACAGATGTTGCCAGGGAAACGTACGGAAGAAATGTGGCAAATGTTCAGGGGATACTTGCGTGGAGTTCTGAGTAGGTATGTTCCAATGAAACATGGAAAAGATGATAAGGTACAAGATGTACAAGGTATACAAAGGCTGTTGTAAATCTAGTCAAGAAGAAAAGACGAGCCTACGAAAGGATCAAAAAAAATCTAGGAAATGATAGGAATCTAGAAGATTACAAGGCTTGCAGGAAGGAGTTTAAAAATGAAATTAGGACTGCCACAAGGGGCCATGAGAAGGCCTTGGTGGAAAGGATTAAGGAAAATCCCAAGGCATTCAACAAGTGTCGGGCAGGGACAACTCCAGGTTACTGAAATCAGTACTCTACGGAGAACTCTCTCTTGGCAAGAGATACAAAGACCATTTTAAGCAGCAGGAAAATATCAAAGTCAACGAATGTCAGCAGCCGGCTTGTGACAGAGGCCGCAGGACATTGTTGAACTAATTTTAATGATGTGCCATCTTGTTACCTCTTACTCTTCACAAGTAAAGAACCAGCCATCCATACACATACACCCAGAGATAGGCACCACACACACTTTACTATAATTCTTTTTTTTTTTTGGTCTCTATTATGTTTATTGCATTGTGGTGCTGCCGCATTGCAACTAATTTCATAATATATGTTGGTGATATTAAACCTGATTCTGAGAAGTTTATCTGACTGTTCTGTACATTTTTATATCTGCTGTTCCTCTTCCTCATACTGTCCTAGTCCATGTTAATGTAAGTGTGCTCGAGTAAACATAGTGCTTTCTATTTTTTTTTTTAATTTGAGTTCTCATTTTTCTTTACAAATCTTTCAGATCCGTTTCAGACCAAGATACTACACCAAAAAGAGTACGTCAATATGTACATAGTGAGTGTTCAGTGTCTATTCTATTTTTACTTCTCAGCTCTGTTTGGCAGATATTCTTACACCTTGATGTAAATTTAGTATTTCTTTAGGTTTGAGGTTAATTCAGATTTTCTTCAACCTTGAATTAACTTTTGTTGGAAGATTTTCCTTTATCACACACTCATCCATTTTCTTATATGTTTCATATTCACCTATCGGTTGTATTGTAACCTCATGCTCTGCTTTATATTCTATTAACTCTACTGCACCTTTCTTTATGTTCAATGTTCTGTACTTTTCTGGTCTAAGTTTCATGTGCAACTCTTTGGAAATTAGTTCCATTATTTGCATTATTTGTTTTAGATTTATTCATGCAAGAGCAACTAATTTCAAATCATCCCTGTATAGCTGTCTCAAGGTATAACTCGCATGTTTGTTTGTTTTTTTTAAATTTGTTTTTCTGAAAAAATAGAGAGCGGGTTTAAAGCTAGATAAAACCATAGTG